>NC_092335.1:191206428-191542857 GCF_046630445.1 Rutidosis leptorrhynchoides
TAAAGGGAAGAAATTTGAATGGAAGGATGAACAAGAGAAGGCGTTTCAATTATTGAAGAAAAAGCTAACTACGGCACCTATATTGTCATTGCCTGAAGGGAATGATGATTTTGTGATTTATTGTGACGCATCAAAGCAAGGTCTTGGTTGTGTATTAATGCAACGGACGAAGGTGATTGCTTATGCGTCTAGACAATTGAAGATTCACGAGCAAAATTATACGACGCATGATTTGGAATTAGGCGCGGTTGTTTTTGCATTAAAGACTTGGAGGCACTACTTATATGGGGTCAAAAGTATTATATATACCGACCACAAAAGTCTTCAACACATATTTAATCAGAAACAACTGAATATGAGGCAGCGTAGGTGGATTGAATTGTTGAATGATTACGACTTTGAGATTCGTTACCACCCGGGGAAGGCAAATGTGGTAGCCGACGCCTTGAGCAGAAAGGACAGAGAACCCATTCGAGTAAAATCTATGAATATAATGATTCACACTAACCTTACTACTCAAATAAAGGAGGCGCAACAAGGAGTTTTAAAAGAGGGAAATTTAAAGGATGAAATACCCAAAGGATCGGAGAAGCATCTTAATATTCGGGAAGACGGAACCCGGTATAGGGCTGAAAGAATTTGGGTACCAAAATTTGGAGATATGAGAGAAATGGTACTTAGAGAAGCTCATAAAACCAGATACTCAATACATCCTGGAACGGGGAAGATGTACAAGGATCTTAAGAAACATTTTTGGTGGCCAGGTATGAAAGCCGATATTGCTAAATATGTAGGAGAATGTTTGACGTGTTCTAAGGTCAAAGCTGAACATCAAAAACCATCAGGTCTACTACAACAACCTGAAATCCTGGAATGGAAATGGGAAAACATTACCATGGATTTCATTACTAAATTTCCAAGGACTGCAAGTGGTTATGATACTATTTGGGTAATAGTTGATCATCTCACCAAGTCAGCACACTTCCTGTCAATAAGAGAAGATGACAAGATGGAGAAGTTAGCACGACTGTATTTGAAGGAAGTCGTCTCCAGACATGGAATACCAATCTCTATTATCTCTGATAGGGATGGCAGATTTATTTCAAGATTCTGGCAGACATTACAGCAAGCATTGGGAACTCGTCTAGACATGAGTACTGCCTATCATCCACAAACTGATGGGCAGAGCGAAAGGACGATACAAACGCTTGAAGACATGCTACGAGCTTGTGTTATTGATTTCGGAAACAGTTGGGATCGACATCTACCGTTAGCAGAATTTTCCTACAACAACAGCTACCATTCAAGCATTGAGATGG
Source organism: Rutidosis leptorrhynchoides (assembly GCF_046630445.1). Classification (NCBI taxonomy): domain Eukaryota; kingdom Viridiplantae; phylum Streptophyta; class Magnoliopsida; order Asterales; family Asteraceae; genus Rutidosis; species Rutidosis leptorrhynchoides. The sequence continues at coordinate 191,207,748 of NC_092335.1, forward strand.
CGCCGTTTGAAGCACTTTATGGTAGAAAGTGCAGGTCTCCGATTTGTTGGAGTGAAGTGGGGGATAGACAGATTACGGGTCCGGAGATAATACAAGAAACTACCGAGAAAATCATCCAAATTCAACAAAGATTGAAAACCGCCCAGAGTCGACAAAAGAGCTACGCGGACAGTAAAAGAAAAGATATAGAGTTTAAAATTGGAGAAATGGTCATGCTTAAGGTTTCACCTTGGAAAGGCGTTGTTCGATTTGGTAAACGGGGGAAACTAAATCCAAGGTACATTGGACCATTCAAGATTATAGATCGTGTCGAACCAGTAGCTTACCAACTGGAGCTACCTCAACAACTCGCGGCTGTACATAACACTTTCCACGTCTCAAATTAGAAGAAATGTTTTGCTAAAGAAGATCTCACTATTCCGTTGGATGAAATCCAAATCAATGAAAAACTTCAATTCATTGAAGAACCCGTCGAAATAATGGATCGTGAGGTTAAGAGACTTAAACAAAACAAGATACCGATTGTTAAGGTTCGATGGAATGCTCGTAGAGGACCCGAGTTCACCTGGGAGCGTGAAGATCAGATGAAGAAGAAATACCCGCATTTATTTCCAGAAGATACGTCAACACCTCCAACTGCTTAAAATTTTGGGACGAAATTTATTTAACGGGTAGGTACTGTAGTGACCCGAACTTTTTCATGTTTATATATATATTAAATGAAATTGTTATTTACATGATTAAGTGTTTCCAACATGTTAAGCAATCAAACTTGTTAAGACTTGATTAATTGAAATAGGTTTCATATAGACAATTGACCACCCAAGTTGACCGGTGATTCACGAACGTTAAAACTTGTAAAAACTATACGATGACATATATATGGTTATATATATAGTTAACATGATTTTATTATAAGTATGTATCTCATTAGGTATTTTAAGAATGAGTTATATACATAAAAATGAGACTATTAATTTAAGAAACTCGAAAACGATATATATAACGATTATCGTTATAACAAAGTCTTACTAGGTACATATGAATCATATTAAGATATTGATACACTTGGTTAATTATGTTAAATGATAAGTAAATATATTATTAAGTGTATTAACAATGAAATACATATGTAAAAATAAGACTACTAACTTAATGATTTCGAAACGAGACATATATGTAACGATTATCGTTGTAACGACATTTAACTGTATATATATCATACTAAGATATATTATATATCATAATATCATGATAATATAACAATTTAACATCTCATTTGTTATAATAAACAATGGGTTAACAACATTCAACAAGATCGTTAACCTAAAGGTTTCAAAACAACATTTACATGTAACGACTAACGATGACTTAACGACTCAGTTAAAATGTATATACATGTAGTGTTTTAATATGTATTCATACACTTTTGAAAGACTTCAAGACACTTATCAAAATACTTCTACTTAACAAAAATGCTTACAATTACATCCTCGTTCAGTTTCATCAACAATTCTACTCGTATGCACCCGTATTCGTACTCGTACAATACACAGCTTTTAGAGGTATGTACTATTGGTATATACACTCCAATGATCAGCTCTTAGCAGCCCATGTGAGTCACCTAACACATGTGGGAACCATCATTTGGCAACTAACATGAAATATCTCATAAAATTACAAAAATATGAGTAATCATTCATGACTTATTTACATGAAAACAAAATTACATATCCTTTATATCTAATCCATACACCAATGACCAAAAACACCTACAAACACTTTCATTCTTCAATTTTCTTCATCTAATTAATCTCTCTCAAGTTCTATCTTCAAGTTCTAAGTGTTCTTCATAAATTCCAAAAGTTCTAGTTTCATAAAATCAAGAATACTTCCAAGATTGCGAGTTTACTTCCAAGTTTTCTAAATCCATTCCAAGTAATCATCCAAGATCAAGAAACCTTTGTTACTTACAGTAGGTTATCTTTCTAATACAAGGTAATAATCATATTCAAACTTTAATTCAATTTCTATAACTATAACAATCTTATTTCGAGTGGAAATCTTACTTGAAATTGTTTTCGTGTCATGATTCTGCTTCAAGAACTTTCAAGCCATCCAAGGATCCTTTGAAGCTAGATCTATTTTTCTCATTTCCAATAGATTTATCCAAGGAACTTGAGGTAGTAATGATGTTCATAACATCATTCGATTCATACATATAAAGCTATCTTATTCGAAGGTTTAAACTTGTAATCACTAGAACATAGTTTAGTTAATTCTAAACTTGTTCGCAAATAAAAGTTAATCCTTCTAACTTGACTTTTAAAATCAACTAAACACATGTTCTATATCTATATGATATGCTAACTTAATGATTTAAAACCTGGAAACACGAAAAACACCGTAAAATCGGATTTACGCCGTCGTAGTAACACCGCGGGCTGTTTTGGGTTAGTTAATTAAAAACTATGATAAACTTTGATTTAAAAGTTGTTATTTTGGGAAAATTATTTTTATTATGAACATGAAACTATATCCAAAAATTATGGTTAAACTCAAAGTGGAAGTATGTTTTCTAAAATGGTCATCTAGACGTCGTTCTTTCGACTGAAATGACTACCTTTACAAAAACGATTTGTAACTTATTTTTCCGACTATAAACCTATACTTTTTCTATTTAGATTCATAAAATAGAGTTCAATATGAAACCATAGCAATTTGATTCACTCAAAACGGATTTAAAATGAAGAAGTTATGGGTAAAACAAGATTGGATAATTTTTCTCATTTTAGCTACGCGAAAATTGGTAACAAATCTATTACAACCATAACTTAATCAACTTGTATTGTATATTATGTAATCTTGAGATACCATAGACAAGTATACAATGTTTCTACCTATCATGTCGACACATCTATATATATTTCGGAACAACCATAGACACTCTATATGTGAATGTTGGAGTTAGCTATACAGGGTTGAGGTTGATTCCAAAATATATATAGTTTGAGTTGTGATCAATACTGAGATACGTATACACTGGGTCGTGGATTGATTCAAGATAATATTTATCGATTTATTTCTGTACATCTAACTGTGGACAACTAGTTGTAGGTTACTAACGAGGACAACTGACTTAATAAACTTAAAACATCAAAATATATTAAAAGTGTTGTAAATATATTTTGAACATACTTTGATATATATGTATATATTGTTATAGGTTCGTGAATCAACCGGTGGCCAAGTCTTACTTCCCGATGAAGTAAAAATCTGTGAAAGTGAGTTATAGTCCCACTTTTAAAATCTAATATTTTTGGGATGAGAATACATGCAGGTTTTATAAATGATTTACAAAATAGACACAAGTACGTGAAACTACATTCTATGGTTGAATTATCGAATATGCCCCTTTTTATTAAGTCTGGTAATCTAAGAATTAGGGAATAGACACCCTAATTGACGCGAATCCTAACGATAGATCTATTGGGCCTAACAAACCCCATCCAAAGTACCAGATGCTTTAGTACTTCGAAATTTATATCATATCCGAAGGGTGTCCCGGAATGATGGGGATATTCTTATATATGCATCTTGTTAATGTCGGTTACCAGGTGTTCACCATATGAATGATTTTATCTCTATGTATGGGATGTGTATTGAAATATGAAATCTTGTGGTCTATTGTTACGATTTGATATATATAGGTTAAACCTATAACTCACCAACATTTTTGTTGATGTTTAAAGCATGTTTATTCTCAGGTGAATACTAAGAGCTTCCGCTGTTGCATACTAAAATAAGGACAAGATTTGGAGTCCATGTTTGTATGATATTGTGTAAAAACTGCATTGAAGAAACTGATTTTGATGTAACATATTTGTATTGTAAACCATTATGTAATGGTCGTGTGTAAACAGAATATTTTAGATTATCATTATTTGATAATCTACGTAAAGCTTTTTAAACCTTTATTTATGAAATAAAGGTTATGGTTTGTTTTAAAAATGAATGCAGTCTTTGAAAAACGTCTCATATAGAGGTCAAAACCTCGCAACGAAATCAATTAATATGGAACGTTTTTAATCAATAAGAACGGGACATTTAAGCAAGTGCTGCAATAATGGCCACTAGGTTGGTTGTATAGGGTTTATGTGTAACACCCTCAGACTGGGCCTAGCGAGAAATGACCATTTTACCATGTGTGTGTTAATATTAATGATTTTAATAATTATATGTTATTTTAATAATTACGTGTTTATAATTAATTATTTATATAGGTGAGACCAGTTCATGACAAGGGTCACAGAACAAATTTTTTTATTTAAATTGGACCTCGTTTGGACCACTTAATGTGGTGTTTCGTATTTCAGATAACTAGTAAATACCCGTGTGAGACACGGAAGAGGTTTCCTCACTATGAAGAAACCCCTGCCTGCTTATATACCTTGTTTATTCAATTACTTTCCATTTTTGGAAACCCTAAACACAAACGCACCCTAGTTCCATAACCCTTGATCCTTTGATTCTCATTTTTGTGTTCAATTGAGTTGTGAAATAAGTTGCTAGTGATTTCAGTGAGTCAAATAAGGTAATTACATGTTGATTTCATAGCTTAATTTGAGTAAAAATGGAATTTTTGTTAGGTTTTGTATCAAATGGGTTTTTGGCCAAATCATGATCTAAAAGTGTTTTTGGTGTCAAATTGATGTTAGTAAACGTTTGTATATGAGTTATGTATGTTCTCTAGGTGATTTCTAGTGTCAAAACAGTGCAAAAACGAGATTTGGGGCTCAAAATGACAAAAACAGCGACCTGGTGCTGATGAACAGCTCCCGTAAGGTTTCAGGATTCTCTCGTACGGTTACAGGGTATATCCGGACCATTTTGGGTGCAACCGGGCGGTTGCAGGTGCTCCCGCGCGGTTGCAGTCTGTCAGCTTTTTGGAAAACTTGTTTTGGCCGTAACTTTCAAACCGTAACTCCGTTATTGATAAATAAAATATCTTTGGAAACGTAATGAAGTGTACTTTCCAATGGTAAGGTTTTAAAGTAATAAATAAGAATTTATTTTTGGTCACAAAGACATGATAATTTGTATGCTTCGTTTTACACGCGTATAAGGGCTGTTTTCTCATGGACACTTATGTAGCCTTGTCCAATAATGAATGTAGAGTTATATAATGTGGTTTATAGTATTAATTGAAGATTATCATTGATTGGAGAAGTATACTAACTCAGTAAATGATGTTCTCAGCTGATAAAGGAACGGAGAAGACTCAGTAACATTAGACCACTGAGTTCTTGCTGGTAATTGGTGAGTGGGACTATCCTTATGGATATTGGTATTTAGTAACAAGTGTAGTTACTACCCGCTGTTATGTTAGTAAATATTATGATAATCTATGTATGCATGTTGATTACCGTTGTAATTATAAGTAGTAGGTGATACTGCTGTAATCAGGTTGCCTGATTAGATTGAATCTATACCATGGCTGATCAGGGTGCCCTATGTTTATTAGTGATGTTACCTACCATGAGGTTGTAGGTAGTTTATGTGCACATGTGAGAACTGTCCGTGTATAGAAGGGATAGAAGAGGTCAACCGTGTATAGAAGGGTTGGGCTCATTGGTTATTGTAATGACATTATATTGCAATTGACGTTTGTAAATGTCAGGAGAGGTATACTGTGTGACAATAACGAGGGCTATCGGTATAGCTCTAGCTTTATCAGCTAGTAGTTGTAGACCTGGCAGGGTCAACGATCCTCTTGTGTATTTATAGCCGTTAGTGCTATGTATAGCCGTTAGTGCTATGAGAGTGAATAGCTGTGTAGAGCTATTGATACTTAGTGAATAGCTATGTAGAGCTATTGATACCCTTATTGTATAGCTATGTAAGGATGGTGTCAAGTGTACGATTTATTCGGATCACAAGAGCTTAAAACATCTTTTTGATCAACGAGATTTGAATTTCCGTCAACGTAGATGGATGGATGTGGTAAAAGACTATGATCGTGAAATACTTTATCATCCGGGTAAGGCGAATGTGGTCGCGGATGCGTTAAGTCGGAAGAGGCAACATCCGGCAATACGAGTAGAGATCGTTACACATGATTATTACTAACGATTTTCTTGTAAAGCTCGACGAGATTCAAATTGAAGCTTTTGTTAATAATAAGCATGAGGAACAAATTGTGGGGCAAACAGAGTCTATTACTTTAGGTCCGCATGGTTTCTTGTCTTTTCAAGGAAGAGTGTGGGTGCCTAGAATGGGAGATTTTTTTGACGAGTGCTACTTGATGAAGCACATAAGTCAAAGTATTCCATTTATCCGGGCGCAACAAAGATGAATCTCGATTTGAAGAAAGAGTATTGGTGGACGGGCATGAAACGTGATGTTGTAAAGTATGTTGACCAATGTGTCACGTGTTTGCAAGTTAAGGCCGAGCACCAAAAGCCGTATGGTAAGTTACAATCGTTGGAAGTCCCGAAATGGAAATGGGAGCACATTACCATGGACTTCATTACAAAGTTACCAAAGATGGCGAGAACCCAATTTGATACGATTTGGGTGATAGTTGATCGGTTGACGAAAAGTGCTTTGTTTCTTTCCATTCGGGAAACGATATCGTCGAAGGCTTTGTCGAAGTTGTTTATCAAGGATGTAGTGACCCGAACTTTTCCATGTTTATATATATTAATTGAGATTGATATTTACATGATTAAATATTTCAAACATGTTAAGCAATCAAACTTGTTAAGAGTTGATTAATTGAAATATGTTTCATATAGACAATTGACCACCCAAGTTGACCGGCGATTCACGAACGTTAAAACTTGTAAAAATGACATGACGATATATATATGGATATACATATGGTTAACATGAGATTATGATAAGTAAGTATCTCCATAAGTATATTAACAATGAGTTATATACATATAAACAAGACTACTAACTTAAGGATTTCGAAACGAGACATATATGTAACGATTATCGTTGTAACGACATTTAAATGTATATATATTATATTAAGATATATTAATATATCATAATATCATGATAATATAATAATTTAACATCTCATTAGATATAATAAACAATGGGTTAACAACATTAATTGAGATCGTTAACTTAAAGGTTTCAAAACAACACTTACATGTAACGACTAACGATGACTTAACGACTCAGTTAAAATGTATATACATGTAGTGTATTTAGATGTATTAAAATAATTTTGGAAGACTTCAAGACATATATCAAAACACACATACTTAACGAAAATGGTTACAGTTACTTTCCCATTCTTTTCTTTCATCAAGAATTCTAGTCGTATTCTTACCTGTATTATACACAGCTTCAAAACGTACTTACTATGGGTATATACCAATAGGAACTAGCATGGGATTCCACTCTTGATTATGTCATGTATGACTAATCAATTTTAACTTCTACCATGAGCTAGTCAACTAACTAGAACTCCTTTTAACCCCACTCACCACTCACCAATTACCACTCATCATTCACTCCATTTCACTTCCAATTCTCTTTCTAATTCTCTCTCAACACACATACACACACTATTATGAACGTATTTTTCCAGTAGTTAATCATCATCTTCATCAAAAATCACTTCAAGAATCAAGCTATAATCATCATAGGAAGAACACTTCAAGAACACTTCAAAAATCCCTTCAAGTTTACTAATTTACTTCCAAGCTTTCTAATCCATTCCAAGTAATCATCTAAGATCAAGAAACCTTTGTTATATACAGTAGGTTATCTTTCTTATTCAAGGTAATATTCATATTCAAACTTTGATTCAATTTCTATAACTATAAATTATCTTAATTCGAGTAAAAATCTTACTTGAACTTGTTTTTGTGTCATGATCCTACTTCAAGAACTTTCAAGCCATCCAAGATCCTTTGAAGCTAGATCATTTCTTGTCACTTCCAGTAGGTTTACCTACTAAACTTGAGGTAGTAATGATGTTCATAACATCATTCGATTCATATATATAAAACTATCTTATTCGAAGGTTTAAACTCGTAATCACTAGAACATAGTTTAGTTAATTCTAAACTTGTTCGCAAACAAAAGTTAATCCTTCTAACTTGACTTTTAAAATTAACTAAACACATGTTCTATATCTATATGATATGCTAACTTAATGATTTAAAACCTGGAAACACGAAAAACACCGTAAAATCGGATTTACGCCGTCGTAGTAACACCGCGGGCTGTTTTGGGTTAGTTAATTAAAAACTATGATAAACTTTGATTTAAAAGTTGTTATTCTGAGAAAATGATTTTTATTATGAACATGAAACTATATCCAAAAATTATGGTTAAACTCAAAGTGGAAGTATGTTTTCTAAAATGGTCATCTAGACGTCGTTCTTTCGACTGAAATGACTACCTTTACAAAAACAACTTGTAAATTATTTTTCCGACTATAAACCTATACTTTTTCTGTTTAGATTCATAAAATAGAGTTCAATATGAAACCATAGCAATTTGATTCACTCAAAATGGATTTAAAATGAAGAAGTTATGGGTAAAACAAGATTGGATAATTTTTCTCATTTTAGCTACGTGAAAATTGGTAACAAATCTATTTCAACCATAACTTAATCAACTTGTATTGTATATTATGTAATCTTGAGATACCATAGACACGTATACAATGTTTCGACCTATCATGTCGACACATCTATATATATTTCGGAACAACCATAGACACTCTATATGTGAATGTTGGAGTTAGCTATACAGGGTTGAGGTTGATTCCAAAATATATATAGTTTGAGTTGTGATCAATACTGAGATACGTATACACTGGGCCGTGGATTGATTCAAGATAATATTTATCGATTTATTTCTGTACATCTAACTGTGGACAACTAGTTGCAGGTTACTAACGAGGACAGCTGACTTAATAAACTTAAAACATCAAAATATATTAAAAGTGTTGTAAATATATTTTGAACATACTTTGATATATATGTATATATTGTTATAGGTTCGTGAATCAACCAGTGGCCAAGTCTTACTTCCCGACGAAGTAAAAATCTGTGAAAGTGAGTTATAGTCCCACTTTTAAAATCTAATATTTTTGGGATGAGAATACATGCAGGTTTTATAAATGATTTACAAAATAGACACAAGTACGTGAAACTACATTCTATGGTTGAATTATCGAAATCGAATATGCCCCTTTTTATTAAGTCTGGTAATCTAAGAATTAGGGAACAGACACCCTAATTGACGCGAATCCTAAAGATAGATCTATTGGGCCTAACAAACCCCATCCAAAGTACCGGGTGCTTTAGTACTTCGAAATTTATATCATATCCGAAGGGTGTCTCGGAATGATGGGGATATTCTTATATATGCATCTTGTTAATGTCGGTTACCAGGTGTTCACCATATGAATGATTTTTATCTCTATGTATGGGATGTGTATTGAAATATGAAATCTTGTGGTCTATTGTTACGATTTGATATATATAGGTTAAACCTATAACTCACCAACATTTTTGTTGACGTTTTAAGCATGTTTATTCTCAGGTGATTATTAAGAGCTTCCGCTGTCGCATACTTAAATAAGGATGAGATTTGGAGTCCATGCTTGTATGATATTGTGTAAAAACTGCATTCAAGAAACTTATTTTGTTGTAACATATTTGTATTGTAAACCATTATGTAATGGTCGTGTGTAAACAGGATATTTTAGATTATCATTATTTGATAATCTACGTAAAGCTTTTTAAACCTTTATTGATGAAATAAAGGTTATGGTTTGTTTTAAAATGAATGCAGTCTTTGAAAAACGTCTCATATAGAGGTCAAAACCTCGCAACGAAATCAATTAATATGGAACGTTTTTAATCAATAAGAACGGGACATTTCAGTTGGTATCCGAGCGTTGGTCTTAGAGAACCAGAATTTTGCATTAGTGTGTCTTATCGAGTTTGTTAGGATGCATTAGTGAGTCTGGACTTCGACCGTGTTTACTTGAAAAATGATTGCTTAACAAATTTTGTTGAAAACTATATATTTTTAACATGTGAATATTATGTGATATATTAATCTCTTAACGCGTTTGATATTATGTGATAGATGTCTACCTCTAGAACAAGTCCCATTGACTCACCTAATAATAATGAAGAGCCAAATGTAAATTGGAATGATTCGTGGACTGATTCACAAGTTCCCGAAGAGGAACTGGAAGAAGAGTCGGAACCGGAAGAAGAATCGGAACCGGAAGAAGAATCGGAACCGGATGAAGAAATAGAACCGGTGGGGGAAATAATAAAACGGTTAAGTAAAAGAAAATCCTCAACCAACCGACCAAGGTTAATTATGGTCAATGGTGTTTCCGCCAAGGAAGCAAAATATTGGGAGGATTACCAATTCTCCGATGAATCGGATTCCGACGAGAATTCCGATGATGTTATAGAAATTACCTCAACTGAATTTAAAAAGGCAAAAGAAAATAATAAGGGAAAGGGCATAAAAATAGAGAAATCTAATTCCAACCCCGATGAACTGTATATGTATCATCAACCCCCGAAGTCCTTAAGTTGTAACAATGACCCGGGAACCTCTAAACCACCAGGTTTTTCTAAACCAATGTGGATAACGACGGCTCGTATTAGGGGAACATCATATATCCCTAGAAACTTGGCAAAACGAACCAAAACCGAAGAAGAAGAAACAAGCGAGTCGGAATAAGATAGTTGTATTCGTGTGGTGTAATATAAGTAATATAGTGTGCTTATGCTTTATGATATATGTAAAAATTGCTTGTATTAATAAGTATTTTTTTTTATGAATCTAACTCTTGTCTATTTTACAGTATAAAAACACAAAATGGATAGACAATCCAATATTTTAAGAGACCTACCCGGAGACATGATTGATGAAATCTTGTCTAGAGTCGGTCAGAATTCATCGGCACAACTATTTAAGGCGAGATCAGTTTGTAAGACATTCGAAGAACGTTCCAAGAATGCCTTGGTTTATAAAAGGCTTTCGTTCGAAAGATGGGGGATATCACATTGGGAAATCCATAAGTTACGATGTGTTTACTTTGACGCATATATTGCGGGGAACCCAAATGCTATTTTACGCAATGGGTTAAGAAATTATTTTGACTCAATATATCCGAATATTGGACTTCGTGATTTAGAAAAAGCGGCTAACATGCAACATAAAGAAGCATGTTATGCTTACGGATTAGTAATGTTCGCTTCTCACCAAAGTGAGAACAAGAACATCGGCCTACAACTATTAAACAAAACGTTCCCACAAGTGACAGAGTCGGTAATTGGGGTAAGAAATGAGGTTTTTAGATTGTTACGGGACTGTTGGACATTACGTAACCCTCGTCCCTTTGACGACGTTACAACACGCTGTCTTATCAATGGCCATAACGGTTATGTTCCACAAGACCAAGGATGGGAAGTAATCCTAGTAAAACCAGAATGCATGACTTGTTTCTGGACGTATGAATTACGTGTCTTTATTGCCTTTGCTGAACGACTTGTGTACTAGCTAAAATTATCTTCACAACCATCTTATATCAAATTTATTGTGTGCTATATTTCATGCTATATGTAAAATAAGCGGTATTGTAAGTTTGCAAAATATTGTGTAAAAGTTTGAACGCGAAATATTATTATAATCAGTTTTTCATATAGAATTGTAGTAGTTGAATTGTATATTAGCTACTAAGTATGAACTTAACGGGCAGGTACTACCCGAATTTAAACTTATAAAACGCTAATATGAAGAAAAAGCTTTTATAAATGAGTTCATATTATGCTACGAAATACTATTAACTACTCTTAATATTCTGTATGATTAACTTGTTCCATTTGACTATTTTGAAGGAAATGGCACCGACTACTCGACACACCGTGAATATGAATGAAGAGGAATTCCGTACTTTTCTAGCTTCAAACATAGCTGCAGTACAGGCTGCGCTACATACCAACAATAACCTTGGATCTAGCAGTACAGGAAATCGTGTAGGATGCACCTACAAAGAATTCACTGCCTGCAAACCTTTGGAATTTGATGGAACCGAAGGACCAATCGGATTGAAACGGTGGACCGAGAAGGTCGAATCGGTGTTTGCCATAAGTAAGTGTACTAAAGAGGACAAAGTAAAGTACGCTACGCATACCTTCACAGGTTCTGCGTTAACATGGTGGAATACCTATCTAGAGCAAGTGGGACAAGACGATGCGTACGCACTATCGTGGTCAGCATTCAAGCACTTGATGAACGAGAAGTACCGTCCCAGAACCGAGTTCAATAAGCTCAAGACAGAACTTAGAGGGTTACGAACCCAAGGATTTGATATTACCACGTACGAAAGACGATTCACAGAATTGTGCCTATTGTGTCCGGGAGCATTCGAAGATGAGGAAGAGAAGATCGACGCGTTTGTAAAAGGATTACCGGAAAGAATCCAAGAAGATATAAGTTCACACGAGCCCGCCTCCATACAACAGGCATGTAGAATGGCTCACAAACTAGTGAACCAAATTGAAGAAAGAATTAAAGAACAGACTGCTGAAGAGGCCAATGTGAAGCAAGTCAAAAGAAAGTGGGAGGAAAACGGTGATAAGAATCACCAATACAACAACAACAACAATTACAACAATAATCGCAACAATTATCCCAACAATCGCAACATCAATCGCAACTACAACAAACGGCCCAACAACAACAACAACAACAACAACAACAACAACAACAACAACAACAACAACAACAACAACAACAACAACAGTAACTACAACAATCATTCCAACAACAATAATAACCGCAATAACAACAACAATCAGAAGCAGCTATGCCAAAGATGTGAAAAGTATCACTCGGGGTTCTGCACCAAATTTTGCAACAAGTGTAAAAGAAATGGTCATAGCGCGGCGAAGTGTGAGGTCTACGGACCAGGGGTTAATAGAACGAAAGGAACAAATGGTGTCGGAACGAGTAATGGCGGAGCAAGTAGTGTCAGAGCAAGTTATGCCAATGTAGTTTGTTATAAATGTGGAAAACCGGGCCACATTATTAGAAATTGCCCGAACCAGGATAACACGAATGGACAAGGCCGCGGAAGAGTTTTCAATATTAATGCGGCAGAGGCACAGGAAGACCCTGAGCTTGTTATGGGTACGTTTCTTATTGACAATAAATCTGCTTACGTTTTATTTGATTCGGGTGCGGATAGAAGCTATATGAGTAGAGATTTTTGTGCTAAATTAAGTTGTCCATTGACGCCTTTGGATAGTAAATTTTTACTCGAATTAGCAAATGGTAAATTAATTTCAGCAGATAATATATGTCGGAATCGAGAAATTAAACTGGTTAGCGAAACATTTAAGATTGATTTGATTCCAGTAAAGTTAGGGAGTTTTGATGTGATAATCGGTATGGACTGGTTGAAAGAAGTGAAAGCAGAGATCGTTTGTTACAAAAATGCAATTCGCATTATACGAGAAAAAGGAAAACCCTTAATGGTGTACGGAGAAAAGGGCAACACGAAGCTACATCTTATTAGTAATTTGAAGGCACAAAAACTAATAAGAAAAGGTTGCTATGCTGTTCTAGCACACGTCGAGAAAGTACAAACTGAAGAAAAGAGCATCAATGATGTTCCCATTGCAAAAGAATTTCCCGATGTATTTCCGAAAGAATTACCGGGATTACCCCCACATCGATCCGTTGAATTTCAAATAGATCTTGTACCAGGAGCTGCACCAATAGCTCGTGCTCCTTACAGACTCGCACCCAGCGAGATGAAAGAACTGCAAAGCCAATTACAAGAACTTTTAGAGCGTGGTTCCATTCGACCACGCACATCACCGTGGGGAGCTCCTGTTTTGTTTATCAAGAAGAAAGATGGTACATTCAGGTTGTGTATAGACTACCGAGAGTTGAACAAACTTACCATCAAGAACCGCTACCCACTACCGAGAATCGACGACTTATTTGATCAACTACAAGGCTCGTCTGTTTATTCAAAGATTGACTTACGTTCCGGGTATCATCAAATGCGGGTGAAAGAAGATGATATTCCAAAGACTGCTTTCAGAACACGTTACGTTCATTACGAGTTTATGGTCATGCCATTTGGTTTAACTAATGCACCAGCTGTGACGATCGCTCCAAATCCATATGGACGAACACGTCATTCATTGATTTCATTGCGAGGTATTTGACCTCTATATGATACGTTTTGTAAACATTGCATTCTTTTGAAAAGGCACACCATAAATGAATATTTAAATCAAAGGTTTTCGACATCTGATGATTTCTACATATAGACAATCACCATAAATAATAGTTTACAACATCATTTCTGTTGACAATGCAGTCAAAATAAGATACATGGTGATGATTTGGTAAATGCAACGTCTCCTTGAAAAATATGTCATGTAAGACTCCATGCACATAGCTTGTTTAACATCTAAGCAAACAGCGGAAGACTTCTAGGAAACCTGAGAATAAACAGGCTAACAAGTGTCAACACAAAGGTTGGTGAGTTCATAGTTTTAATGTTGCTCATAATCTGTATATAAAGGTGGATCACAAGATTTCAGTTGTTTAATCCAGAAACGTTTATCAATAGATTCTACATAACAGAGCACCCTGGTAACTGAACTTTAACGCTTATATAATTTGTACCCTTTGTATAATCATCTTAATAATACACGCAAACCAACGTGTACGCTTCTCAAATAGCATACGTCCGTTAAAAGGCTAGCGCTCTAGCTCGGACGGGGATGTCAAGCCCTATGGATCCATATACTACTACTCGCGCCCACCAGTTCTTATAACTGGCAGTTACTAGTTACCAAAGCTAAGGGATTTTCGGTTCAAACTCAGTGTAGAATTTAGTATGTACTTGTATCCATTGCGTTTAAAATAAAGTGCATGTATTCTCAGCCCAAAAATATATATTGCAAAAGAAATTAAAAAGGGATCAATGAAACTCACACAAAATCAGTTTTAGTATTTGTATCCATTTAGTAAAATAGATATAAAATCATTGCATGTATTCTCAGCCCAAAAATGTAAAGGGTAAAAGGGATCATATGAAACTCACACAAAATCAGTTTTAGTATTTGTATCCATTTAGTAAAATAGATATAAAATCATTGCATGTATTCTCAGCCCAAAAATGTAAAGGGTAAAAGGGATCATATGAAACTCACACAAAATCAGTTTTAGTATTTGTATCCATTTAGTAAAATAGATATAAAATCATTGCATGTATTCTCAGCCCAAAAATGTAAAGGGTAAAAGGGATCATATGAAACTCACTATTTAATATTGATATACAATATTGTAGAAAAGCACGTAGACGCATCGGAGATGATAAACACGAGGTTTGATTCACAAAAATACCCTCGAACATTACCCATAATTTCCTTGGCAATAACCCATATTTTCCTTAGCTCTAGCTCGCTTGGAAACACGTTTTGAAAATTACTTGGACAGCACTCCGTCGTAATATTTTATGTACATTATTATTTTTGTATCGCAAAAATAATAACATTAATAATAAAAATAATAAGATTAATAATAATCTTATTAATAATAATAATAATAATAATAATAATAATAATAATAATAATAATAATAATAATAATAATAATAAATAATATTACGGAGTATATCTATATTTGTGTATGTGTGTGATTATCTCGAGCCAAAAACTGCAATTTATAGAACCTGGCCTGAAATTTGGAGTCATGCGACTCGCATGGAAATGGCCTTCTGGCCATGCGACTCGCATGAGGACCAGGGACAGCTCACATTGTTTTGGCTCCTAGCTTGTCGACATAAAATAAAATAAATATAAATATATAAATAATTAATATAATTATTTATATATTATATTTTATTCTTGTGCATAGTAGACTAGATATTTTTGGTCCGTTGCGTCGGGCGTTTCTTCTTGACTCGGGTCCCGGTTCCGGATTTTCAGACGTCCTTGCGTACTATTTTATATCGTGTACTTTGCGTTCCGCAACTTGTACTCTTGTCATTTTTAGACGTTCTTCATCAATAATTTGAACCTTTTTAATTGTATCTTGTACATTTGAGCATTTTGGACCTTTCCGTCTTCAATTCTTCGTTTTCGCCTTTTGTCTTCGCACTTATTAAATATAAACGAATATTACTTGAATATGGAACAATTACAACTAAAATCCTGTCTTTCTTGGGGGATAATGCTATGAAATATATGTTCCTTTTTAGCCTTATCAATAGCCTTAAATTATCCCTTAATTATATCACTCAAAGTGTATCTTAAACTTTCGAGTGTTTTGGTCATTTACTTCTATAAATCATCGTCTCGCTATTTGTTAAAATACATTTTTATAATAGCGTTTTACTGTAGCAAAGTCACTGTAGCAAAGTCAATTTCACTGTAGCAAATAGTGATTTTCGAAAACACTGTAGCATTTTGAGTAATGTGGCAATTTGAAAACACTGTAACAAATTAGTGTTTAACTGGTTCATCTTAAACGTTTTAGTTCACTTATCTAAATATCAATCGAATTAACAAACGAATGTTACTATCGTTTACTAAATAACTTGAAATCATATATATATATATATATGCACATTAAGTTATATATATATTGTTCGTGAATCATAGGGAACAGTCAAAGAATAATTGATTATATGAATATAGTTCCAAAACTGTCGTGACTCAATATTACAGACTTTGTTTATCGTGTCGAAAATGTTAATCATACAAAGATTAAGTTTAAATTTGGTCAGAAATTTTTGGGTCATCACAGTACCTACCCGTTAAAGAAATTTCGTCCCGAAATTTGAGTGAGGTCGTCATGGCTAACAATAAAAATGTTTTCGTGACATATATGAGTTGATAATTAGAGTTTTATCACCGTTGAATAATATGGATAACACAATCCAATTACTCGAAGCGTATGAGGGAAGTTATCGTAATAAAGTGAAATAGAGAATAGAGATGCGTCTTATCTCTTGACGTAGTAACGATTGATTTCCGAAATTTAAGGAATAGAAAGTCTTCATAATTTAAATAAGATTTGATTCTTCGGAATTTAAGGAAATTAAGATCTTCTTTAATTAAATGAGGTCACCTGCCTCGATTGCTCTGTCTGTTATTTTGCTTATAAATTAACCCCCTTTCGTCTCATTATTTTCACCACTCCTACATCTTCTTCCTCATTTCATACTTTCAAAAGATTGTGAAATGCTTCATCCAGTTCTGATTCTTGATATACTCCTAACTTTCATATCTGTCATTCTTCTTTTTAATCTACCACCAGAGGAAGTTATTTTCTTCTACTATTACCTTGGGGTTATAGTGTTTTTCATTCTCCCGTGTCTTTATATTGCTATACGCATTGATATACACGGTTTGTAATTTCGGGGTTGTTATCGGGCTTTATGTTCTCCATTATATTTCGGAGCTTCATGCTTTCGTTTTCTCTTCCCGACCTTAAGTCAAGCGAATAATGGTCCAGAATTCGTAGGTATGAATTTCAGAATAAACATAATTAATGTTCTAAGAAAGAAACGGTAATGGCACAATCTGACTTGTCAAATTACCAGAATATCCGGAAAAGACCGAATCATCAAGAAAATATTTTCTTGATATGTTTAGAGGTTAAATAGAATAAAAGATTTATGTAACATGGTTCATTATGAGGGTGGGATCTGTGAACCTTTATCACGTTCCATTAGAAACTCAGCATGACTTACTGTAATATAATCACGTTGATCAAGTGTCATTATATTATACTAATTCATGCTTCAGTTCCCAACACTACTTCAAAACATTCAAATTTTAAACTTGAAGGTTTCAGAATTTAGAAACTAAAATAGTTTCTTTTATGATGTAATACAGATAGCGCGAAGAGATGAATGATTTCAGATAAGAATGCTTATGAAAATATCTTCAGAAATATCGAGGATATTTATAATAAAAGATACGATGATATCTTAGAATTTCTAATATCGAAGAATGATGAAGAAGATTTGTTCGTAACGGATTTTGAGTTTGTAGCAAGGTATTCGTTAATGACTTCAGCAGATACTGAATCATTTGTATTCTTTGAAGGCAGGTTTAGTCTTTGTGATTTATCCACAGCCCTCCTTCATACTTTGCTCAATCCGTTTTCCAGTTTCAAACCTTCTCTTTTTCTCAGCTTTACCACCATACTATTCTTTATCATCAAACTTTTGATTGTTAAGGTCGTTTACAGTTTTTGCTGCTTCATCGGCATTGTTCCAATTTCAAAGAACTAGTTTCATAGTTTGGGGTGTTTTTCGGAAACTTCACATTCGAAGTATGTAATTCGAGGAGGTAGACGTTATATGTACACATATAACTGTTGGCGTAGACGTGCTGCAAGATTTCAAAATACTGATTGCAAATTCCCGATAGTTGGAACGGCAACTATTGTTACAAGATGTGGATGAGTACATGATAGGGTTTCAATGTATATATAGTGATTTCCGGAGAGATTCAAATAGCAGAGTGACGGAGTCGCTGGTACATTTACTGCTAATATGGTGGAACATAAAAGGTCAATTTCAATTTTACTGTAGCAATTCACTGTAGCAAAGTCAATTTCACTGTAGCAAATAGTGATTTTCGAAAACACTGTAGCATTTTGAGTAATGTGGCAATTTGAAAACACTGTAACAAATTAGTGTTTAACTGGTTCATCTTAAACGTTTTAGTTCACTTATCTAAATATCAATCGAATTAACAAACGAATGTTACTATCGTTTACTAAATAACTTGAAATCATATATATATATATGCACATTAAGTTATATATATATTGTTCGTGAATCATAGGGAACAGTCAAAGAATAATTGATTATATGAATATAGTTCCAAAACTGTCGTGACTCAATATTACAGACTTTGTTTATCGTGTCGGAAATGTTAATCATACAAAGATTAAGTTTAAATTTGGTCAGAAATTTTTGGGTCATCACACCAGCTGTGTTCATGGACCTTATGAACCGAGTGTGTGGACCATACCTTGACAAGTTTGTCATTGTTTTCATTGATGACATACTTATTTACTCAAAGAATGACCAAGAACACGGTGAACATTTGAGAAAGGTGTTAGAAGTATTGAGGAAGGAAGAATTGTACACTAAATTTTCAAAGTGTGCATTTTGGTTGGAAGAAGTTCAATTCCTCGGTCACATAGTGAACAAAGAAGGTATTAAGGTGGATCCGGCAAAGATAGAAACTGTTGAAAAGTGGGAAATCCCGAAAACTCCGAAACACATACGCCAGTTTTTAGGACTAGCTGTTTACTACAGAAGGTTCATCCAAGACTTTTCCAGAATAGCAAAACCCTTGACTGCATTAACGCATAAAGGGAAGAAATTTGAATGGAAGGATGAACAAGAGAAAGCGTTTCAGTTATTGAAGAAAAAGCTAACTACGGCACCTATATTGACATTGCCTGAAGGGAATGATGATTTTGTGATTTATTGTGACGCATCAAAGCAAGGTCTCGGTTGTGTATTAATGCAACGAACGAAGGTGATTGCTTATGCGTCTAGACAATTGAAGATTCACGAGCAAAATTATACGACGCATGATTTGGAATTAGGAGCGGTTGTTTTTGCATTAAAGACTTGGAGGCACTACTTATATAGGGTCAAAAGTATTATATATACCGACCACAAAAGTCTTCAACACATATTTAATCAGAAACAACTGGATATGAGGCAGCGTAGGTGGATTGAATTGTTGAATGATTACGACTTTGAGGTTCGTTACCACCCGGAGAAGGCAAATGTGGTAGCCGATGCCTTGAGCAGGAAGGACAGAGAACCCATTCGAGTAAAATCTATGAATATAATGATTCATAATAACCTTACTACTCAAATAAAGGAGGCGCAACAAGGAGTTTTAAAAGAGAGAAATTTAAAGGATGAAATACCCAAAGGATCGGAGAAGCATCTTAATATTCGGGAAGACGGAACCCGGTATAGGGCTGAAAGGATTTGGGTACCAAAATTTAGAGATATGAGAGAAATGGTACTTAGAGAAGCTCATAAAACCAGATACTCAATACATCCTGGAACGGGGAAGATGTACAAGGATCTCAAGAAACATTTTTGGTGGCCGGGTATGAAAGCCGATGTTGCTAAATACGTAGGAGAATGTTTGACGTGTTCTAAGGTCAAAGCTGAGCATCAGAAACCATCAGGTCTACTTCAACAACCCGAAATCCCGGAATGGAAATGGGAAAACATTACCATGGATTTCGTCACTAAATTGCCAAGGACTGCAAGTGGTTTTGATACTATTTGAGTAATAGTTGATCGTCTCACCAAATCAGCACACTTCCTACCAATAAGAGAAGATGATAAGATGGAGAAGTTAGCACGACTGTATTTGAAGGAAGTCATCTCCAGACATGGAATACCAATCTCTATTATCTCTGATAGGGATGGCAGATTTATTTCAAGATTCTGGCAGACATTACAGCAAGCATTAGGAACTCGTCTAGACATGAGTACTGTCTATCATCCACAAACTGATGGGCAGAGCAAAAGGACGATACAAATGCTTGAAGACATGCTACGAGCATGTGTTATTGATTTCGGAAACAGTTGGGATCGACATCTACCGTTAGCAGAATTTTCCTACAACAACAGCTACCATTCAAGCATTGAGATGGCGCCGTTTGAAGCACTTTATGGTAGAAAGTGCAGGTCTCCGATTTGTTGGAGTGAAATGGGGGATAGACAGATTACGGGTCCGGAGATTATACAAGAAACTACCGAGAAGATCATCCAAATTCAACAACGGTTGAAAATCTCCCAAAGTCGACAAAAGAGCTACGCTGACATTAAAAGAAAAGATATAGAATTTGAAATTGGAGAGATGGTCATGCTTAAAGTTGCACCTTGGAAAGGCGTTGTTCGATTTGGTAAACGAGGGAAATTAAATCCAAGGTATATTGGACCATTCAAGATTATTTATCGTGTCGGACCAGTAGCTTACCGACTTGAGTTACCTCAACAACTCGCAGCTGTACATAACACTTTCCACGTCTCTAATTTGAAGAAATGTTTTGCTAAAGAAGATCTCACTATTCCTTTAGATGAAATCCAAATCAACGAAAAACTCCAATTCATCGAAGAACCTGTCGAAATAATGGATCGTGAGGTTAAAAGACTTAAGCAAAACAAGATACCAATTGTTAAGGTTCGATGGAATGCTCGTAGAGGACCCGAGTTCACCTGGGAGCGTGAAGATCAGATGAAGAAGAAATACCCGCATCTATTTCCAGAAGATTCGTCAACACCTTCAACAGCTTAAAATTTCGGGACGAAATTTATTTAACGGGTAGGTACTGTAGTGACCCGAACTTTTCCATGTTTATATATATTAATTGAGATTGATATTTACATGATTAAATGTTTCAAACATGTTAAGCAATCAAACTTGTTAAGACTTGATTAATTGAAATATGTTTCATATAGACAATTGACCACCCAAGTTGACCGGCGATTCACGAACGTTAAAACTTGTAAAAATGACATGACGATATATATATGGATATACATATGGTTAACATGAGATTATGATAAGTAAGTATCTCCATAAGTATATTAACAATGAGTTATATACATATAAACAAGACTACTAACTTAAGGATTTCGAAACGAGACATATATGTAACGATTATCGTTGTAACGACATTTAAATGTATATATATCATATTAAGATATATTAATATATCATAATATCATGATAATATAATAATTTAACATCTCATTAGATATAATAAACAATGGGTTAACAACATTAATTGAGATCGTTAACTTAAAGGTTTCAAAACAACACTTACATGTAACGACTAACGATGACTTAACGACTCAGTTAAAATGTATATACATGTAGTGTATTTAGATGTATTAAAATACTTTTGGAAGACTTCAAGACATATATCAAAACACTCATACTTAACGAAAATGGTTACAGTTACTTTCCCATTCTTTTCTTTCATCAAGAATTCTAGTCGTATTCTTACCCGTATTATACACAGCTTCAAAACGTACTTACTATGGGTATATACCAATAGGAACTAGCATGGGATTCCACTCTTGATTATGTCATGTATGACTAATCAATTTTAACTTCTACCATGAGCTAGTCAACTAACTAGAACTCCTTTTAACCCCACTCACCACTCACCAATTACCACTCATCATTCACTCCATTTCACTTCCAATTCTCTTTCTAATTCTCTCTCAACACACACACACTATTATGAACGTATTTTTCCAGTAGTTAATCATCATCTTCATCAAAAATCACTTCAATAATCAAGCTATAATCATCATAGGAAGAACACTTCAAGAACACTTCAAAAATCCTTTCAAGTTTACTAATTTACTTCCAAGCTTTCTAATCCATTCCAAGTAATCATCTAAGATCAAGAAACCTTTGTTATATACAGTAAGTTATCTTTCTTATTCAAGGTAACATTCATATTCAAACTTTGATTCAATTTCTATAACTATAAACTATCTTAATTCGAGTAAAAATCTTACTTGAACTTGTTTTTGTGTCATGATCCTACTTCAAGAACTTTCAAGCCATCCAAGATCCTTTGAAGCTAGATCATTTCTTGTCACTTCCAGTAGGTTTACCTACTAAACTTGAGGTAGTAATGATGTTCATAACATCATTCGATTCTTATATATAAAACTATCTTATTCGAAGGTTTAAACTCGTAATCACTAGAACATAGTTTAGTTAATTCTAAACTTGTTCGCAAACAAAAGTTAATCCTTCTAACTTGACTTTTAAAATTAACTAAACACATGTTCTATATCTATATGATATGTTAACTTAATGATTTAAAACCTGGAAACACGAAAAACACCGTAAAATCGGATTTACGCCGTCGTAGTAACACCGCGGGCTGTTTTGGGTTAGTTAATTAAAAACTATGATAAACTTTGATTTAAAAGTTGTTATTCTGAGAAAATGATTTTTATTATGAACATGAAACTATATCCAAAAATTATGGTTAAACTCAAAGTGGAAGTATGTTTTCTAAAATGGTCATCTAGACGTCGTTCTTTCGACTGAAATGACTACCTTTACAAAAATGACTTGTAACTTATTTTTCCGACTATAAACCTATACTTTTTCTATTTAGATTCATAAAATAGAGTTCAATATGAAACCATAGCAATTTGATTCACTCAAAACGGATTTAAAATGAAGAAGTTATGGGTAAAACAAGATTGGATAATTTTTCTCATTTTAGCTACGTGAAAATTGGTAACAAATCTATTTCAACCATAACTTAATCAACTTGTATTGTATATTATGTAATCTTGAGATACCATAGACACGTATACAATGTTTCGACCTATCATGTCGACACATCTATATATATTTCAGAACAACCATAGACACTCTATATGTGAATGTTGGAGTTAGCTATACAGGGTTGAGGTTGATTCCAAAATATATATAGTTTGAGTTGTGATCAATACTGAGATACGTATACACTGGGTCGTGGATTGATTCAAGATAATATTTATCGATTTATTTCTGTACATCTAACTGTGGACAACTAGTTGTAGGTTACTAACGAGGACAGCTGACTTAATAAACTTAAAACATCAAAATATATTAAAAGTGTTGTAAATATATTTTGAACATACTTTGATATATATGTATATATTGTTATAGGTTCGTGAATCAACCAGTGGCCAAGTCTTACTTCCCGACGAAGTAAAACTATGTGAAAGTGAGTTATAGTCCCACTTTTAAAATCTAATATTTTTGGGATGAGAATACATGCAGGTTTTATAAATGATTTACAAAATAGACACAAGTACGTGAAACTACATTCTATGGTTGAATTATCGAAATCGAATATGCCCCTTTTTATTAAGTCTGGTAATCTAAGAATTAGGGAACAGACACCCTAATTGACGCGAATCCTAAAGATAGATCTATTGGGCCTAACAAACCCCATCCAAAGTACCGGGTGCTTTAGTACTTCGAAATTTATATCATATCCGAAGGGTGTCCCGGAATGATGGGGATATTCTTATATATGCATCTTGTTAATGTCAGTTACCAGGTGTTCACCATATGAATGATTTTTATCTCTATGTATGGGATGTGTATTGAAATATGAAATCTTGTGGTCTATTGTTACGATTTGATATATATAGGTTAAACCTATAACTCACCAACATTTTTGTTGACGTTTTAAGCATGTTTATTCTCAGGTGATTATTAAGAGCTTCCGCTGTTGCATACTTAAATAAGGACGAGATTTGGAGTCCATGCTTGTATGATATTGTGTAAAAACTGCATTCAAGAAACTTATTTTGTTGTAATATATTTGTATTGTAAACCATTATGTAATGGTCGTGTGTAAACAGGATATTTTAGATTATCATTATTTGATAATCTTCGTAAAGCTTTTTAAACCTTTATTGATGAAATAAAGGTTATGGTTTGTTTTAAAATGAATGCAGTCTTTGAAAAACGTCTCATATAGAGGTCAAAACCTCGCAACGAAATCAATTAATATGGAACGTTTTTAATCAATAAGAACGGGACATTTCAAAGGAGGTGATAACGAGACATGGTGTGACACCGCTATTTTTTTTACACGTGGCGGAAGTATTTATATATTAATTACAAAATAAACATTAACTATTGTTAACACAACCAGTGTCACGTGTCATTACAAAATACATATTTAACTGGAAAAGACGTAATTACATCTTGCTTTCAAAAGTATACGGTTCATATCCTAAAAGACCACATCAGAGTTACCCTTGTCAAACATAACATCACCATGCCCGTCTTCTCCCAAAAAGCACTATCTACAAAAGATATCAACCTGCAGGGAAGAGATGGAGGGGAATTAGCACGAAGCTAAGGGAGTATGGCTAACTACAGGCCATAGCATACAGAAGTGTTATACTAATCATGTCACATAGTCTAACACACAAACATCACCCAAGTGCCATCTATAGAGACTCTGGCGGCTCGGCCAAACCATTAACCACCAGCTGATCGGACTGGGGCTTACCAGAAGTTCCTCCACCACCATGTTGTATATATATAATCCACACGCGACGGACGCGTCATTCACATATATATACACCATGATTGTCTAGGCCACCACATGTGGAACCCAACCCGCAGGTTGATCTCTCCTACCGAGGCCACCACACAATAGGGAATGCATTGGGCTCCAGCAGACAAGCATTAACCAACATGCAGTCATCACAACGTACTAACTAACCACATCAATAAGTATATATAACAAGCATGGCAATCATAATATAACATGCTACTCTATACTATATTCTCCAGTTAGTCCCACTCACCGATTACCAGCAAACGAGAAGGTATTCAGCTATCTAATCACTGAACCTTCTCTTTCTCATTTTCTCTTGAGAAAAACATATACACAAGTTAGTTTCTGTGCGTTAATCCAAAATAACCCAATACATAAAGTTTTGTATCAAAAAGCGTCCGCTAAAATTTTTTGCTTTTCAAAATTTACATCCTGAACATCAAAATACAAACGGGCAGCATAACGGCTAAAAATCAACACTTGGTAAAATATTTCACTGCCAAAGACACTCGGTCGACTGTCTCTCTGTCTACACTCACTCGGCCGAGTGTCTAGTCACTCGGTTGATGGTCTCTCACAGACACACTCGGCCGTGGGTCTTACACACTCGGTTGATGGTCGAGTCAGTTGGTCGAGTCAGTCGGTCGAGTGTCTCAAGACACTCGGCCGACTGTGTTTATCTGCAGAAGGTGAAGAAAAAATGGCGGGTTTCATCAAAAATCGACCAATTCTTGCTCTAGAGCTCGATTATGACCTCAAAACTGACCAAATCGAATACACTAAACATGTAGAAATATAAACTCACAAAATTTAGACTCAAACAACATCAAATCTAACCATTTTGACCCAATTTACTCACTTTGTAAAACTTTACACAAAAATCCAATTTTCTCAAAGATTAGAGCATAAAATGTTTTGATTCTTACCTTGATAGAATCAGTAAATCACAAAGAACACAAAGATGTAACTGATTTGAGCTTTAAAACAAGAATCAAATGAAATGTCCCGTTCTTATTGATTAAAAACGTTCCATATTAATTGATTTCGTTGCGAGGTTTTGACCTCTATATGAGACGTTTTTTCAAAGACTGCATTCATTTTTAAAACAAACCATAACCTTTATTTCATAAATAAAGGTTTAAAAAAACTTTACGTAGATTATCAAATAATGATAATCTAAAATATCCTGTTTACACACGACCATTACATAATGGTTTACAATACAAATATGTTACATCGAAATCAGTTTCTTGAATGCAGTTTTTACACAATATCATACAAACATGGACTCCAAATCTTGTCCTTATTTTAGTATGCAACAGCGGAAGCTCTTAATATTCACCTGAGAATAAACATTCTTTAAACGTCAACAAAAATGTTGGTGAGTTATAGGTTTAACCTATATATATCAAATCGTAACAATAAACCACAAGATTTCATATTTCAATACACATCCCATACATAGAGATAAAAATCATTCATATGGTGAACACCTGGTAACCGACATTAACAAGATGCATATATAAGAATATCCCCATCATTCCGGGACACCCTTCGGATATGATATAAATTTCGAAGTACTAAAGCATCCGGTACTTTGGATGGGGCTTGTTGGGCCCGATAGATCTATCTTTAGAATTCGCGTCAATTAGGGTGTCTGTTCCCTAATTCTTAGATTACCAGACTTAATAAAAAGGGGCATATTCGATTTCGATAATTCAACCATAGAATGTAGTTTCACGTACTTGTGTCTATTTTGTAAATCATTTATAAAACCTGCATGTATTCTCATCCCAAAAATATTAGATTTTAAAAGTGGGACTATAACTCACATTCACTGATTTTTACTTCGTCGGGAAGTAAGACTTGGCCACTGGTTGATTCACGAACCTATAACAATATATACATATATATCAAAGTATGTTCAAAATATATTTACAACACTTTTAATATATTTTGATGTTTTAAGTTTATTAAGTCAGCTGTCCTCGTTAGTAACCTACAACTAGTTGTCCACAGTTAGATGTACAGAAATAAATCGATAAATATTATCTTGAATCAATCCACGACCCAGTGTATACGTATCTCAGTATTGATCACAACTCAAACTATATATATTTTGGAATCAACCTCAACCCTGTATAGCTAACTCCAACATTCACATATAGAGTGTCTATGGTTGTTCCGAAATATATATAGATGTGTCGACATGATAGGTCGAAACATTGTATACGTGTCTATGGTATCTCAAGATTACATAATATACAATACAAGTTGATTAAGTTATGGTTGGAATAGATTTGTTACCAATTTTCACGTAGCTAAAATGAGAAAAATTATCCAATCTTGTTTTACCCATAACTTCTTCATTTTAAATCCGTTTTGAGTGAATCAAATTGCTATGGTTTCATATTGAACTCTATTTTATGAATCTAAACAGAAAAAGTATAGGTTTATAGTCGGAAAAATAAGTTACAAGTCATTTTTGTAAAGGTAGTCATTTCAGTCGAAAGAACGACGTCGTAACAGCCCGCGGTGTTTATCATAGTTTATCATAGTTTTTAATTAACTAACCCAAAACAGCCCGCGGTGTTACTACGACGGCGTAAATCCGGTTTTACGGTGTTTTTCGTGTTTCCAGGTTTTAAATCATTAAGTTAGCATATCATATAGATATAGAACATGTGTTTAGTTGATTTTAAAAGTCAAGTTAGAAGGATTAACTTTTGTTTGCGAACAAGTTTAGAATTAACTAAACTATGTTCTAGTGATTACAAGTTTAAACCTTCGAATAAGATAGCTTTATATGTATGAATCGAATGATGTTATGAACATCATTACTACCTTAAGTTCCTTGGATAAACCTACTGGAAAATAGAAAAATGGATCTAGCTTCAACGGATCCTTGGATGGCTCGAAGTTCTTGAAGCAGAATCATGACATGAAAACAAGTTCAAGTAAGATCATCACTTGAAATAAGATTGTTATAGTTATAGAAATTGAACCAAAGTTTGAATATGATTATTACCTTGTATTAGAATGATAAGCTACTGTAAGAAACAAAGATTTCTTGAGGTTGGATGATCACCTTACAAGATTGGAAGTGAGCTAGCAAACTTGAAAGTATTCTTGATTTTATGAAACTAGAACTTTTGGAATTTATGAAGAACACTTAGAACTTGAAGATAGAACTTGAGAGAGATCAATTAGATGAAGAAAATTGAAGAATGAAAGTGTTTGTAGGTGTTTTCGGTCGTTGGTGTATGGATTAGATATAAAGGATATGTAATTTTGTTTTCATGTAAATAAGTCATGAATGATTACTCATATTTTTGTAATTTTATGAGATATTTCATGCTAGTTGCCAAATGATGGTTCCCACATGTGTTAGGTGACTCACATGGGCTGCTAAGAGCTGATCATTGGAGTGTATATACCAATAGTACATACATCTAAAAGCTATGTATTGTACGAGTACGAATACGGGTGCATACGAGTAGAATTGTTGATGAAACTGAACGAGGATGTAATTGTAAGCATTTTTGTTAAGTAGAAGTATTTTGATAAGTGTATTGAAGTCTTTCAAAAGTGTATAAATACATATTAAAACACTACATGTATATACATTTTAACTGAGTCGTTAAGTCATCGTTAGTCGTTACATGTAAGTGTTGTTTTGAAACCTTTAGGTTAACGATCTTGTTAAATGTTGTTAACCCAATGTTTATAATATCAAATGAGATTTTAAATTATTATATTATCATGATATTATGATATATAATATATCTTAGTATGATATATATACAGTTAAATGTCGTTACAACGATAATCGTTACATATATGTCTCGTTTCGAAATCATTAAGTTAGTAGTCTTATTTTTACATATGTATTTCATTGTTAATACACTTAATAATATATTTACTTATCATTTAACATAATTAACCAAGTGTATCAATATCTTAATATGATTCATATGTACCTAGTAAGACGTTGTTATAACGATAATCGTTATATATATCGTTTTCGAGTTTCTTAAATTAATAGTCTCATTTTTATGTATATAACTCCTTGTTAAAATACCTAATGAGATACATACTTATAATTAAATCATGTTAACTATATATATAACCATATATCTGTCATCGTATAGTTTTTACAAGTTTTAACGTTCGTGAATCACCGGTCAACTTGGGTGGTCAATTGTCTATATGAAACCTATTTCAATTAATCAAGTCTTAACAAGTTTGATTGCTTAACATGTTGGAAACATTTAATCATGTAAATATCAATCTCAATTAATATATATAAACATGGAAAAGTTCGGGTCACTACAGTACCTACCCGTTAAATAAATTTCGTCCCGAAATTTTAAGCTGTTGAAGGTGTTGACGAATCTTCTGGAAATAGATGCGGGTATTTCTTTTTCATCTGATCTTCACGCTCCCAGGTGAACTCGGGTCCTCTACGAGCATTCCATCGAACCTTAACAATTGGTATCTTGTTTTGCTTAAGTCTTTTAACCTCACGATCCATTATTTCGACGGGTTCTTCGATGAATTGAAGTTTTTCGTTGATTTGGATTTCATCTAACGGAATAGTGAGATCTTCTTTAGCAAAACATTTCTTCAAATTCGAGACGTGGAAAGTGTTATGTACAGCTGCGAGTTGTTGAGGTAACTCAAGTCGGTAAGCTACTGGTCCGACACGATCAATAATCTTGAATGGTCCAATATACCTTGGATTTAATTTCCCTCGTTTACCAAATCGAACAACGCCTTTCCAAGGTGCAACTTTAAGCATGACCATCTCTCCAATTTCAAATTCTATATCTTTTCTTTTAATGTCAGCGTAGCTCTTTTGTCGACTTTGGGCGGTTTTCAACCGTTGTTGAATTTGGATGATCTTCTCGGTAGTTTCTTGTATAATCTCCGGACCCGTAATCTGTCTATCCCCCACTTCACTCCAACAAATCGGAGACCTGCACTTTCTACCATAAAGTGCTTCAAACGGCGCCATCTCAATGCTTGAATGGTAGTTGTTGTAGGAAAATTCTGCTAACGGTAGATGTCTATCCCAACTGTTTCCGAAATCAATAACACATGCTCGTAGCATGTCTTCAAGTGTTTGTATCGTCCTTTCGCTCTGCCCATCAGTTTGTGGATGATAGGCAGTACTCATGTCTAGACGAGTTCCTAATGCTTGCTGTAATGTCTGCCAGAATCTTGAAATAAATCTGCCATCCCTATCAGAGATAATAGAGATTGGTATTCCATGTCTGGAGATGACTTCCTTCAAATACAGTCGTGCTAACTTCTCCATCTTGTCATCTTCTCTTATTGGTAGGAAGTGTGCGGATTTGGTGAGACGATCAACTATTACCCAAATAGTATCAAAACCACTTGCAGTCCTTGGCAATTTAGTGATGAAATCCATGGTAATGTTTTCCCATTTCCATTCCGGGATTTCAGGTTGTTGAAGTAGACCTGATGGTTTCTGATGCTCAGCTTTGACCTTAGAACATGTCAAACATTCTCCTACGTATTTAGCAACATCGGCTTTCATACCCGGCCACCAAAAATGTTTCTTGAGATCCTTGTACATCTTCCCCGTTCCAGGATGTATTGAGTATCTGGTTTTATGAGCTTCTCTAAGTACCATTTCTCTCATATCTCCAAATTTTGGTACCCAAATCCTTTCAGCCCTATACCGGGTTCCGTCTTCCCGAATATTAAGATGCTTCTCCGATCCTTTGGGTATTTCATCCTTTAAATTTCCCTCTTTTAAAACTCCTTGTTGCGCCTCCTTTATTTGAGTAGTAATGTTATTATGAATCATTATATTCATAGATTTTACTCGAATGGGTTCTCTGTCCTTCCTGCTCAAGGCATCGGCTACCACATTTGCCTTCCCCGGGTGGTAACGAATCTCAAAGTCGTAATCATTCAATAATTCAATCCACCTACGCTGCCTCATATTCAGTTGTTTCTGATTAAATATGTGTTGAAGACTTTTGTGGTCCGTATATATAATACTTTTGACCCCATATAAGAAGTGCCTCCAAGTCTTTAATGCAAAAACAACCGCGCCTAATTCCAAATCATGCGTCATATAATTTTGTTCGTGAATCTTCAATTGTCTAGACGCATAAGCAATCACCTTCGTTCGTTGCATTAATACACAACCGAGACCTTGCTTTGATGCATCACAATAAATCACAAAATCATCATTCCCTTCAGGCAATGACAATATAGGTGCCGTAGTTAGCTTTTTCTTCAATAACTGAAACGCTTTCTCTTGTTCATCATTCCATTCAAATTTCTTCCCTTTATGCGTTAATGCAGTCAAGGGTTTTACTATTCTGGAAAAGTCTTGGATGAACCTTCTGTAGTAACCAGCTAGTCCTAAAAACTGGCGTATGTGTTTCGGAGTTTTCGGGGTTTCCCACTTTTCAACAGTTTCTATCTTTGCCGGATCCACCTTAATACCTTCTTTGTTCACTATGTGACTGAGGAATTGAACTTCTTCCAACCAAAATGCACACTTTGAAAACTTAGCGTACAATTCTTCCTTCCTCAATACTTCTAACACCTTTCTCAAATGTTCACCGTGTTCTTGGTCATTCTTTGAGTAAATAAGTATGTCATCAATGAAAACAATGACAAACTTGTCAAGGTATGGTCCACACACTCGGTTCATAAGGTCCATGAACACAGCTGGTGCATTAGTTAAACCAAATGGCATGACCATAAACTCGTAATGACCGTAACGTGTTCTGAAAGCAGTCTTTGGAATATCATCTTCTTTCACCCGCATTTGATGATACCCGGAACGTAAGTCAATCTTTGAATAAACAGACGAGCCTTGTAGTTGATCAAATAAGTCGTCAATTCTCGGTAGTGGGTAGCGGTTCTTGATGGTAAGTTTGTTCAACTCTCGGTAGTCGATACACAACCTGAATGTACCATCTTTCTTCTTGACAAACAAAACAGGAGCTCCCCACGGTGATGTGCTTGGTCGAATGAAACCACGCCCTAAAAGTTCTTGTAATTGGCTTTGCAGTTCTTTCATCTCGCTGGGTGCGAGTCTGTAAGGAGCACGAGCTATTGGTGCAGCTCCTGGTACAAGATCTATTTGAAATTCAACGGATCGATGTGGGGGTAATCCCGGTAATTCTTTCGGAAATACATCGGGAAATTCTTTTGCAATGGGAACATCATTGATGCTCTTTTCTTCAGTTTGTACTTTCTCGACGTGTGCTAGAACAGCATAGCAACCTTTTCTTATTAGTTTTTGTGCCTTCAAATTACTAATAAGATGTAGCTTCGTGTTGCCCTTTTCTCCGTACACCATTAAGGGTTTTCCTTTTTCTCGTATAATGCGAATTGCATTTTTGTAACAAACGATCTCTGCTTTCACTTATTTCAACCAGTCCATACCAATTATCACATCAAAACTCCCTAACTCTACTGGTATCAAATCAATCTTAAATGTTTCGCTAACCAGTTTAATTTCTCGATTCCGACATATATTATCTGCTGAAATTAATTTACCATTTGCTAATTCAAGTAAAAATTTACTATCCAAAGGCGTCAATGGACAACTTAATTTAGCACAAAAATCTCTACTCATATAGCTTCTATCCGCACCCGAATCAAATAAAACGTAAGCAGATTTATTGTCAATAAGAAACGTACCCGTAACAAGCTCCGGGTCTTCTTGTGCCTCTGCCGCATTAATATTGAAAACTCTTCCGCGGCCTTGTCCATTCGTGTTCTCCTGGTTCGGGCAATTTCTAATAATGTGGCCCGGTTTTCCACATTTATAACAAACTACATTGGCATAACTTGCTCCGACACTACTTGCTCTGCCATTACTCGTTCCGACACCATTTGTTCCTTTCGTTCTATTAACCCCTGGTCCGTAGACCTCACACTTCGCCGCGCTATGACCATTTCTTTTACACTTGTTGCAAAATTTGGTGCAGAACCCCGAGTGATTCTTTTCACACCTTTGGCATAGCTGCTTCTGATTGTTGTTGTTGTTGCGGTTATTATTGTTGTTGGGATGATTGTTGTAGTTGCTGTTGTTGTTGTTGTTGTTGTTGTTGGGCCGTTTGTTGTAGTTGCGATTGATGTTGCGATTGTTGGGATAATTGTTGCGATTATTGTTGTAATTGCTGTTGTTGTTGTATTGGTGATTCTTATCACCGTTTTCCTCCCACTTTCTTTTGACTTGCTTCACATTGGCCTCTTCAGCAGTCTGTTCTTTAATTCTTTCTTCAATCTGGTTCACGAGTTTGTGAGCCATTCTACATGCCTGTTGTATGGAGGCGGGCTCGTGTGAACTTATATCTTCTTGGATTCTTTCCGGTAATCCTTTCACAAACGCGTCGATCTTCTCTTCCTCATCTTCGAATGCTCCCGGACACAATAGGCACAATTCTGTGAATCGTCTTTCGTACGTGGTAATATCAAATCCTTGGGTTCGTAACCCTCTAAGTTCTGTCTTGAGCTTATTGACCTCGGTTCTGGGACGGTACTTCTCGTTCATCAAGTGCTTGAATGCTGACCACGGTAGTGCGTACGCATCGTCTTGTCCCACTTGCTCTAGATAGGTATTCCACCATGTTAACGCAGAACCTGTGAAGGTATGCGTAGCGTACTTTACTTTGTCCTCTTCAGTACACTTACTTATGGCAAACACCGATTCGACCTTCTCGGTCCACTGTTTCAATCCGATCGGTCCTTCGGTTCCATCAAATTCTAAAGGTTTGCAGGCAGTGAATTCTTTGTAGGTGCATCCTACACGATTTCCTGTACTGCTAGATCCAAGGTTATTGCTGGTATGTAGCGCAGCCTGTACTGCGGCTATGTTTGAAGCTAGAAAAGTACGGAATTCCTCTTCATTCATATTCACGGTGTGTCGAGTAGTCGGTGCCATTTCCTTCAAAATAGTTAAATGGAACAAGTTAATCATACAGAATATTAAGAGTAGTTAATAGTATTTCATAGCATAATATGAACTCATTTATAAAAGCTTTTTCTTCATATTAGCGTTTTATAAGTTTAAATTCGGGTAGTACCTACCCATTAAGTTCATACTTAGTAGCTAATATACAATTCAACTACTACAATTCTATATGAAAAACTGATTATAATAATATTTCGCGTTCAAACTTTTACACAATACTTTACAAACTTACAATACCGCTTATTTTACATATAGCATGAAATATAGCACACAATAAATTTGATACAAGATGGTTGTGAAGATAATTCTAGCTAGTACACAAGTCGTTCAGCAAAGGCAATAAAGACACGTAATTCATACGTCCAGAAACAAGTCATGCATTCTGGTTTTACTAGGATTACTTCCCATCCTTGGTCTTGTGGAACATAACCGTTATGGCCGTTGATAAGACAGCGTGTTGTAACGTCGTCAAAGGGGCGAGGGTTACGTAATGTCCAACAGTCCCGTAACAATCTAAAAACCTCATTTCTTACCCCAATTACCGACTCCGTCACTTGTGGGAACGTTTTGTTTAATAGTTGTAGCCCGATGTTCTTGTTCTCACTTTGGTGAGAAGCGAACATTACTAATCCGTAAGCATAACATGCTTCTTTATGTTGCATGTTAGCCGCTTTTTCTAAATCACGAAGTCCAATATTCGGATATATTGAGTCAAAATAATTTCTTAACCCATTGCGTAAAATAGCATTTGGGTTCCCCGCAATATATGTGTCAAAGTAAACACATCGTAACTTATGGATTTCCCAATGTGATATCCCCCATCTTTCGAACGAAAGCCTTTTATAAACCAAGGCATTCTTGGAACGTTCTTCGAATGTCTTACAAACTGATCTCGCCTTAAATAGTTGTGCCGAAGAATTCTGACCAACTCTAGACAAGATTTCATCAATCATGTCTCCGGGTAGGTCTCTTAAAATATTGGGTTGTCTATCCATTTTGTGTTTTTATACTGTAAAATAGACAAGAGTTAGATTCATAAAAAAGATACTTATTAATACAAGCAATTTTTACATATATCATAAAGCATAAGCACACTATATTACATATATTACACCACACGAATACAACTATCTTATTCCGACTCGCTTGTTTCTTCTTCTTCGGTTTTGGTTCGTTTTGCCAAGTTTCTAGGGATATATGATGTTCCCCTAATAAGAGCCGTTATTTTCCACATTGGTTTAGAAAAACCTGGTGGTTTAGAGGTTCCCGGGTCATTGTTACAACTTAAGGACTTCGGGGGTTGACGATACATATAAAGTTCATCGGGGTTGGAATTAGATTTCTCTATTTTTATGCCCTTTAACTTATTATTTTCTTTTGCCTTTTTAAATTCAGTTGGGGTAATTTCTATAACATCATCGGAATTCTCGTCGGAATCCGATTCATCGGAGAATTGATAATCCTCCCAATATTTTGCTTCCTTGGCGGAAACACCATTGACCATAATTAGCCTTGGTCGGTTGGTTGAGGATTTTCTTTTACTTAACCGTTTTATTATTTCCCCCACCGGTTCTATTTCTTCATCCGGTTCCGATTCTTCTTCCGGTTCCGATTCTTCTTCTGGTTCCGACTCTTCTTCCGGTTCCTCTTCGGGAACTTGTGAATCAGTCCACGAATCATTCCAATTTACATTTGACTCTTCATTATTATTAGGTGAGTCAATGGGACTTGTTCTAGAGGTAGACATCTATCACATAATATCAAACGCGTTAAGAGATTAATATATCACATAATATTCACATGTTAAAAATATATAGTTTCCAACAAAATTTGTTAAGCAATCATTTTTCAAGTAAACACGGTCGAAGTCCAGACTCACTAATGCATCCTAACAAACTCGATAAGACACACTAATGCAAAATTCTGGTTCTCTAAGACCAACGCTCTGATACCAACTGAAATGTCCCGTTCTTATTGATTAAAAACGTTCCATATTAATTGATTTCGTTGCGAGGTTTTGACCTCTATATGAGACGTTTTTTCAAAGACTGCATTCATTTTTAAAACAAACCATAACCTTTATTTCATAAATAAAGGTTTAAAAAAACTTTACGTAGATTATCAAATAATGATAATCTAAAATATCCTGTTTACACACGACCATTACATAATGGTTTACAATACAAATATGTTACATCGAAATCAGTTTCTTGAATGCAGTTTTTACACAATATCATACAAACATGGACTCCAAATCTTGTCCTTATTTTAGTATGCAACAGCGGAAGCTCTTAATATTCACCTGAGAATAAACATTCTTTAAACGTCAACAAAAATGTTGGTGAGTTATAGGTTTAACCTATATATATCAAATCGTAACAATAAACCACAAGATTTCATATTTCAATACACATCCCATACATAGAGATAAAAATCATTCATATGGTGAACACCTGGTAATCGACATTAACAAGATGCATATATAAGAATATCCCCATCATTCCGGGACACCCTTCGGATATGATATAAATTTCGAAGTACTAAAGCATCCGGTACTTTGGATGGGGCTTGTTGGGCCCGATAGATCTATCTTTAGGATTCGCGTCAATTAGGGTGTCAGTTCCCTAATTCTTAGATTACCAGACTTAATAAAAAGGGGCATATTCGATTTCGATAATTCAACCATAGAATGTAGTTTCACGTACTTGTGTCTATTTTGTAAATCATTTATAAAACCTGCATGTATTCTCATCCCAAAAATATTAGATTTTAAAAGTGGGACTATAACTCACATTCACTGATTTTTACTTCGCCGGGAAGTAAGACTTGGCCACTGGTTGATTCACGAACCTATAACAATATATACATATATATCAAAGTATGTTCAAAATATATTTACAACACTTTTAATATATTTTGATGTTTTAAGTTTATTAAGTCAGCTGTCCTCGTTAGTAACCTACAACTAGTTGTCCACAGTTAGATGTACAGAAATAAATCGATAAATATTATCTTGAATCAATCCACGACCCAGTGTATACGTATCTCAGTATTGATCACAACTCAAACTATATATATTTTGGAATCAACCTCAACCCTGTATAGCTAACTCCAACATTCACATATAGAGTGTCTATGGTTGTTCTGAAATATATATAGATGTGTCGACATGATAGGTCGAAACATTGTATACGTGTCTATGGTATCTCAAGATTACATAATATACAATACAAGTTGATTAAGTTATGGTTGGAATAGATTTGTTACCAATTTTCACGTAGCTAAAATGAGAAAAATTATCCAATCTTGTTTTACCCATAACTTCTTCATTTTAAATCCGTTTTGAGTGAATCAAATTGCTATGGTTTCATATTGAACTCTATTTTATGAATCTAAACAGAAAAATTATAGGTTTATAGTCGGAAAAATAAGTTACAAGTCATTTTTGTAAAGGTAGTCATTTCAGTCGAAAGAACGACGTCTAGATGACCATTTTAGAAAACATACTTCCACTTTGAGTTTAACCATAATTTTTGGATATAGTTTCATGTTCATAATAAAAATCATTTTCTCAGAATAACAACTTTTAAATCAAAGTTTATCATAGTTTTTAATTAACTAACCCAAAACAGCCCGCGGTGTTACTACGACGGCGTAAATCCAGTTTTACGGTGTTTTTCGTGTTTCCAGGTTTTAAATCATTAAGTTAGCATATCATATAGATATAGAACATGTGTTTAGTTGATTTTAAAAGTCAAGTTAGAAGGATTAACTTTTGTTTGCGAACAAGTTTAGAATTAACTAAACTATGTTCTAGTGATTACAAGTTTAAACCTTCGAATAAGATAGCTTTATATGTATGAATCGAATGATGTTATGAACATCATTACTACCTTAAGTTCCTTGGATAAACCTACTGGAAAATAGAAAAATGGATCTAGCTTCAATGGATCCTTGGATGGCTCGAAGTTCTTGAAGCAGAATCATGACACGAAAACAAGTTCAAGTAAGATCATCACTTGAAATAAGATTGTTATAGTTATAGAAATTGAACCAAATTTTGAATATGATTATTACCTTGTATTAGAATGATAAGCTACTGTAAGAAACAAAGATTTCTTGAGGTTGGATGATCACCTTACAAGATTGGAAGTGAGCTAGCAAACTTGAAAGTATTCTTGATTTTATGAAACTAGAACTTTTGGAATTTATGAAGAACACTTAGAACTTGAAGATAGAACTTGAGAGAGATCAATTAGATGAAGAAAATTGAAGAATGAAAGTGTTTGTAGGTGTTTTTGGTCGTTGGTGTATGGATTAGATATAAAGGATATGTAATTTTGTTTTCATGTAAATAAGTCATGAATGATTACTCATATTTTTGTAATTTTATGAGATATTTCATGCTAGTTGCCAAATGATGGTTCCCACATGTGTTAGGTGACTCACATGGGCTGCTAAGAGCTGATCATTGGAGTGTATATACCAATAGTACATACATCTAAAAGCTGTGTATTGTACGAGTACGAATACGGGTGCATACGAGTAGAATTGTTGATGAAACTGAACGAGGATGTAATTGTAAGCATTTTTGTTAAGTAGAAGTATTTTGATAAGTGTATTGAAGTCTTTCAAAAGTGTATAAATACATATTAAAACACTACATGTATATACATTTTAACTGAGTCGTTAAGTCATCGTTAGTCGTTACATGTAAGTGTTGTTTTGAAACCTTTAGGTTAACGATCTTGTTAAATGTTGTTAACCCAATGTTTATAATATCAAATGAGATTTTAAATTATTATATTATCATGATATTATGATATATAATATATCTTAGTATGATATATATACAGTTAAATGTCGTTACAACGATAATCGTTACATATATGTCTCGTTTCGAAATCATTAAGTTAGTAGTCTTATTTTTACATATGTATTTCATTGTTAATACACTTAATAATATATTTACTTATCATTTAACATAATTAACCAAGTGTATCAATATCTTAATATGATTCATATGTACCTAGTAAGACGTTGTTATAACGATAATCGTTATATATATCATTTTCGAGTTTCTTAAATTAATAGTCTCATTTTTATGTATATAACTCATTGTTAAAATACCTAATGAGATACATACTTATAATTAAATCATGTTAACTATATATATAACCATATATCTGTCATCGTATAGTTTTTACAAGTTTTAACGTTCGTGAATCACCGGTCAACTTGGGTGGTCAATTGTCTATATGAAACCTATTTCAATTAATCAAGTCTTAACAAGTTTGATTGCTTAACATGTTGGAAACATTTAATCATGTAAATATCAATCTCAATTAATATATATAAACATGGAAAAGTTCGGGTCACTACATCAAAGATTAGGGTTTGGTAGTTGGAAGGGATGAGAGTACGGAGTGTTTGAGAAAAATCTAGAAATGGGAAGAAGAACACAACACTAGTCATCTAAAGTGGGTTAAATTCCTACACTGTGCAACACACGGGTATTTATCAGTTATCTGATATCTTTTGCACATCATTTGGCAATCCAAACGAAGTCCAAATTACATAAACAAACATGTTCTGTGACCCTTGTCACAAACTGGTCCTAACCACATCATTATTTAATAGTAAATATTAAATAAAAATAAAAGCATATAATAACACAATACTAACTTAAGGGCAATTTAGCAATCTTACAGCTAGGCCCGATTGAGGATGTTACACACGGGGTTCCTACATCTATTGTTTCGGATCGGGATACTCGTTTCACATCTCGGTTTTGGAATAAGTTTCATGAAGATATGGGTACACAATTGGGAATGAGCACGGTGTACCATCCTCAAACGGACGGTCAAACCGAACGTACGAATCAAACATTGGAGGATATGTTACGGGCGTGTATTATTGATTTTGGTGGTAGTTGGGATGAGCACTTGCCTTTGGTGGAATTTTAGTATAATAATAGTTATCATACTAGTAACGGGATGCCACCTTATGAGATGCTTTATGGACGAAGGTGTCGAACTCCAATTTGTTGGGGTGAAGTGGGACAAAGGGAGATCGGGAGTACTGATTTGGTTTTGGAGACGAATAGCAAGATTGAGATGATTCAGACTCATTTGAAAGCGGCTCAAGATAGATAAAAGTCATATGCCGACAAACATAGGCAATTGATTGAGTTCCAAGAGGGTGACATGGTGATGCTTAAGGTTTCGCCATGGAAGGGTATTATTCGTTTTCGAAAACGGGGAAAGTTAGCTCCTCGATTCATTGGTACTTTTAAAATTTTAGCCCGTGTTAGTGAAGTTGCGTATCGTTTGGAATTACCCGAAGAACTTGCGGGGATCCATAATACATTTCATGTTTCCCATCTCTGTAAGTGTCTTGCGGATGATTCATCATTTGTGTCATTAGAAGAGATTGAGCTAAACAAAAAGTTAGAGTATGTCGAGGAACCAATTGCCATACTTGATGAGAAAGTGAAAACATTGAGAAATAAAGAGGTGAGAACTTTTAAGGTTCAATGGCGTCGAAGTATAGGTTCCGAATTTACGTGGGAATCCGAAGAGTTTTTTTGGTGTATCTTCCTGCGTGTAATGCGGCTTGGATTGCGAGGACGCAATCCGGTTCAAGTGGGGGATAGTTGTAAGATCCTGTTTTCCCAGATGGTTTGGACGCCGTCCAAATAGGTGGGATGCCA
Organism: Rutidosis leptorrhynchoides; assembly: GCF_046630445.1. NCBI lineage: Eukaryota > Viridiplantae > Streptophyta > Magnoliopsida > Asterales > Asteraceae > Rutidosis > Rutidosis leptorrhynchoides. The sequence goes on from NC_092335.1 coordinate 191,248,630, forward strand.
TCCTGTTTTGAAGGGCTGGATGCCGTCCAGAATTCTGGACGCCGTCCAGATGAACTGGCGGGTCAGCTGTTTTGTTTTTAGATATTTAAAAGGGGTATTTTGGTATTTTCATATTGTGGACGACTTTAAGGCCCAAGATCAGTTTGGTGGGTGACTTAACTGCTTTTTCATCTACCACATCCTTTTCACTTCAATTCTAGAGAGAGAAGGTTTTAGTGTGAGAAAGCTCAATCCAAAGAGGAAGAAGCTAGTTTCAGGTTTAAGCTCGAGTTTTAAAGTTGTTCCCTATGTCTCTAGCTATGTTGTGATAGTGTTGGTAAGTCCTAACTCCGTGTTTTGAGTTTTAATTGATTTATGGCTAGGGTTTGTACTTTTGAGGCTTGTAAGACCCATTTGGGGGTTAAATGGGTGAATTTAGGTTAAATTGGTGCATGAAAACCCCAAGGCTTGCAATCTAGGGTTTGGTCTTGAATTTGGTGTTTGAAAGTGTTAATTTTGTTGTTAAAACACTAGTACACTTGTAAATTAGTGTAAGTTTGTTAATGGGTTCAAGTTTGACCAAATTTGTGGGTCTAAGTGTTAAAATGGGTCAAATGGGTAATGGTTGACCTAATTGGGTGAGATGGGTATGAAATACCCTAAGTTGAGTTAGTTGGGGTTAGTAGACTCTAATCACTAGCTTATAGTGATTAATGATGAGTCTTGGCCTTAAATGGGCGGTTTTGTGTAAATTGGTCATTTAATGCATTTGGGTCATTAAATGCTCAAGAGTTAAGTGTTGGTGGTTGGCTCCACGAGTTTGTGTATTGAATGTGTACTTAATGTATTAGGTACTTTTCTTTGAAGCGTACGGAAGTGTAATCATCACCGACGTGTTAAGGTGAGTGGAATAATTATATACGTAGGTATATAATGTATTTATTTGTGTAGCGTGAGATGTGAAGTGTCGATGTGCTAAGACACCACGTTCACGTAGTGAGTGAAGTGTCGATGTGTTAAGACACCACTCGGGGTGAAGTATCGACGTGTTAAGATACCACCCCAAGTAACATGAAGAGTGAAGTTTCGACGTGTTAATACACCACTCAGGGTGAAGCATCGACATGTTAAGATGCCACTCCAAGAACTATGACGGGTTAAGTGTCGACGTGTTAAGACGCCACCTGGGGTGAAGTATCGAGGTGTTAAGATGCCACCCGTGGGGGTTAGTGTACGACGTGTTAAGTACTCTAACGGTTGTTATGAACACCGATGGGAAATGCGAGTACCATTCCTTTGCACTATTGGTTAACCATGGTTATGTGTTGTAGTATTGTATATTACATCGTTCGTGTCATTATGCTATTGTTGTGCTAGCTCGTGATTATCGTGGATTTAGCATTGTATTTGAGATGGTATGCTAATTTAGAATGCTAGCATGTATGAGGTATTTGTTGTAAGTGTTTGCAAGTAGGTGCATTATATATGTATGTGTATAATTATTGCATTCACTAAGTGTTTTGCTTACCCTCTCGTTGTTTACTCTTTTTAGGCTCCGGTGTGGACAAGGGTAAGGGCGTTCGTTTAGATCAGTGGCCTCCCGCTTTGTTTTGATAGGGGACGCAATTGGAATGTTTAGCTTTTGAAGTTTGGTAAGATGTGGGTAGTTTAACCCCAAACACCATGCTCTAGGTGTCGTTTGGAATTTAAATTCTTATGGTCGAAACTTGTATTTTTGAACGAAATTCGTAAAACGGCCGATGTGGGCCCGATGTTGTAAAACTTGGTTTTATTGTGGAAACTTCTTAGTTTTAATTATATTGACATGTTGTAAAAAGGGTTTCATTTAAAAGTGTAAGGAAGCGGGTTTTCCGCTCACGTTGTAACGACCCGCCAAAATTACTACTGACGGCGCTGTTAACTTAGGTCCCGTTACGTGGTCATAGTCCCTAAATGAGACGCACTGACCAAAATTATGTCGCATTCATTTGAAACGTGTAAGACTTGCAAAGTTTTAAATTTACCAAACGGTTCGACAAGGCTTAAGTTTACATAAGTTATAAAGTATAAATGAAATGACTTGCGACATAATATAAGTTGAAAATCACGATTGCTGTAAATAGCGTAAGTATGTATGCTTTAAGTTTGAATCCAAAGGTGCTATCACTAGCGTATGCATGTATGCTTGACCCCAAGCAAGTAATCAAAGTATGCGGAAGCATGTATCAGGTAGCCAAGTATGAACTTGAGAAACATATAGAAAACTGTCAACGAAAAACGTTGGTGAAATCATAGGTGTATTTGTAAACGTTGTTTTTGAACCACAAGATTTTGTATAGTTGATTATCCAAATCGTTTGCATTCCAAAGTTGTTGTACGTTTGTGGAGCACCCAATTATCAAAACTTAACTGTTTACGAACCCCGTTATCATAGTGTTAGAACCTATACTATATACTCGAAAATATATTTCATCCGCTAACGGTAGCGATCCGTCCGAATGAGGGCTTGTCAAGCCCGTATGGATCCACACAACATAAGTTCACGTTTACACCCTGCAAGTGTAACTAATGATAATTGAATTGAGGCCTTTTTGTTCTAACCCCACGTAGAATGTTAGTTTTTGTACTTGTGTTCAAAGCATAAAAGTATGATACGTATATGTTTCTCATCCCATAATTTAAAGAGTAAAAGTTGTTGAAGAGGTGGGACTATGATCTCACCGTAGTTGCATGCCAAAGTACTTGTAATTTAAACGTTGTGCAATAATGTTGCTTAGCCTTGACCTAAACAAATAAGTTGTATCAATTACCGGTTACGACACAAGGTCGGTCGAAATGTGTTCAATTAGTCCTATGGCTCGTTACGACTCGATTAATATAGCATGTGAGTCAAATTGTCAAGTTTCATGCAAGATATAAGTATAAACGCAGGTTAGAACGATTGCATACGTATTTGGTTAAGTTTGACTAAAAGTCAAACTTGGTCAAAGTCAAAGTCAACGGGGTCGGGTCGGATTTCTGACCATCACAGATAAAAACGTAGTCATATATAAGCATGTTGGCAAAATTTCATGTTAAACGGAGTTGCGAGTAAGCGGGAACGAAACTTGAAAAATAAAAAAAAAATGGGACAGAAATATTCTCGCTATAGCGAGATTTTGTGCACACCAGGGCTCGCTATAGCGAGGCCCCTGATTTCAGGTGCTGTTGCTGAATTTTCAAGTGCACGAACCAAGCTTCAAATACACATAAATCATAAATCGTAAACATCCAAAACAAGTATCTTATATCGTTGGAAAGGTAATTTAACGAGGAATACAACTAAATACTTTTCATTAAACAAAAACATTATTTACAATAACCGATTTCTCGTCGAATGATCATTTAAAGCTCGTTATCAAAGTTTCAAGTTCATAAAACGCATAAGATGATTCGGGAACTTAATACACACATATAATACGCCGTTTCGTAGGTAATTACGCATACAATACTACTAAATACTTACAAACAACATTGAAAGGCTTTTAATGCATCAAAAATTACATTCAAAACTACTAAACCCTAACCAAGAATCACAAATTCAATAATCATGTTAAGGAAGTTTTTCTAAGTCATCTAACATACCAAATCGAAGCTAATGATACTAGTAACACAATTAACACATGAACTTTAACATATAACATCATTTAATCAACCAAAATCAAGGATTTGGCAAACCCATTTCAAGTGTTCATGCTAGTTACTCAAAATAACGAGATCGAGCATACAAATTACATATACGACATCACAATGAGCCATAGACATTATTTAACACCATTTCAAGTCTATAAAACAAATTTAGAGAAATCTAGAGTTTTTAGAAAGTTACCCAAAAGTTATGAAGTTAGTATCAAAGTGTAGAGGACGAAGAGAGGATTCCAAATATGCAATCGGATTTGTTGTAAGCTTCCTAGATGTGAAATAGATGATGAATCTTTGTTGAAGATGAAAAAGATGCAAAAAAATGGAAGTATTATATGAAAGAAAATGGAAAAAAGAAAAAGAAATGAAATGAATGGAGGAGGTGAAGTGGTTGACTAGTTGACCTAGTCACCACTTTGGCCACTTGACACTATTAGTCCCTCATGTTTAAAAGCGGGTGCGTGAATTTACCGAACGAATTATTTTAAACACGCGAGAGTAAATGGAAAATGTTATAATCCAATAACGGGAATATTAAGAACGTTAGTTAACGAAAGCTACGATTTTAGATAACGAAAGATATTATAAAAAAAAAAAGACGGGCGTTAAAATAAATTAACGGAAAAAGGCGGGTCATTACACACGTAAGTTGGACACGGGGATCAGAATCTGGCAGTTCATTTGGATGCTGTCCAGATCCTCTGGACGCCGTCCTGGTCTTCTTTGCTGGACGCCGTCCAGATAACTGGACGCCGTCCAGATGCATTGTTTCTGAATTTTTTTTAAGGCGTGTTTTTGGGAAAACGATGTCGGGTCGTTACATAAGGCTATGTTAGTGTAGTGCCTTTGGTACCTTTAGTGAATAGCTTGTTGATGCTATTGCTGTTTTGTTAGTTGAATTACTACCTAGCTCTATATGTTACAGATGTGTAATGTTATGTTATATGATAGCTGTGTAACGCTATGTCTACATGACCATGACCAGATGCATGATCCCTAAAAGCTAGGCTTGGTACTTGATAGTAATAACTGTTGGGATATCTCATTCATTTAGCATTGTGCTAATCCCCCACATTTTCTCCCCTGCGGGTTATATTGTTTTACATGCTAGGTACGGGAGAAGATAGTCGTGCTTGGGTTATGTTTGCCACACTTAAGAATTCTGATGTTTAATATAACTATGTATAACTTTTTTGAAAAGTAACACCAGTTGTATTGTAATATGTAAATGTTATATGCTTTTAATACTTTCGCTGTGGTATCAGAGCATAGGTTTGGCAACATGTACACGTGAGTGTCATGTTCCCAACCCACAAGTTGTGTCAAACATCCTAGTGGGGGAAAGGGAAAGTGAATGTAGGTGGTATGCCCCCTTGATAAACTAGCATATGTCTGTAGATGATGCAATTGAACAGTATACTGATAAACTAAGGTTTGCGCATCAATGGGTTCCTGATGAACAATCCAAAATTGATCATTTTGTGGAGATGTTGTTGCCGGAGTACAGAACCATGGCAAGAATTGCCACCACTTTGTCGCATGCTTTTGTTATGGCAAAAATGACTGAGGATGATATTAAGGCTCTAATTAACCGTAGAAAAGAGAATGTAATTGTTCAGCAGCAAAATCAGACAATAAGCCAATCTAGTTCCAAGTCAAAGAAGTCTTTTTGGAATAAGATAAAAAGGAAACAGGCTCAGGGTGTATATAAGTCGAAATCGGAAACGTGGTGTGTTCATTGTAGAGCGACTCATGTTGGATAGTGTTCTGAAAGAACCTGTCAATGCTACCATTGTGGTTTAATAGGGCACGATATTCAGTCTTGTTCGTATAAAGATAATGTGTGTTGGAATTGTCAGAGTGAAGGTCATCGATCTGATCAATGTCCATCCGCGAGAAAGCTATATTCTGCGGCAAGGTCAGCATCAATCGGGGGTTCGATAGGAGAATCATCAGGTTCAGCGATGGGGCAGAAGAGGAGGAAATCCTCTTAAATCAAAAAGGTATGTTCTTAATAAATTTTATATTTATTATAGTATTGTTAATTGTTGGCAAACACATGATGTGTCTATAGTCTGCTCTGATTGACTGTAATTGTGGAGATATAATTGCGTCTTCCTAATGAGGAAGAGGTAGCTGGTGATGCAACAACTTTAGTAATAACAACTGTGTTTAGAGTTGTTAAAGATATTATTGGGATCATATTCCCTTTGATTGTTTGCCACGTTTCTTATGATTGCCTTGCTTTCGTTGATACTTGTCAAGTATGATATGTGTGACTTGATTGTTATGCATGTAGCTTGTATTGATAAATATATTGGTATGCATGATTTATCTAAAGTGTGCATGGCTTATATGAAATGTACCCTTTTTCCTTTGATGGACTAGATACACGTAGTGGTCTGTAGGGATTGGGATTGGGTAGCACCTTAGAAAAGCCTTGATCCTTAACCTAAATATGATTTATTTTGGGTTTGTGTGTTGTATAAATTTTTAAGCTATTATCACTTGTATGCCTTAAACTTCTGTGATATGATGAAGTTTCGTGGTGATTTGTTATTTGAGCTTTTAAATTAGAATTTAGATGATGGCTCTAGTTACATCAGCTGTGTTAGGAGTTGCTATTGATATTACTGTGATATTGATCCCTTTGATTAGTTGTCATGACCTCTCTGGACTATAGACTGCCATGCTCTCTGAGATTTGTCAAATGTGATGCATGATATGGATTTGCCATGCTTTTGGTGACTTGTTAGTTATCGTATGAAACTTTTCTATGGTATTGACTTGTTATAATGATATGCATGATTTGATAAGACTGCATAGGGCTTATGTGAATTGTGTTTCTTTTCTTTGAACTGATGGGACACATATAGTGGCATTATAAGAATTCGAATAGAGTAATATTTTAATTGTTTAATGATAATGGACTTTATCTATGCATGCGGTTGTTATGCGTATGTGAATTGCATGCTATATATGATGCTAGTCCTACTGTATTGTTATACTTGATTGGATTAATTGCGTGAAATTTGTAGTGAGGCCTTAAGGAATTATTTTCCTTCCTTGAACTCGTCTGAGTTTGTGGTGACCCTTAGAAAGTAAGTGTGGGTAGTATTCCCTGTGTATCTTTTATAAATGAGGAAACCCTTGACCTGAGTGGGGATTGATATCGGGTATGTGTTATGACTGGAAGACAGAGCTGAGTTTTAGACAATGTTTGGGATTGTGACCAGTATATCATTAGGATGGAATGGTGCGACTTGATGAATTCTTATGCTATTATGGTCGCATTACATTTTCAGTTAATGGTGGTAACCTTTGGGAATTGGATTAATAATACATGGACTATTATTGGTTTGCAAATAGTGTGACTTTCGTCAACTGAATTTGGACTACGGTGATATGTTGTAAATGATGACTTGATCGGGTTTAGTTAGATAACCATATATGAATCTTTTGATGGTTGATGACATATGACTGATGAGACTTGTTGACCAGTGATATAATAAATTTCCCTATTACCGATGCTTAATAGGAAATTGTGTGCCTTGACCAATGTGTAAATCATTTAGGATTTTTTCTTGTCAAGTTACTCAGAATGAAGGTATGATTTAGAATAATATACTTGTGTCTAGCCAACAGAAGTATATTGGGGTAAGTCATACAGAAATTCTGGGAAGCTGAAGGAAATATATATGACTCGAATTGTGCATGGAATGTGGACTGACTGTTGGACAATGAATTATTGAGCATGAAATGATTAACTTGGAAGATTTTGAAGTACCAAAGACATATTTTATGAACATTAACTATAGAATTTATTGAAATAAATGAAATCTAGTTGCCATTACTTGGAAATTTGAGGGAATTTAACTGTATAAAAAGTCAAACCTGATAACGATCTGGTGGATTGGATGATATCGAGTGTTACAGTGTCAGGAATGGGATCTTGATTAATGAGTTGAACTCGGAAATTGTGTAAGGTAATAGTTATTTGAATGACTTACGGAGCAAATGTCATTGTTTGGACGATGGTTTGTCATAATAATTAGCTATCCTTTGCATTTTTTCGAGAATAGTGATGGTTTCGAATGACAAAAAGTTGGGATTGGCTGGTGATTTTGGTATTTGAGTCTGTGGAATTTGTTGATTTAAATCTTGTAGAGGGTGAGTCAACCGAGTACGTGAGCTAGAGTACAAAGGGTATTATCGTTTGGATGCAAACTTGAGTTTGAAAACGAGGTTGTAATGAGAAAGTGTGATTTAAGTGATCGTGATTGACCAGATTCCGAGGACGGAATCTCTTTAAGGGGGTAGATTTGTAACACCCTCAGACTGGGCCTAGCAGGAAATGACCATTTTACCCCGTGTGTGTTAATATTATTGATTTTAATAATTATATGTTATTTTAATAATTACGTGTTTATAATTATTTATTTATATAGTTGAGACCAGTTCGTGACAAGGGTCACAGAACAGGTTTGTTTATTTAAATTGGACCTCGTTTGGACCACTTAATGAGGTGTTTTGTATTTCAGATAACTGGTAAATACCTGTGTAAGACACGGAAGAGGTTTCCTCACTATGAAGAAACCCGTGCCTGCTTATAAACCTTGTTTATTCAATTAGTTTCCATTTTTGGAAACCCTAAACACAAACACACCCTAGTTCCATAACCCTTGATCCTTTGATTCTCGTTTTTGTGTTCAATTGAGTTGTGAAATAAGTTGCTAGTGATTTCGGTGAGTCAAACAAGGTAATTACATGTCGATTTCATAACTTAATTTGTGTAAAAAATGGGATTTTTGTTAGGTTTTGTATCAAATGGGTTTTGGCCAAATCTTGATCTAAAAGTGTTGTTGGTGTCAAATTGATGTTAGTAAACGTTTGTATATGAGTTATGTATGTTCTCTAAGTGATTTGTAGTGTCAAAACAGTGCAAAAACGAGATTTGGGGCTCAAAAAAGATGAAAACAGCGACCTGGTGCTAATGAACAGCTCCTGTATGATTACAGGGTGTATCCGGACCATTTTGGGTGCAACCGGGCGGTTGCAGGTGCTCCCGCGCGGATGCAGTCTGCCAGCTTTTTGGAAAACTTGTTTTGGCCGTAACTTGCAAACCGTAACCCCGTTTTTTTATGAATCAAATATCTTTGGAAACGTAATGAAGTGTACTTTCCAATGGTAAGATTTTAAAGTAATAAATCAGACTTTATTTTGGGTCAAAAAGACACGATAGCTGGTATGCTTCGTTTTACACGCGTATAAGGGCTGTTTTCGCATGAACACTTATGTAGCCTTGTCAAATAATGAATGTAGAGTTATATAATGTGGTTTATAGTATTAATTGATGATTATCATTGATTGGAGAAGTATACTAATTCAGTAAATGATGTTCTCAGGTGATAAAGGAGCAGAGAAGACTCAGTAACATTAGACCACTGAGTTCTTTCTGGTAATCGGTGAGTGGGACTATCCTTATGGATATTGGTATTTAGTAACAAGTGTAGTTACTACCCGCTGTTATGCTAGTAAAGATTATGATAATCTATGTATGCATGTTGATTACCGTTGTAATTATAAGTAGTAGGTGATACTGCTGTAATCAGGTTGCCCGATTAGATTGAATCTATAGCATGCCTGATTAGGGTGCCCTGTGTTTATTAGTGATGTTACCTACCATGAGGTTGTAGGTAGTTTATGTGCACATGTGAGAACTGTCTGTGTATAGAAGGGACAGAAGAGGTCAACCGTGTATAGAAGGGTTGGGCTCATTGATTATTGTAATGACATTATATTGCAATTGACGTATGTAAACGTCACGAGAGGTATACTGTGTGACAATAACGAGGGCTATGGGTATAGCTCTAGCTTGATCAGCTAGTAGTTGTAGACCTGGCAGGGTCAACGATCCTCTTGTGTATTTATAGCCGTTAGTGCTATGTATAGCCGTTAGTGCTATGAGAGTGAATAGCTATGTAGAGCTATTGACACTTAGTGAATAGCTATGTAGAGCTATTGATACCCTTATTGTATAGCTATGTAAGGCTATGTTAGTGTAGTGCCTTTGGTACCTTTAGTGAATAGCTTGTTGATGCTATTACTGCTTTGTTAGTTGAATTACTGCCTAGCTCTATATGTTACAGATGTGTAATGTTATATTATATGATAGCTGTGAAATGCTATGTCCACATGACCATGACCAGATGCATGATCTCTAAAATCTAGGCTTGGTACTTGATAGTAATATCTGTTGGGATATCTCATTCACTTAGCGTCGTGTTAATCCCCCACATTTTCTCCCCTGCTGGTTATATTGTTTTACATGCTAGGGACGGGAGAAGATAGTCGTGCTTGGGTTATGTGTGCCACACTTAAGAACTCTGATGTTCAATATAACTATGTATAACTATTTTGAAAAGTAACACCAGTTGTATTGTAATATGTAAATGTTAGATACTTTAAATACTTCCGATATGATTTAAAAAAAAAAGAGTACGGTGTTACATTATGTTCGTGGAACATACCTGTTACCGTAATGTAGTTTCCTGGATGAAATCCATAATCGAGTAATACAGAAAACGTGTTGTGTCGAATGAATGAGGTTAGGGTTGTATTTATAGTGAAACTCTAACCCTAGATGCTCCTTAATTCATTCTAGATCCTTCCCGAATAATTACCATAAATAATGGTATATTAGTTAGGAAAGGATTATGTTTTAATTAACGATAAGATCATCTGAGATTGTTTACGTAGGGCCAAGAAAGATTGCGTAATGCGCCATCTATCATTGTTTAGGGATACTTATGAATGACGTGCGCACATCACGTGATACACACAAGAACCTTGCGCCAATGTACGCATATCATTAAGTCTCCCCAATTTAATGTAATGCACACGATCTGGGGCGCATGAGATTAAACTCTACAAAATACCACAAATATTTTGCCCATTAAACTAATACAACATATATATGGGAAAAATCAATTAAATGAGATTAACACTCAATTTAGCATTAAATGCTGAGCAGGCACTGTTAATCAAACGTCTGCTAATGATGACATTAATTCGGTGGAAATTAGCTAATGATGACAGCCTGTCAAATCACAACTGCCAGGATATGCTAACCAGCACCGGCTACAGGAGCGGTTGGGTTTTGCTTATCGTGAACCACACATTTTCCTCTCAACCTGTTAAGATGGTGCCATGTATAGTGTAACGACCCGAATTTTTTTCGTAGATATATATGAGATTAATATTTACATAAATAAATGTTTCCAACATGTTAAGCAATCAAACTTGTTAAGACTTGAATATTTGAAACGGGTTTTATATAAACGTTTGACCACCCAGTTTGTCCGACGATTCACGAACGTCATAATTCGTAATAATTATATATTGGTGTATATATATGTATATACGTGTATATATATATATATATATATATATATATATATATATATATATATATCTAACTTGATAATATGGTAATTAAGTATCTCATTAACTATATTAACAATGAGTTATATACATAAATTGAGACTACTAACTTAAGGGTTTCGAAACGATATATATATATATATATATATATATATATATATATATATATATATATATATATATATATATATATATATATATATATAAAACGTTTAACGACATAATAACTCTTAAGTTAAAATGAATATATATGTATGGTATTAAGAAGTATTAATACACTTTTGAAAGACTTTAAATACATATATTAACATACTTATACTAAACTAAGATATCTATACTCGTATTCGCATTCGATTTCCTCAAGAATTCTACTCGTATTCATACGGTATTTTTACCCGTATTATACACAGCTTCTAGACGTATTTACTATTGGTAAATACACATCAAAATCACTACCTAATCAACCATAATTGATTAGAAACATGTGGGAACCAACCATTTAACTTCTACCTTGATATTTATACAAGAAAACAAACTAAATATATCTATATCTATATCTATATCAAATTTTTTTATCTATATATATATATATATATATATATATATATATATATATATATATATATATATATACATCATTTCCATTTCATTTTTACAAATTAACTAGTACAAACCCGGCCCGCGCGATGCAGCGGGGGCTTTCAGCTTGTGTATTCATATTTAACGTAGCGTTGTGTATTTACGGAGGGGAAAACGGCTCATGTCTTAAGCGCCGTTTTATATGTCGTTGTCTTAAGCGTTTTTTAAAAAGTGTCCGTTTCGAATGTAGTTAGTTCTGTTTTGTTCGTAAGTTTTTTTTGAGTGTAACGGTGCTGTTGGAAAATTTCAACTTGCGGCGAACAGAAAGATGTGGGATGTCGTTGTGTTAAACGTTTTTTAAAAAGTATCCGTTTCGCGTATAGTTAGTCCCGTTGGGTTCGTGAGACTTTTTCGAGTTGAACGGTGGTCTCGGAAAAATTTAACTCGCACCGAGTTAGAAGATATGGCCCGTTAAAAATTCGGGTGGAAATAGTTTCTTTTGTTTAAATAAAATTATATAATTACGCTTTCTACCCATGAAAAAGTGTAAACTCGAGGTGTTGTTGTGTAAAGTAAGTGGAAGTTGAGGGACCGGTTGTAGTGTGAACGCAAACTCAAAACTACATTACGAAATAACTGAAACTACACATCCGGTCATGAGGTTTAGTATATAAGGGTTAATTCACTCTCTAAAACACCTACTTACATGATCAAACAACCTCTTTCATAACCTTCATCATCTATTTCATAAACTACTTCAAGAATCAAGATTAAATCATCATAAGAAAATCATTCAAAGAACACTTCAAGAATCCTTTCAAGTTTGCAAGATTATTTTCAAGCTTTCAAGAACACCATCAATCTCAAGATCAATTCCTTATTTTTCCAGAAACTTTATTCATTTGGTTTGAGGTAATAAGCTTGTTCATAATCTTGTTCGATTCATATTCATATAACTATCTTATTTGGAGTATATAACTTGTAATCACTAGAAAATAGTTTAGTTAATTCTAAACTTATTTGCAAACAAAGGTAATCCTTCTAACTTGACTCTTAAAACACTTAAACACATGTTATATATCTATATGATATGCTAACATAAGGATATATAGTATCCTTATGTTAAACAAAGTGATCTCTAGTATTTATGGTAGGGACGGTGGGCTTGCCTCTAACGATTTTTGCAAGTTTAAGAAATTCGGATTTACATGGTTCAACATCATCAATGTCATTAAGGACTTCGAGAAAGATGGATGGGATTTTTCGTCTATTTTTTACAGGTTTCTAAAGGACGGGAGACATACTGAATTTTGGAATGATCGATGGCTTAGAAGTTTCACACTCAAAGAAAAGTTTCCGCGGCTGTTTTCTTTAGATCCTGACAAATATTGCACCGTAAACAGCCGTGTAAATTTTGATGATAACCCTTTATCATTCGCTGCTTGCTGGAATCGTGACCCTAGGGGCAGAAGCTCTGGTGATGTGGAGGAATTGTCCACTTTAATCAGCAACTTCAATTTACCACAGTCCAACAGTAACATATCGAAAGATTCATGGGTCTACTCATTGTTGGACCATGATAAAACCTTCACCAAACAGGTCTCTGCAAAACTAGATATGCTCAATCTTCAACCACCGACACCGAAACCACCTACACAACGCCACAGATCCGTACCCTTAAAAGCTGAACTTTTGGCATGGCGAGCTAAACTCCATCGGCTACCGGTTAAATTGAACTTGATAAACGCGGTCTTGATCTTGGATCAATTTTATGTTCTATCTGTCAAAACTCGACTGAGACCATCGAACACATCATAGCTTCATGCCCGCAAGTTAAATCAATATGGCTAGAAGTATTTAAATGGTGGAATTTTACCCCCAACAGCTTTTAATCTCGTGGATATGCTCTTAAACGAATGTAGTACCACCCTTTCATCGTCAGATTCTAAAATTTGGGAAGCCACTAAATGGGTTTGTGGCTACATTATTTGGAGGAATCGAAACCTAAAAATCTTTCAAAACCAAAACTGGGATATACCAACAATCCTAGCCGATATCCAGCTCTCCTCATTTAAATGGATTTCGTGTTGACTAAAAAAAGCTCGGATTGATTGGTCGCAATGGCTTATTAACCCGAGCTCATATTGTGTAGCTCCATCAAGAGTTGGCATTGGCTAATATCCTTTTCAATCCCCAATGCATTTCATGGACGTAGACAGGCTTGCTATAATGTAAGATTTCCAGGGGTTAAACGGGTCCTGGAGTGTGCACTTTGTCGCTGCCCGATCAGCACTGTGTATTTCTTCGAGCCCCTACTTGACTAGTCAAGTCCCCTCCCGTGGCGATTTTACTTGTAGTAGGTTTTTATTTTCGTTTCTTACTTGTAATCGTTTGTAATGTAATCTCTCGGGGATGTATATTGTACATATTTATATTAATAAAATTCTTTTTTCCTTTCAAAAAAAAAAAACATAAGGATATATAACTTATAAATACGAAGAGCACCTTAAAACTGAACATACGCCGTCGTAGAGAAATCGGGGGCTGTTTTGGGTTGGATATTTAAAACCTATCTTAAACTTTGAATTGAAAGTTCATATTCTGGAAAAATATTATTTCATATGAACATGATAATATATCCAAAAATCATGCTTAAACTCAAAGTGGATGCATGTTTATCAAAATGGTCACCAAGATGTCGTTCTTACGACGAATATGACCACCTTCTTCTAAAATGATATGTAACCTGTAACTCCGACTATAAACCTATAGTTTTTCAGTTTAGTTTTGGAAAATTTAGTTTAATACGAAACCATAGCAATTTGATTAACTCAAAACCGATTTGTAACAAAGAAATTATGGTCAAAACAATATTGGTTAGAAACAAGCTAAATTAGCTACGGTTGTAATGTAATAAAATATATACTAACCATATCCTAGCTAACTTTTCCTATATACTACATGTATTTAAACATGTCATGACTAGTCTTGGTTAATTCAAAGACAATATAATATAGTCTTGATTAGTTAAGACAACATGTAAACAACACGCACGGATAGATCATAAGACAACATGTATACAATACGTCTGGGTCAATTCTAAGACAACACGTGTACAATGGGTCGTAATTGAGTCTTAAACAATACGTATACAACACGTCTTGATTAAATTCTAAGATTATATATTGGACTATTGGACTATATTTGGACTACTAACATTGGACAACTAAAAGTATTATAAGTATGAAATATTAAGTATAACACATTTTGACTTATAATATTGTTATTAGGTTCGTGAATCATATCGAGGCCAAGTCTTAATTCTTCAACGATTTGAAAAATCTTATCAAGTGAGTTATAGTCCCAATTTTACTACCTAATTATTTCGGGATGAGAATACATTCTATTTTGGAAATGTTTTACAAAATAGGCAAAAGTAATGAAACTACATTCGATGACTGAATTGTTATACTGGATACCCCTATTTTTGCTTGGTAGCCTAAGAATTTGTGTTTATTATAATTGCCACTAATTGACGCGAATCCTAAAGATAGATCTATGGGAACTAACGATCCCCATTCTGAGAGTTTGAATGCTTAGTACTTCGATTTTGTACAGATGTGATTCCTGTATGTTGGGGATATTCTATATGCATTTTGTTAATGTCGGTTACCAGGCAACTCAACATATGAATGATTTTTGTACAGATGTGTTTCCTGTATGTTATTTAAAAGAAATCTTGTGGCCTATTATTATGATTTATTATATAGGTTAAACCTATGACTCACCAACATTTTTATTGACGTTTTAAGTATGTCTTAATCTCAGGTGATTATTAAAAAGCTTCCGCTATTGCATGCTATCTAAGGTCAAGATTTGAAGTCAGCATGCTTGTGTATTATTGTTTAAACTGCATTCGGAATTCTATTTTTGTAACATATTATTAACCATTATGTAATGGTTGCGTGAAAACTCTGTACTTTTAGATTATCGTTGATTGATAATCTATAATATATCATTTAAAACTTTGTCAATGAAATAAATGTTATGGTTTGTTTTTAAAACGAATGCAAGCTTTGAAAAACGTCTCATATAGAGGTCAAAACCTCGCAATGAAACTAATTAATATGAAACGTTTATAATCGATATGAATAGAGCATTTCATATATGGCTTAGCAATTTAACTTACGCCTTTTTGGAGCCCTAATTTCCCATTATAAATTAACATCCGTTTTTACCAAATTGGGTAAAATATTCAAAATCATCCTTTTCCTCCCGTGCTCCCAACCTTTTTCGTTCAAGTTTCCGGCAACAATTTAACTATCATCGTATGTTAGTTTTCCGTTTTCTTCATTCTCTTTTCATTTAAACATGTCATCGACTTCTTCCTTCTCAACTGTTTTTCACGTTCACTCTTTCGCTTCAACCCACGATTAAGAATCGATTAAATGCATAATCAATTGATATCCACCAATCGTTGAGTATTCACCCATACTCCCCAAGTCAGAAGAACGAGCCCACAAACCACCCTAAAACATGATTGATGTGTATGATCAAACCCCAGAACTCGGCAACACTCGTATTCAACCCACCGATTTCTTTATGTGGGTTCTTTCGGCATATAACATAGGGTTAGGTTAACTTCATCCTTATAGTGCTTCCCGTGTGTCCCTTTTTGAGATGTGGTGTCGAGCCAACGATCGAGAACCATCATTTAACGTTTTCCTGACCATTTTCCGATACCAGCTGAGCGAACACGATTGGTATAGTTTTCTGATTGTATTTCTTTCACTGCCCGTATGAAGAAAGGTTTGCAAAGTTCTTGGAAGGATTCTTTTTATTTTGTCAATAGCAAATTTGTTCCTGCTCAATATTCTAATATCCTCCAATGGCACACTGGTTCGAACACATTGTTGAATAAACCACCCTCTATGACAACGGTTGAACCAGAATTGTTTGATCTCTGTGCTGGCTAAAAGCTCCAATTACGATTCTACCCGAATGAGTTACTTTATCTCACCCGAATTTCATCGTTTTGGCCATTCAATGGTTTTCGCCCAGTCATTGTTCTTAGGGGAAGGGTATAACTTTTTATTGCCTAAATCATTTATAACAAATGATTAACTTTTGTGCATGCTAACCAATGCGTACCTTTTGTGCAGTGATGAAGGTTGCGGAGTGCATTGTTGAGGAGAATTTCAAAGGATACTCCATTAAAAAAGAAGTTGTTGACGAAAATGTGTGTGTAAATGCTGCGGAGGATACTGGTGCGCAGGTCTTCTGTGCACCTCAACCCTCTAGTTCAAAAGAAGAAGAAAACAAATGCGACCCTGACAATGTTTCATCATCGAAAAGTATAACCCGTTGGTTTTATTTATGCCGATGTAATGTTCATGATATGCATAACTTGTGGTAACTTGATTATTGTCTTGTATTTTGCCAGTTGTTAATCTTGATGAAGATGTTTTGCCTCCCACCACTGCACCAGAACTTGTAACCTGCAACTATGCCCACAGTTCATGCATCCCATATGCCGCTTGCTGTGATTGCTCCATTGCCCCCAACTCCAGCTACTCCTCAAATTAAATCTGGTCTATCTACCTTCTTTGTCCTAAAATCGAACGCGAACCCATACGTTAGTATCCGGGTGGACAACTTGGATTTGATTTTGAATGTGTAAAAGTGTGTTGCCTCATAACAGAACGAGTACAAGAAAGGGTGCGCTCCTGCTGAAGTTAGGCATGAGTTGGAGAAGATGACCCCGGAGCAAAAGCTATGCTTTATCACTAGCTTTCATTTTTGACATGGGGGAGCGATTGTGATAGGCTAAGCAGCGAGCAACCACCATGCTGACCTTCATCTTTCTGGGCAGTTGTTGAAAAGGGTGCAATTTTTGGAGGACCAGCTTAAGGTGGCCAATGAAGCATTGAAGACAGTGAAGGGCACCATGAAAATTGCGAAAAAAGAAAAGGAGGATGCGCTTTCTTGGAGGGTTGACTATGAAGAGGAAAACATGGCGCTTCGTGAGGAACTTGCCACTACCAACTCCAATCTTGACCAACTATCTTATGAGAACAAGGATCTAACCTCTCACATTGAAGAGGTTGTTGTAAACCGTGACATGATGGAAAAGAACTACAATGATCTCAAGTCAGCACTTCCCACCATCGCGAGTCACGTCCTTAATGCCTCTATTGTCGGTGAGTTATATAGCCATGCTTTGAAGGCAGCGCAAGCACTGAAGAGGGTAAAGTTTTGGAAGCTAATTTCAGAAAACATCAAAGTTCCTTCCCCTATTCCTCAAATCATCACATATCAACTTGAAGAAAACGCTTTAGAGAAGGCAATGGAAACCTGCAAGGCACTGGAAAACATCACCATCGAATCCCTGGTCGAAGCAATTTTAGATTCTGCGACTTCAGTGCAGGATCTTTTCATGAGAAAGTGGTAAGTGGGCGAGCTTATTGCTCGTTGTGGTCATTGGACACACTTTGTCAGGCATCCTTTGACGTTTACTTTTTTTTCCTGGAGCGTGGGGGTCTTGGGTGCGCCTTGAGCAGGCTTTGTTTGATGCTCTTGAACCCTTGCGCTCACAATTCCTCAGGGGGGGGGGCATTCGTTATTTGCATGCTTGGTGGGGTGCTTTTAACTAATTGGATAATTTTTCCAGTTTATTTGTACTGGACCATCATAGGTTATTTTACTTTCCTGTTTCCATGGGGCAATTCGCTTGATCACTGCAGGCGAGGGTTCAAAGAATTGCTACCATTAATGTAAAGCACAGTCACCAACAAGCCACCCCCTTTTTATTTTCATGTTTTTAATTTAGATTTCTTCTTTTTTAATGGCCTACGTGCCAGTAAACTTAGTGCTATAAGCACCTTTGTAATCGTGATAACTTTGGGCATTATTAATGCTTCAATGTTGAACTCTTTTGAATAAACTAGTTATCTTTTGGTTATATTGTATGTGCTTATTATTGTTCTAAGTTTTTTAGGACTTAGACATAATCGTTTGTATACAAATCAAAGTACACTTTGTTCTATAATCTAAATTTAAGTTCACTAGTAAAATACTATTGTGCACATATCAGTCACTTGTCACTTCCTTATTAAGTAAAATATTTAGAGTAAGTAAACCAACACTTAGGGCCGTGGGTAAGAAATCCCAATGCTTGTCATTTATAGTCATGACTTACAGTCCTCTAGTCTGCGAGAGTGCGTTAGTCTAGACAAACCAATGTCTGTTACCCACCCTAAAAACTATCCTTGTAACCAAACAGGCTTCTGCCGCTCGAGAGCTAGAGATCATCCCTTAAAAGACAGGTGCACGTAATTGTTATCATATTGTGCGTCGAAATGTAACCAAACGTTCTATTAAAAAATCGGATTTATTCATAACAAAATAAATAAAATTCATAAGTCACATCCATATGACAATTTATTGCAACCATAAAAGAAATACTAATTATCTTAAAAAGTAAAGCAACATTTTTAAAATAACATTAAAAAATGCTAATGCTTAATGAGCGGGGTGATCAGTCCCAAGTGCTACAACCTGATAATTATATATAACATCTTTTTAAGTTGGTTGCATGCCAAGTGCGAGGTACTCGCTCTCCAGTAATTTCTGCAAGGATATAAGATCCAGTTTCACTTGTAACAATAAGTTCATAGGGACCCTCCCAATTAGGTCCCAGCTTTCCAGTATTCTCTACGCGACTTGCTTCTTTGTTGCGCCAAATGTAATCTCCTATTTTGAATGACATGGGATTGACACGCTTATCATAATACTTGGTGATTTTCTGTTTGTTTATTGCTTCACGAATTACATCGATTTCTCTGCGCTCTTCCAGTAATTCCAAATTGGCGTGCAAGTCTTCACCATTGCTTAATTCATCAAAAGTACTTATGCGCTTTGTTAGGACCAACAACTCAGCGGGGATAACGGCCTCCATTCCATAAACCAGACTGAACGAGGTTTCACCTGTGCTTTTCTTGTGAGTAGTGCGGTGAGCCAACAAAATACTTGGGACTTCATCCACCCACTCTTTTCCATGCAAACCCAAACGTGCCTTTATGCCCCTAACAATATCTTGATTAGTAACTTCACATTGTCCATTCGCCTGTGGGTGTGCGACTGAAGTAAAAGATTGCTTGAGATTCAGTTCTTGACACCACGACCTGAAGGGCTCTCCTTCAAATTGGGTATCGTTATCGCTAAATATTTCATTGGGGATACCAAACCTGCACACGATGTCTTCTCAAAAGAAGTTTCAAATGCTCCTGCATGTAAATTGTTGCCAATGGTTTTGCTTCTACCCATTTAGTGAAGTAATCGATTGCTACCACTAAGAAGTTTAATCCACCTGAGTAAGCAATGATTGTATAAATATTATAAAAGCACGTATAATGCGAAGTATTATTTAAGTAAATTGTTCGATGAGTACCTGAACACGTAGTAATTGAACTGACAATGTCGATGGCCTATTTACAGAATGGCCATGTTGCCGTAATTGACATCATTTGGTGTTGAGGTACTCGGCTGACCAGCGCGTGTTGTTGGAACGACTAGATGTCCTTACAACTTCTGTCACATCGCTATGGATTATGGGCCAGTATGCACATAACTTTCATGACGATTGTTCTGTATCCTGAATGTAATGCGCAGTATCCTTCATGGACTTCTTTAAGCACCTCTTTAGCCTGTTTTGGACCAACACATAGCAAACTTGGCCCTAGAAAGGACTTCTTGTATAATGCCCCATCTGTTAAGGTGTACATTGGGGCCTTCATGCGTATCTTCTGCGCTTTTTTCTCATCTGTTGGGGGCACACCTTCTATTAGAAACTTTACAAAAGGTGTCATCCAGTTCGGGTGCTCTTTCTCAATTGGTGCGACGGTAACCTTTTCATCTATAGATTTTTATGTTAACTCTTCCACTCATACATTCTTGTGCAGATGATCAAATGCTAGAGCCGCTAGCTTGCTAAGCGCGCCCGCTTTCTTGTTTTGCCCTCTTGGCACTCGTGTTAGCCTGAATATATCAAATTCATCTGCCAACTTGTGCACTAGCTCCAGATAGCTTTTCATGGAGGCATCGTGCACCTCGAACAATCCATTAATCTGGTTTGCGACTAACTGTGTGTCGACATACGCATCCAGAAGTTTTATACCAAGCTGATGTGCTATACGCATTCCTGACAGCAACGCTTCATACTCTGACTCGTTATTTGTCGCAGCGAACATAAACCAGAGCGCGTAAGTATGCTCTTCTTCATCAGGACTTGTAAGGACTAGCCGGACGCCATCGCCTTTTGGGATGTAAGCACCGTTGGTATACAACTCCCATGGTTGACTTTCGACAAATTTTGTTACTGTGCTTTCTATAAGTGCCTCTACTTCAATTGTACTTTCAGCCAAGTAATCTACCTGTATTTGGCCTTTAACCGCAGTGCGCGGAGAGTAGTTTATCTCATGCTCCCCCAATTCTATGGCCCCATATAGCCAATCGACCCAAGAACTAGATTCATGTTGAGTGCAAGGTGAGATTGTTTAAGGACAATACGGTTTTAATCTCCGGTCCGGTGTACCGTGAATAACCCTAGTCGAGATGATGGTCTACGAGAGGGTGATTAAAACCTAGTCCACCATTGATGGCAAGTGCTGCAATAATGGCCACTAGGGTGGTTGCATAGGGTTTATATTCGTGGAACATACCTTTTTACCGTAATGTAGTTTCCCGGATGCAATCGATAATCGAGTAATAGAAAAAACGTGTTGTGTCGAATGAATGAGGTTAGGGTTGTATTTATAATAAAACTCTAACCCTTGATGCTCCTTAATTCGTTCTAGATCCATCCCGAATAATAACCATAAATAATGGTATATTAGTTAGAAAAGGATTATGTATTAATTAAGGATAGGATCATCTGAGATTGTTTATGTAGGTGCCAAGCAAGATTGCGTAATGCGCCATCTGTTACTCTTCAGGGTTACTTATGAATGACGTGTGTACAACACGTGATACGCACGAGCCATGCGCAAAGGTACACGTATCATTAACTAGTATTTTGCATTCTTACATTTTTAGTACAATTATTTCTATTTTTTGTATTATATTTTGTTGATGTGTGGGTTAACTTTCTATTTATGGAAACTTTTTTGAATAATGAATGCGAAACTTTCGATAAATTGCCTCATATGGAGGGCATGACCAGGTTTTGGGACCGTTTGTTAACGTGCTACGTCATAGCGATTTTAACGAGACGTTATAGCCAGAAATCAGTTTTCAGATTTTGACCCAAAATGACACCTAATGTGTTTGACTTTACATCCATAAAAACCTATTTCTGACTAGAGAAATATAGTTTGTAAAGAACCCGTTAGGACCTAGAAGACATACACCAATTTGTACCTTCATACGCACACATTAAAAGAATTATAAAGAGGAGTATCCCGACCACAAATTATGCACAACTAGTTTTTTGGCCCGCGCTTTCGCTGCGGGTTGGTTTCGGAAGGAAAAAAAGGTACTGTAGCTACAGTAGCAGCTACAGTGTCGGGTATTCGGGTCGGGTTGGTGGAGCGGGTCAGGGGATCCGGATGGTATTGGGTTAGTGGTTTGAGGGGTGTTGGGCAAATCATGTTTTGAAAAAAAAAAAAAAAAAAAAAAGTTACTATTAACGCATGGTGTCAACCAATCATAGGTTGACACCATTTACCACAATTAAATATATGTATAATATGTACAGATTTCACAATCATATACACTACATAATCTTTGCCTAAAATCCGCACCATCACACAGTTGACCCAAACGTTTACATATATAAAATTGATGTCAAATGTTTTTGACACTACCATGTGATCAGAAAGTCATCATTAAAAAGATACGGGCGATTTACACAAGCGGCTACACGTTACACGTTACAGAGTTTATAGATAGCTTGAAGAATCCACTTACACTACATCATCTTCAAGTCAGTCCTTATCATTTTGTTGCCCTCCCGAAGCACCCCGCTCCACCTGTACCTAAACCCGTAATTCAAACTAACATGTAAGCATAATTTCGCTTAGTGAGCACAAACTAATATACAACATAAATAAAGCAATTTACAACACATAATCACAAAATCATAACTTACACCCATATATCAAATGAACACTCGATCACATAATACCCTTAGTTTCCTGAAAGTAATCGTTACAATAAAACATGGTAAATAACTCTACATTTAAAATCTTCCCATAACTAGCCCCTAGCTAGTATAACCCATCCATATGGCTTAAGTTGGCCACTTGCCATCACATTAAGCTCATAGAAAATATAAGTAACACTATGGAGAAACCCTAATTGTATATCACTTCTTGCACGGATGCAATTCTATGATACACAATACTTATCCAAAATAATTTAGTAGGAATGTACTTACCTCGTCAACCGAAGAACACGAAAGTCAAAGATTAAGCAAACCTCCTAGTAAACACTTATAACAAAATTATACATAGAGTATACATTATTTACAATTTCTTAACAATCCACATTCATTAATACCCATTTAAAAGCTTCAACCCATTTAAACATCAAAACCACTCATAATCTAAAATCACATTTAGCTAGTTACATACAGTTGATTGGTTAGCTAGATATGCTAATTCAATTAAATATCCCAATATTCTCCTTTTTGACATATGAACAATGATAAAGATCACTAACATAAATCATCCAATAATCAATCAATAATTTAAGGTTAAAGTACCTTTAAAAAGCCATATAATTATCCCTACATAAAATAAGCCCTAAACCCCAATTTTGTATAAAAAAAATTAATTAAGATTCTTACCAAAGTTGAAGAGATGAAGGTGATTGAGAAGAAAAGATGTTGAGATTCTTCTTCCTCGTTGCTAATCAACACTTAATGATAAAAATGCAGTTGATTCTTCAAAGTTATGGAACTTCCTCTCTCTAGACCACCACCATCGTCCTCCTCCTCTCTCTGTAATGTTCCAGGAATATTTTTTCTTAAAATCAATCAAAATCTGGAAGTCTCAGGCTCTTAACCCCTTATTTTGAATCTAACACATTAACTCCTTAAACTTTCATAAAATGTACAAATAGCCCCTGTCTAGTTGTCTGAGTACACAGAGTACACAGATAATGCGCTACGCTGATGTACAAAAGTGTGCAGTGCTTAATTTGCCTTTCAAACTTTTAAATTTATACAACCTTTATTATTACACTTTTAACACTCTAACGAGCAACAAAACCCGATCAGAGGTAATATTTTAGGTTATCGTCCCAAGAAAAGTGTAGGTATGGATAAGAGTTGTTTTATTATTTAATTCTTATTAAAGAATTAAAGATATGTTTTTGTATCTTTTATGGGATAGATTTATCTCTTAGGAAAGAGTTACTTTTAAAGATAAACAAAGTAAAATAAGGAATTAAAGATTCAAAATAAAATACAATACAAGTAAAGATACAAGTGATTACATTGACAACCAATTCATACGGGAATCATATTAGATAAGTTTCATAACTTATATTAACACAAATCAAGATAACAATTATAGACTAATTATTATCTCTAAGCAGGTTAAGACAAGTGTTGCATATTAATTAATAAGCAGGACTTAAAGCATATGAGAGATATGTGATGTGCATAATTAACATCTTAATTCTTCATGTTCAATTCAATTACATGATACATACCAATCTTGTGATGAGGATCAATATGCAAATAGACTGACAAATTATATAAGCAATTAAACACTAAGTAGATCAACTCAAGTTACTAGCTAAAAGTCAATTACTACTAAGTTTTCATGCAATCATTAATTAAACAAATCCAAACGAAGGTTCTTCGATTAAGCCTAACAATATTAACTTCTATTATATAGGCGTAACTTAAATCAAATAAGTTTATAACTATTAAGTTCTTTAACCTAGTTGCATGCAATTCAATTTAACAAGTTTGATGGACTAGATCTAAACAAGTAGCATGAATCGAATAATAGATTATCGGATCAAGGACTAATCAACCCTAAAATCATGTTATTTAATCATTAAGCATGGAAAACAAGTATAGTCAAACAAAACAGACTCAAAACAACTCAAATATCATTATAGAAACTCAACCATACAGATCTGGAAAAGAACCAGAAATTGCACAGAATAAAGCACGAAGCCGGCGGCTTCCTTCACTCCAAGCCGGCGGCTTGAGGGTGAAGCCGGCGGCTTCATCTGACTCCCAGATGAAGTTTAGTTTTTGTCCACGTAATCACTATGAACGTTTAGTTCATAATAAAAGACGAACATAAACGAATACAGTAAATAAAATAGATAAAACAATAAGATAGGGATAGAATCATACCTTGAAAAGAAGGTAGATGTAAAATAACTTTAATTAAAACTTGAATCTTGATTACAATAAGTAAATCTAACCTAAGGGTTTAGAGAAAACCCCTAAAAACGACTTACAGAATTATTAAATTCTGGAAAAACTAAACTACTTATGAAAACTGAGACCAGAGGCCGAAATTTATAGGATTTTGGGGCGGTGGCCAAGCCGGCGGCTTGCCTTGAGTCGGTGACTCCTTGTGCAAGTTATACTTTATCCGCAAGCTAAGATCTTGTAACCGTCTTATCCAAGCCGGCGGCTTCCTTGATTTGCCAGATCTTTATAATTTTGCCTTGATTGTGTTTCCATTTTTACTTGAACTTGGTCGATAAGTTAAGAAACCGTGTCAACCAGGCCGTCGGCTTCATTGGGAAGCCGGCGGCTTCCTTGCCTTTTTCTTGATCAACAAGTTCTTTCAATTTTACATCGATTCTGGAACATTCTGGTGTATTCAGCTCCAAGCCGGCGGCTTCAGTGACTCCATGCCGGCGGCTTCATCTAGCCGATTTGCAATTTTCTCTATTTTTGATCCTGTTTAATACATAACTTTGACATAATCATTAGAAATATCTTTTTCCCATTTTACCCATTTTATTGTTTTTTGGCATCAAAATGACTCAAAAATACTAAGATAACTCCTCAAAATGTTACCAAAAAACTGTATAATTTAGGAGTTATCAAATTCCCCACACTTAAATCTTTACTTGTCCTCAAGTAAACCTTATAAATTATATCATGGGTATTTAAAGTAAAATTGCAAAGTCAAAAGTATGTCTTAATTCGAAGTTAGTATTTATTATTTGCAAGAACTAGTCTGAACCAAACCAAGGATTACAAGTAGTCCTAATGGTTATTAAGTCAAATTTATACAGTTTGGTCATCATTGGACTCTTTTGTTTTCTAACTTTAAGAAGTGTATGGTTCTCATTGGAACTCTTTTCTTTTTTGACCTTCATTGGGCTCTTTTTCATTTTTATTTCTTTTGCTTTCATGCTTAGCTTTTAGCTTTATATTTGGCAAATAAATTTAAATTGGCCCTTATTTGGGACTCTTTTGCTGCCTCAGTGGTCCATGCTTATTATGCCATATGGTAGTGGCTATAAGTTTGAACTCATTTCACAATTTTTGGCTTTTAACTTCTTATCTTAAACAAGTAATCCGATCTCGAAATTGAAAGTAGTTCTATTATTATCTTTAAGATTAAGTTAGTAAAGAGACATAAGTTTGACTAAGAATTTATATTTTCAAAAAATTTAAAATTGTACCCATTTTTCAAATTTTTCGAGAAATTTTGATAGTATCTTTTATAATCTTTTAAGTGATTAATCACTTCCCTCCCCACACTTAGATTATGCAATGTCCTCATTGCAATTATAATAAGGAATGAAATAAATAAATATAGGACATAATTAAAAATAAGGGAAAGAGTGATGTTACTCAATTTGTAGGATCATAGAACGATTTCTGAGCACTTTTGCGGACTTTCTTTGAATTGAATAAGTAACTTGACAAAATATTAAATAACAAAAAGCATAATACGAACATAATATTTTATTAATAACTCTTCATCAATTAATCATTTAAACACTTAGGAGCTATATTGCTCTTACATTCATATTTAAATAATAAATAAAGAAACATTTAGACATAATATAGTCCTAATAAACATATATAAAGGGATATGTAGTTTTGATTATAGAGTCGTTTGCGCGTCCCTTTTCTTCTTACGTAATTACTCCTTAGGCTTATTCTCTTCACACTTACTCTTTTCATACTCATTTAACGCTTTAATTTGTTGCAAGAAATTCTATGTGATGTCAAGACCCCTACGAAAAGACATTTCAAATAAAACACTCAACTCATGGATATGTTTTCTCACTTCGGTGCTAAGCTTATATTGCTCTTTTATAAATTCAGTTATAATTCTATCCACGGTAAAGTCATCATCATCTTCTTTATCAACTTTAACCATTTTCACATTAGAGCGAGGAACTTTGGATCTTGGAACTAACAGAATAGATTCAAATATAGCACCATAACGAATAGTTAACGAATTATCAGCATAGTTAATGGTAGCACGAGTGGTAGCTAGAAACGGAGATCCTAGAATTAAAGCAGTTATTGGATCTTCTTTCATGTCCATAACAACAAAATCAATTTTATAGAAAGCATAACCAACAATGACTTCAACTTGCCTAACAATCCCCAACGGTTCATGTAAACGACTATCAGCAAAACACACATTTCCTCTTATTGGTTCCAACGATGGCAATCCTAAACGATTATAAACGGAAAACAGCATAACATTAATGCTAGAACCAGTATCAGCTAATCCCATAACTGGAATTGGACCACGAATTAAACAAGGGATTTGAAATTCTCCCGGATCAGTGCACATAGCAACTGGAACTTCAGGTGACGTATAAGGATCTACCGGATCAATTGTGAAGGAATAAAGAGGACGGAAACCTTCTTTTCTCCTTTCTTCCAATTATTTCATAGTATCAGCTAACCAATCATCTTTATCTTCACATTCCGATTTTTCAGATTTTCACTATTAACTTCATTATTTTCATCCACCTCTTCATTAACTTCTTCTTCCTTCACATCAAACAACTCATGTATGAAAATTACCTCATCACGATCAAGACCTCGAATTTTATCATCCTTTGATTTATCTTCTTCATTAGCAGTCAACTTTTTTATTTCTTGATCATACTCTTCTTCTCCCATTTCAAACTCCCATAAGTACCTCTAACCAGGTTCATGAACATCAACCCTATTCACTTCTCTAATAACATTCACCTTTTCAAAACGAACTTCCTTAGAAACTTTAGATTCAATACGAACTTTACCCTCGACAAGTTTGAATAACTTAGTAACATTGCGCTCTAAGTTTTGAATGGACGCTTGATGATTATTTTGTACTTGGGAAAGTTGAGCTTTTATATTATCATTAGCTTCATTTTGATTTTTGATAAAAGTGAGGATGCTTTCTTCAAGATTAGACTTCTTATCATTAGAAGAATTTGGAATGAAAGGTGCTCTAACAGGAAAGAAACCAGGTGGGTTTTTATTATTAGTAGGATAAGGTGCATTATAATTATTACGGTAGTTTGGGTTTCCTTGGAATTGATTCACATACGAAACATTCTCAACTTGCTCCATAGTAAGACTAGCAACACAATCCTTAGTAGCATGAGGACCTTGGCATTTTTCACAACCTACCTTAATCATATGCATCTCCTTAGTAAGCTTTACAATTTGCCTTTCTAAATTACCCAATTGCACATTCATATCCTTAACCATATATTCAGAATCAAAACTAACAGATTTTACCGAACGAGAAATATCTAAGTCTTAGTGCCATTCATGGGAATGCGCAGCCAACTTATTAATCAAGGTTTCAGCTTCTTCGGTAGTTTTACTCATAATGTTCCCTCCAGTAGATGTATCAATCTCTCTTCTCGTAGCAATATCACAACCTTATAGAAAGTAGTTACCTTTTTAAATTTATCCAAACCATGTTGTGGACAACCTCTAAGCATTTGACCAAATCGAACCCAAGCAGAATAAAGAGACTCATTAGTTTTCTGATGAACATTAGCAATTTCAGTTTGAAGGGTGACAGTTTTAGATGCAAGAAAGAATCGAGTGAGAAAATTTTCAACCATCGTATCCCAACTAGTAATATCTCCTTCAGGTAACGAGTTCAACCATTCCCTAGCTTCATCTTTTAGTGACCATGGGAAGAGACGAAGATAAATAGTATTACTTTCCACATTATTAATGTTAAACAGATTACAAATATCTTTAAAATTCCGAATGTGGGGATTAGCATCTTCCTTCTCCGTACCCCTAAATTGATTATCTTTAAGCAAATGAAAAATAGGACCCTTAATATCAAAATTTTCTTTTATTTCAGGCTGAGTAATAGCATGACTTAATCCTTCCCGACCAGCTTTCATTAACGCTTCCATTGAATCAGTCATTTTAATTTCTGAACAAAAAAGAGATCCCAAATTAGAATCAGGACTAGACGGGGGGCTAGATAATGAATCATCATTAGACGTAGTTCCCTCTTGGAAATCTAATTTCTTAACAATTTTATAAACCCTAGAAAGTTTAAATAATATATCAGGATTTGACAACGTCCTTTGTAAGACTGGTTTCTTGGACCGAGTAATCATGTGATCTAAAATCATGAAAAGAAATATTTTAGGAGAAAATCTTTTAAGCCTTAAAGGATATATATATATTTAAGTTTTATGTTTATATTAATATTTAAGAAATATCTTAGTATATTATTGAATTTTAAATAAATAAATATAATAAATATTAATAACATAATTAATAATATAAATATTAAATAACAACTTTTATCGCATAACAACGAATAATCAAACATACAGGGCCTATTGAATCTTTCAATACTTAAGTGACCCATCAATGTCTAGGTTCGGGCAGGAGCCTTTAAATTGGAACCCCAGCAACCCTCCCTTAAAGAAGACAATCATCACCCGTTTTCAAGAAATATCAATAACCAAAGTATATCCAACTTCCGTATTTACCGCGCTACACTTCCCCGGCAGCGGCGCCTAAAAGTTGATGTGCAAAAGTGTGCAGTGCTTAATTTGCCTTTCAAACTTTTAAATTTATATAACCTTTATTATTACACTTTTAACACTCTAACGAGCAACAAAACCCGATCAGAGGTAGTATTTTAGGTTATCGTCCCAAGAAAAGTGTAGGTATGGATAAGAGTTATTTTATTATTTAATTCTTATTAAAGAATTAAAGATATGTTTTTGTATCTTTTATGGGATAGATTTATCTTTTAGGAAAGAGTTACTTTTAAAGATAAACAAAGTAAAATAAGGAATTAAAGATTCAAAATAAAATACAATACAAGTAAAGATACAAGTGATTACATGGACAACCAATTCATACGGGAATCATATTAGATAAGTTTCATAACTTATATTAACACAAATCAAAATAACAATCATAGACTAATTATTATCTCTAAGCAGGTTAAGACAAGTGTTGCATATTAATTAATAAGCATGACTTAAAGCATATGAGAGATATGTGATGTGCATAACTAACATCTTAATTCTTCATGTTCAATTCAATTACATGATACATACCAATCTTGTGATGAGGATCAATATGCAAATAGACTGACAAATTATATAAGCTATTAAACACCAAGTAGATCAACTCAAGTTACTAGCTGAAAAGTCAATTACTACTAAGTTTTCATGCAATCATTAATTAAACAAATCCAAACGAAGGTTCTTCGATTAAGCCTAACAATATTAACTTCTATTATATAAGCATAACTTAAATCAAATAAGTTTATCACTATTAAGTTCTCTAACCTAGTTGCATGCAATTCAATTTAACAAGTTTGATGGACTAGATCTAAACAAGTAGCATGAATCGAATAATAGATTATCGGATCAAGGACTAATCAACCCTAAAATCACATTATTTAATCATTAAGCATGGCAAACAAGTATAGTCAAACAAAACAGACTCAAAACAACTCAAATATCATTACAGAAACTCAACCATACAGATCTAGAAAAGTACCAAAAATTGCACAGAATAAAGCACGAAGCCGGCGACTTCCTTCACTCCACGCCGGCGGCTTGACGGTGAAGCCGGCGGCTTCATCTGACTCCCAGATAAAGTTTAGTTTTCATCCACGTAATCACTATGAACATTTAGTTCATAATAAAAGAAGAACAGAAACAAATACAGTAGATAAAATAGATAAAACAATAAGATAGGGATAGAATCATACCTTGAAAAGAAGGTAGATGTAAAATAACTTTAATTGAAACTTGAATCTTGATTACAATAAGTAAATCTAACCTAAGGGTTTAGAGAAAACCCCTAAAAACGACCTACGAAATTATTAATTTTTGGAAAAACTAAACTACTTATGAAAACTGAGACCAGAGGCTGAAAACTGAGTCGGTGACTCCTTGTGCAAGTTATACTTTATCCACAAGCTAAGATCTTGTAACCGTCTTATCCAAGCCAGCGGCTTCAGTCCAGGCCGGCGGCTTCCTTGATTTGCCAGATGTGAAAACCCGGAAATTTTGACCAAATTTAAACTTTATCTTTAAATGATTTAATGTTTTCGACACGATAAGCAAAGTCTGTAATGGTGAGTCACGAAAGTTTTGGAACTATATTCATGTAATCAATTATTCTTTGACTGTTCTCGAAGATTCACGAACAATATATATATATAACTTAATGTGCATATATATATATATATATATATATATATATATATATATATATATATATATATATATATATATATATATATATATATATATATATAAATATATATATATATATATATATATATATATATATATATATATATATATATATGATTTCAAGTTATTTAGTAAACGATAGTAACATTCGATTATTGATTCGATTGATATTTAGATAAGTTAACTAAAACGTTTAAGATGAACCAGTAAAACACTAATTTGCTACAGTATTTTCGAATTGCTACAGTACCCGAAAAGCTACAGTGTTTTCGAAAATCACTATTTACTACAGTAAAAAAAACTTTGCTACAGTAACTTTGCTACAGTACCACTATTTTAAAATGAAAATGTATATATGTATATGTATATACTACGAGACGATGATTTATAGAAGCAAATAACCAAAACACTTAATTGATTAAAGCTACACTTCGAGTGACATAGTTTATCAATGATTAAGTTTAATTTTTGATAAAGGTACACATCGCGTAACGAAAAGTACTAGTTTTCTAAGCGTACGAAAATGCATTCGAGAAACCGGAACCGGGACATAAGTCGAGTAACAACGTACGAGTCAACGGACCAAAAATTACAAGTCAACTATGCACGTGAATATAATATAATATATAATTAATTATATAAATTAAATATATTATATTTATATTATAATAATATGTCAACAAGCTAGTGTACAAAACGATTGTGAGCTGGATCCCATAGCCATGCGATCGCATGGCCAAGGAGGCTAAACCCCATGCGATCGCATGGGGTACTGTTTCAAGTCAGGTACTATAAAAGCTCGATCTGGTTCCAGCTGAATCTATCTATCCCTCTTTCTCTAATATTACTCCGTATATTTATTTAATTTATTTTATTATTATTATTATTATTATTAATCTTATTATTATTATTTGTAGTATAATAATTATTAGTATTATACAGAAAATACTACGACGAGGTTATGTCCAAATGATTTCAAAATGGTTTTCGAGCAAGATAGAGCTAAGGAAACTATGGGTTATAACTATGGAGGTTATGGGTAATGTTCGTGGGTATTGTTCGCAAGTCAAACCTAGTGTTTATCATTTTTGTTGCGTCTACGTAATTTCTTGCAATATTGAATCACAATATTGATACGTGAGCATTCATATCTTATCTTTTATATATTAAAAGTGTATCCATGTCTAGTGCTCGAGTATATATGTTTATGCATGCTTGTATGCTAAATTTCGTCGTTAAACAGTTTATGATGAATCACGAATTAAATACATAAATTATTGATAAAAGGTATATGATATGCATGTTTTTGGAAAGCTGGCGAAAAATCAATAACTTTTCATTTAGAAATCGCGTAATTTCGATGAACGAATTTAAAGATATGTTTAACTGAATTATGATTGACATTAATTGAATTTCTTTTGAATCTGCAATTGATATTTAAACAACTTGTTTATAAGATTGATAATTTGGATTTTCCAATATTACTAATCGAGTAAATGAATTTTTATATAAGGCACGTCTCGTCTTGTTGAGCAATTGTCAAAATTGATTGTTTATCATATTTTAAAGCCTTATAAAAACTATAGTTTAATTTTAGAAGAATTGGGAAACTATGTGAAATGTTAGAATGTTTCGATTGCCATGATCATTCAACTATAGTATTGAGTCAGATTGACTTTTTGAAACGACTTTTGATAACTTTTGTATGTCGGTCTCGAGCATTAGGATTGTGATATACTATGACCTGACCTAGCTTGATAGACATTTATTGACCAACATATGTTCTCTAGGTTGAGATCTACGGTTATTTGGTATTCCGAGTTTCGGTCACATTTCGGTGAACGACTTTATGTGCTGCTAAGGTGAGTTTCATTTGCTCCCTTTTTAATTGCTTTTGCAATCTATAATTTTGGGCTGAGAATACATGCACTTTATTTTAAACGCAATGGATACAAGTACATACTAAATTCTACACTGAGTTTGAACCAAAAATCCCTTAGCTTTGGTAACTAGTAACTGCCGGTTATAAGAACTGGTGGGCGCGAGTAGTTATATATGGATCCATAGGGCTTGACATCCCAGTCTGTTCTAGGTATAAAAACTCTAGCCTGAACTATAAAACAGACGTATGCTATTTGAGTTTAGTACACGTTGGTTTGCGTGTATTGTACATGTTGGTTGCATGTATGTTAAAACAGGGGTACTTATTATATAGACGTTAAAGTTTAGTTACCAGGGTGCTCAATCTTGTAGAATATTTTGATAAACGTTTCTGGATGAAACAACTGAAATCTTGTGATCCACCTTTATATACAGATTATACGAAACATTAAAACTATGAACTCACCAACCTTTGTGTTGACACTTGTTAGCATGTTTATTCTCAGGTTCCCTAGAAGTCTTTCGCTGTTTTCTTATATGTTATACAAGATATGTGCATGAAGTCATACATGCTTTATTCGAGAAAACGTTGCATTCACAAATCATCACCATCTATCTTATTTTGACTGCATTGTCAACAGAAGTATTATTGTAAACTATTATATTACGGTGATTGTCTATATGTAGTAATCATCAGATGTCGAAAACCTTTGATTAAATATTCATTTATGGTGTGCCTTTTCAAAAGAATGAAATGTTTACAAAACGTATCATATAGAGATCAAATACTTCGCAATGAAATCGATGAATGATGTGTTCGTCCAAGTGGATTTGGAGCGATTGTCACAGTTGGTATCAGAGCTTGAGGTCATAGGGAACCATAATTTGCATTAGTGTATTTAACTGGTAATTGTTAGGATGCATTAGTGAGTCTGGACTATGACCGTATCTGTTTTAACCGAGTTTTGCTTATCATTTCTTGTTAGAAATTACATGCTTATCATTCTTAAGTCAAGACACATTTGCCTGCAATTATTGCATGAATAGTGCATAGATAAAATTCATATCTTAGCGTATCTGTTACTGTAAACTTTTCCTGACATCTTCCGAAAATTCCTCCGTGATTTATGAAATTTTGGTATTATATATACATATGTAAATTATGTATTGAAGAGTACCAATCTAAATTCTATAATCTATTTCATATCAAAAAACATCTCTCTAATTATACAAGATGGATCCCGTATCTAGTTGTAACACCCTAATATTTATTGTACAGAGCTGTAAATAGAGTACATGAAGTGTGGGTGATGTTGTGTAATTAAACTGAGGTCAAAAGTTAAACTGGGTAAGGTGCGCTCAGCACACACCTAATGGTGCGCGTGGCGCACTGTCCACTGTAGCCGGGTTCTGCTTGTTTTAATCAGATATTTTGATGGGCTTTTTGGTAATTTCACTTGTGGACGAGTTTAAGGCCAGTAGATCAGTTTGGGTAGAGTCATAACTCCATTATCAACAACCTTATCCTTTCCACTTCAATTTCAGAGAGAGAAAGAGTGAGATTCTTGTGTGAGAAAGCTCAAGCCAAGGAAGGAGGAGCTAGTTTTGGGTCTTAGCTCGAGTTCTAAAGTTGTTCATCTCCTCTCTAGCTACATTTTGGTTGTAGTGATATGTTCTAACTTGGTTTTCCTTACTTTGATTTATGTATGGGTTAGGGTTTGGGTAAATGAAGAACATAAAACCCATATTTGGTGATTTTGGGTGTTCTTGGGTAAGATCGAGTCATGAGGACTCAAGAATTGCTAACCTAGGGTTTTGAAATGATAAATGAGTTTATGAGTCATAATTGGTTAGTTAATTACTAGCACACCTAGTTAATAAAATGAATGGTTATTATGTGGGTTAGTGGATGACCCGAAATGGGTGTGTTGGCTTTAAAATGGTCAAAAGAGTAACGATTGACCTAGTGGGGGAAAGAAGGGTATGAAATACCCTAAATGTGTATTAGTTAGTGTGTTGGACCTTAAGCACTAGCTTTTAGTGGTTAATAAGGGTCTTGACCTTAAATGGGCGGTTTTGGTGAAAATGGGGCATTTAATGCATTTAAGTCATTAAATGCACACGAGTGAATTGTTGGTATTTAGTCCAACTAGTTTGTGTGTTGATTGAAGTACTTATTATATTAGGTACTTTGCTTTGAAGATTGCGAAAGTATAAAACCGTCACCAAATCGTTAAGGTGAGTGGAATGATTATATGCGTATGTATATAATGTATTTATTTGTATGCTATGGTATGAACCAAAGATCCGGTAGTGCCATAGTATGTGCGTTGTGCTATGATGTGAACCAAAGAGCCGGTAGCGTCATAGTACGTGTGTTGTAGTGTGAACCAAAGAGCCGGTAGCACTACGGCACAAGTTGTTAAAGTGTGAACCAAAGAGCCGGTAACACTTTAACGCGAGTATGAATCGGGTTGTGATGTGAACCAAAGAGCCGATAGCATCATAACCGATGCGTATGGTGTGAACCAAAGAGCCGGTAGCACCATGACGTGAGAATGGTTAACCATGGTTGTGTATTGTTTTGTAGCATATTGTATTATGTCGATTATATGTTATTGATTATGCTAGTAGCGGTTTGTTGGAGATTATTAGCTTTGTACTTGAGATGGTATGCTAATTGTATTGCTAGCGTGTATGCGGTATATGTGTAAGTGATTGCAAGTAGGTATATTTTATATATATATATATATATATATATATATATATATATATATATATATATATATATATATATATATATATATATATGGGTATAATTATTGCATTCACTAAGCTTTGCTTACCCTCTCTTTGTTTATATTTTTATAGGCTCCGGTGGAGACAAGGGTAAGGGCATTCGTTCAGATTAGAGATCCCACTTGTTTGTTAGGGGACGCTTTTGGATGTGATAGCTTTTAGAGTTCAACTGAGATTTGGGTAGTTTAACAACAAACACCATGCTCATAGTGTCGTTTGGAATTTAAACTAGTGTGGTCAAAACTCAAAATTTTGTATGAAACTCGTATTACGGCATATGTGGGCCCGTTTTCGTAAAACTTATTTTATTATTGAATCGTGTGAGTTTTAATTATTATATCATGTTGTGAAAAGCGTTTCGTCTAAATATGTCGGGAAGTGGGAGATCTTTATTTGAAAATGGACAAAATCGGACAGAACTGAAATTGGCCTGTGCGCGCCGTGCACCCTGAGGTGGTGCGCGTGGCGCACTATTCTGAATAAAAAAAATTTTCTTTCGCGTGTTTGTTTGGTTATTGGTTTGGGTCGTTACAAGTGGTATCAGAGCATGGTCTAAGGGATTTAGGCGACTTGAGATAGGTGCCTACACTTAGACTTTAATGTGTATGCGTTTAATGCGGGACTTGTAGGAGACGGGCTGGACCGGGAGTTGACTAGTGTTTAGATTTATGTGAGCTAAACTTCCGCTAATTGTTTGTGTTGTGTTAGCAATCATCAAGCGAGATAGACGTTGTACTAGCAAGTTAATGCGACGTGCTCGCGTAACAATGATTAGCTACCATTGTTACGGGTTCAAATCGTGTCAAGCAAGTGATGTACGATGATTGTTGAGCAAGATGGGGTAGTGTGGTGTGTATGTATATACATATGTGTTAAGTCCTTTCGTTTCGTTGCTTAATCTTTTCCGTTTGATAGTATGAAGACGAGAAATGGACCTGAGAACAATGAAGGGGGTACGAGCAAGGATGTCGAGTTTACGGTCAAGGTTGAGGCCATTATGCAAAGGCGTCATGCGCCCTTCCTAAAGGATGTTAAGAAGATGTTCTTGGATTTGATTGACGAACAAGTAGTCAATCTAGTCAAGGAACAAGTTACGATTGTTCTTAAAGAGGATAACGCTGGAAGGCGAGACTTCCACTATAAAAACTTCAAAGATGCTCAACCTCCCACCTTTGAAGGTGAGCGAGACCCACTCAAGATTGCTAGATGGATCTCCGATATGGAGGGGGCCTTTCGTACTAGTGAGTGCCCTCTCGATAAAAAGACGAGGTTTGGTATGATGAGGGGTGATGCCAAGTTGTGGTGGGACGTGAAAATATAACTTTGTGGCGAAGAACAAAGTATGAGTTTGACGTGGGATGAGTTTAAAGAAGAATTTTTCAAGGAGTACCGAACTTCGGCCGATCTTTCAAAGCTTAAGGACGAGTTACATACTTTAAGGCAAGGGTCAATGGATTTGAACACTCTCAAGTCCACTTTCTTATCAAAGACCTAATTTTGCCCGGAGTATGACAGGAATGATCATATGTTGAAAGAAGATTTCTACCGAGCCTTGAATGATAACTATCAAGAAAGGATTAGTAGGAATTCAGCGAAGACTTTCGATGAATTGTTTGATATTGCTACGGGTTTTGAGTCGCTTGCTCCAAGAAAGAGTGACTTCACCTTTGGCAAACGAAAATTTGAAGCTACAAGCCACTCGAACAAGAAGAGCAAGAGTGGGACCGAGAGGGTCGGTAGTGTGAAAAAGGGGGCTTCTAAGAGTTTTGGGCCCACGTGCTACAATTGTGGTCGACAAGGGCACTTGGCCCGTGATTGTACGAACTCATCTTCCAACAAAATTGTTTGTTTTAATTGTAATAAAGAAGGGCACAAGAGGCCGGAGTGTCCCGATTTGCGCAACGATAATGTCAAACGGCTAGAGAAGGCGGCGGGTACGGCTAGGGGTCGCAATTATTTGATGACCAATGAGGAAGCCAAGCAATCTAACGAAGGTGTCTTAGGTACTTTCATGGTTAATTCTAATCTGGCAAGGATACTCTTTGATAGTGGTGCAAACTTGTCGTTTGTGTCACCAAAATTTGTGCCTAAACTTAATAAACCGTTAGCTAAGTTAAGTCGTCCGATAGAGGTTGAAATAGCGGATGGCAAGTGTAGTGACCCGAACTTTTCCATGTTTATATATATATTAAATGAAATTGTTATTTACATGATTAAGTGTTTCCAACATGTTAAGCAATCAAACTTGTTAAGACTTGATTAATTTAAATATGTTTCATATAGACAATTGACCACCCAAGTTGACCGGTGATTCACGAATGTTAAAACTTGTAAAAACTATATGATGACATATATATGGCTATATATATAGTTAACATGATATTATGATAAGTAAACATATCATTAAGTATATTAATAATGAACTACATATGTAAAAACAAGACTACTAACTTAATGATTTTGAAACGAGACATATATGTAACGATTATCGTTGTAACTACATTTAATGTATATATATCATATTAAGAGATATTCGTACATCATAATATCATGATAATATAATAATTTAAAATCTCATTTGATATTATAAACATTGGGTTAACAACATTTAACAAGATCGTTAACCTAAAGGTTTCAAAACAGCACTTACATGTAACGACTAACGATGACTTAACGACTCAGTTAAAATGTATATACATGTAGTGTTTTAATATGTATTCATACACTTTTGAAAGACTTCAAGACACTTATCAAAATACTTCTACTTAACAAAAATGCTTACAATTACATCCTCCTTCAGTTTCATCAACAATTCTACTCGTATGCACCCGTATTTGTACTCGTACAATATACAGCTTTTAGATGTATGTACTATTGGTATATACACTCCAATGATCAGCTCTTAGCAGCCCATGTGAGTCACCTAACACATGTGGAAACCATCATTTGGCAACTAGCATGAAATATCTCATAAAATTACAAAAATATGAGTAATCATTCATGACTTATTTACATGAAAACAAAATTACATATCCTTTATATCTAATCCATACACCAACGACCAAAAATACCTATAAACACTTTCATTCTTCAATTTTCTTCATCTAATTGATCTCTCTGAAGTTCTATCTTCAAGTTCTAAGTGTTCTTCATAAATTCTACAAGTTCTAGTTTCATAAAATCAAGAATACTTCCAAGTTTGCTAGCTTACTTCCAATCTTGTAGAGTGATCATCCAACCTCAAAAAATCTTTCTTATTTACAGTAAGATATCTTTATAATACAAGGTAATACTCATATTCAAACTTTGATTCAATTTCTATAACTATAACAATCTTATTTCGAGTGAAAATCTTATTTGAACTGTTTTCGTGTCATGATTATGCTTCAAGAACTTTCAAGCCATCCAAGGATCCTTTGAAGCTAGATCCATTTTTCTTATTTCCAGTAGCTTTATCCAGAAAACTTGAGGT
The DNA here is from genome assembly GCF_046630445.1 of Rutidosis leptorrhynchoides. NCBI lineage: Eukaryota > Viridiplantae > Streptophyta > Magnoliopsida > Asterales > Asteraceae > Rutidosis > Rutidosis leptorrhynchoides. Next base: position 191,288,168 of record NC_092335.1, read on the forward strand.
AGTAATGATGTTCATAACATCATTTGATTCATACATATAAAGCTATCTTATTCGAAGGTTTAAACTTGTAATCACAAGAACATAGTTTAGTTAATTCTAAACTTGTTCGCAAACAAAAGTTAATCCTTATAACTTGACTTTTAAAATCAAATAAACACATGTTCTATATCTATATGATATGCTAACTTAATAATTTAAAACCTGGAAACATGAAAAACACCGTAAAACCGGATTTACGCCGTCGTAGTAACACCGCGGGCTGTTTTGGGTTAGTTAATTAAAAACTATGATAAACTTTGATTTAAAAGTTGTTCTTCTGGGAAAATGATTTTTCTTATGAACATGAAACTATATCCAAAAATCATGGTTAAACTTAAAGTGGAAGTATGTTTTCTAAAATGGTCATCTAGACGTCGTTCTTTCGACTGAAATGACTACCTTTACAAAAACGACTTGTAACTTATATTTCCGACTATAAACCTATGATTTTTCTGTTTAGAATCATAAAATAGAGTTCAATATGAAACCATAGAAATTTGATTCACTCAAAACGGATTTAAAATGAAGAAGTTATGGGTAAAACAAGATTGGATAATTTTTCTTGTTGTAGCAACATGAAAATTGGTAACAAATCTATATTAATCATATCCTAGCTAACTTATATTGTATTATACATGTATTCTAATATATTATGTAATCTTGGGATACCATAGACACGTATGCAAATGTTTTGACATATCATATCGACCCATGTGTATATATTATTTGGAACAACCATAGACACTCTATATGCAGTAATGTGGGAGTTAGCTATACAGGGTTGAGGTTGATTCCAAAAATATATGTACTTTGAGTTGTGATCTAGCCTGAGACGTGTATACACTGGGTCGTGGATTGATTCAAGATAATATATATCAATTTTTTTCTGTACATCTAACGTTGGACAACTAGTTGTAGGTTACTAACGAGGACAGCTGACTTAATAAACTTAAAACATCAAAATGTATTAAAAGTGTTGTAAATATATTTTGAATATACTTTGATATATATGTACATATTTGTTATAGGTTCGTGAATCGACCAGTGGCCAAGTCTTACTTCCCGACGAAGTAAAAATCTGTGAAAGTGAGTTATAGTCCCACTTTTAAAATCTAATATTTTTGGGATGAGAATACATGCAGGTTTTATAAATGATTTACAAAATAGACACAAGTACGTGAAACTACATTCTATGGTTGAATTATCGAAATCGAATATGCCCCTTTTTATTAAGTCTGGTAATCTAAGAATTAGGGAACAGACACCCTAATTGACGCGAATCCTAAAGATAGATCTATTAGGCCTAACAAACTCCATCCAAAGTACCGGATGCTTTAGTACTTCGAAATTTATATCATATCCGAAGGGTGTCCCGGAATGATGGGGATATTCTTATATATGCATCTTGTTAATGTCGGTTACCAGGTGTTCACCATATGAATGATTTTTATCTCTATGTATGGGATGTATATTGAAATATGAAATCTTGTGGTCTATTGTTACGATTTGATATATATAGGTTAAACCTATAACTCACCAACATTTTTTGTTGACGTTTAAAGCATGTTTATTCTCAGGTGAATATTAAGATCTTCTGCTGTTGCATACTAAAATAAGGACTAGATTTGGAGTCCATGTTTGTATGATATTATGTAAAAACTGCATTCAAGAAACATATGTCGATGTAATATATTTCTATTGTAAACCATTATGTAATGGTCGTGTGTAAACAGTATATTCTAGATTATCATTATTTGATAATCTACGTAATGCTTTTGAAACCTTTATTGATAAAATAAAGGTTATGGTTGTTTTAAAAATGAATGCAGTCTTTGAAAAACGTCTCATATAAAGGTCAAAACCTCGCAACGAAATCAATTAATATGGAACGTTTATAATCAATATGAACGGGACATTTCAGTTGGTATCCGAGCGTTGGTCTTAGAGAACCAGAATTTTGCATTAGTGTGTCTTATCGAGTTTGTTAGGATGCATTAGGGAGTCTGGACTTCGACCGTGTTTACTTGAAAAAATGATTGCTTAACAAATTTTGTTGAAAACTATATATTTTTAACATGTGAATATTATGTGATATATTAATCTCTTAACGCGTTTGATATTATGTGATAGATGTCTACCTCTAGAACAAGTCCCATTGACTCACCTAATAATAATGAAGAGTTAAATGTAAATTGGAATGATTCGTGGATTGATTCACAAGTTCCCGAGTCGGAACCGGAAGAAGAATCGGAACCGGAAGAAGAAATAGAACCAGTGGGGGAAATAATAAAACGGTTAAGTAGAAGAAAATCCTCAACCAACCGACCAAAGTTAATTATGGTCAATGGTGTTTCCGCCAAGGAAGCAAAGTATTGGGAGGATTACCAATTCTCCGATGAATCGGATCCCGACAAGGATTCCGATGATGTTATAGAAATTACCCCAACAGAATTTAATAAGGCAAAAGAGAACAATAAGGGAAAGGGCATAAAAATAGAGAAATTTGATTCCAAACCCGATGAACTTTATATGTATCATCAACACCCGTATTTCTTAAGTTGTGACAATAACCCGGGAACCTCTAAACCACCAGGTTTTTCTAAACCAATGTGAAAAACGACGGCTCGTATTAGGAGAACATCATATATCCCTAGAAACTTGGCAAAACGAACCAAAACCGAAGAAGAAGAAACGAGCGAGTCGGAATAAGATAGTTGTATTCGTGTGGTGTAATATATGTAATATATTGTGCTTATGTTTTATGATATATGTAAAAATTGCTTGTATTAATAAGTATTTTTTTTATGAATCTAACTCTTGTCTATTTTACAGTATAAAAACACAAAATGGATAGATAACCCAATATTTTAAGAGACCTACCCGGAGACATGATTGATGAAATCTTGTCTAGAGTCGGTCAGAATTCCTCGGCACAACTATTTAAGGCAAGATCAGTTTGTAAGACATTTGAAGAACGTTCCAAGAATGCCTTGATTTATAAAAGGCTTTCGTTCGAAAGATGGGGGATATCACATTGGGAAATCCATAAGTTACGATGTGTTTACTTTGACGCATATATTGCGGGGAACCCAAATGCTATTTTACGCAACGGGTTAAGAAATTATTTTGACTCAATATATCCGAATATAGGACTTCGTGATTTAGAAAAAGTGGCTAACATGCAACATAAAGAAGCATGTTATGCTTACGGGTTAGTAATGTTCGCTTCTCACCAAAGTGAGAACAAGAACATCGGACTTCAACTATTAAACAAAACATTCCCACAAGTGACGGAGTCGGTAATTGGGGTAAGAAATGAGGATTTTAGGTTATTACGAGACTGTTGGTCATTACGTAACCTTCATCCTTTTGACGACGTTACAACACATTGTCTTACTATCGGTCACAACGGTTATGTTCCACAAAACCAAGGATGGGAAGTGGTATTAGTAAAACCAGAATGCATGACTTGTTTCTGGACGTATGAATTACGTGTCTTTATTGCCTTTGCTGAACGCCTTATTTATTAACTAGAATTATCTTCGCAACTACTTTGTATCAAAGTTTTATGTGCTATATTTCATGCTATATGTAAAAAAAAAGCGGTATTGTAAGTTTGCAAGTTATTGTATAAAGGTTTGAATATGATATATTTTTTTTTGTGATTAGTTTTTCATATAGAATTGTAGTAGTTGAAATGGTATGTTAGCTACTAAGTATGAACTTAACGGGTAGGTACTACCCGAATTAAAGAGTATAAAACGCTAATATGAAGAAAGAGCTTTTATAAATAAGTTCATATTACGCTACGAAATACTATTGACTACTCTTGATATTCTATATGATTAACTCGTTTCATTTGACTATTTTGAAGGAAATGGCACCGACTACTCGACACACCTTGAATATGAGCGAAGAGGAATTTTGTGCCTTTCTTGCTTCAAACATACCCGCGGTACAGGCTGCGCTACATACTAACAATAACCTTGGATCTAGCAGTACAGGAAATCGTGTAGGATGCACCTACAAAGAATTCACTGCCTGCAAACCTTTGGAATTTGATGGAACCGAAGGACCGATCGGATTGAAATGGTGGACCGAGAAGGTCGAATCGGTGTTTGCCATAAGTAAGTGTACTGAAGAGGACAAAGTGAAGTACGCTACGCATACCTTCATAGGTTATGCGTTAACCTGGTGGAATACCTATCTAGAGCAAGTGGGACAAGATGATGCTTACGCACTACCGTGGTCAGCATTCAAGCACTTGATGAACGAGAAGTACCGTCCCAGAACCGAGGTCAATAAGCTCAAGACAGAACTTAGAGGGTTACGAACCCAAGGATTTGATATTACCACGTACGAAAGATGATTCACAGAATTATGCCTATTGTGTCTGGGAGCGTTCGAAGATGAGGAAGAGAAGATCTACGCGTTTGTGAAAGGATTACCGGAAAGAATCCAAGAAGATATAAGTTCACACGAGCCCGCCTCCATACAACAGGCATGTAGAATGGCTCACAAACTAGTGAACCAGATTGAAGAAAGAATTAAAGAACAGACTGCTGAAGAGGCCAATGTGAAGCAAGTCAAAAGAAAGTGGGAGGAAAACGGTGATAAGAATCACCAATACAACAACAACAGCAATTACAACAATAATCGCAACAACTATCCCAACAATCGCAACATCAATCGCAACTACAACAAACGGCCCAACAACAACAACAACAACAACAACAACAACAACAACAACAACAGCAGCAACTACAACAATCATCCCAACAACAATAATAACCGCAACAACAACAACAATCAGAAGCAGCTATGCCAAAGGTGTGAAAAGTATCACTCGGGGTTCTGCACCAAATTTTGCAACAAGTGTAAAAGAAATGGTCATAGCGCGGCAAAGTGTGAGGTCTACGGACCAGGGGTTAACAGGACTGATAAGGCTAAAAAGGAACATATATTTCATACCATTATCCCCCAAGAAAGACAAGATTTTAGTTGCAATTGTTCCATTTTCGAGTAATATTCGTTTATTTTAAATAAGTGCGAAGACAAAAGGCGAAAACGAAGATTTGAAGACGCAAAGGTCCAAAAAGCTCAAAAGTACAAGATACAATCAAAAAGGTTCAAATTATTGATGAAGAACGTCTAAAAATGACAAGAGTACAAGTTACAAAACGCAAAGTACACGATATAAAATAGTACGCAAGGACGTTCGAAAATCCGGAACCGGGACCCGAGCCAAGAAGAAACGCCCGACGCAATGGACCAAAAATATCTAGTCTACTATGCACATAAATATAATATAATATATAAATAATTATTAAAATTATTTATATTTTATATATATTTAATAAATATGTCGACGAACAAGAAGACAAAAGATATGTGAGCTGTCCAGCGTGGCCATGCGAGTCGCATGGCAAATAGGCATAAACCCATGCGAGTCGCATGGCAGTAAAAATCTGGCCAAATGCCTATAAAAAGGCAGTTTATGCACGAACTCAAACACATCTTTTTCTTTTCCTTCTCTGTAAACATATAACATAAATAAATAATTATAATTTTAATTATAATTTTAATAATTATGATTTAGTTTAGTATTGTAACAAATGATTTACGGGTTTTAAGTCAAGACTCTGCCCGTGTAATACTACGATATTAATACCCACTGTAAGTTATGTCTTTCCTTTTTAATTTAATGTCTCGTAGCTAAGTTATTATTATGCTTATTTAAAACGAAGTAATCATGATGTTGGGCTAATTACTAAAATTGGGTAATTGGGCTTTGTACCATAATTAAGGTTTGGGCAAAAGACCGACACTTGTGGAAATTGGACTATTGACTATTAATAGATGGGGGGTATTGTGTAATTGAGTGACAACTCATTGGAGTCTGTCGAACCTATCTTCAAATTAATTATCCTAATAATTAATAATGATTATGGTTGTCCTATTTAGTGACGTTCATATGGAATCTATTATAATCATTTAATTAATTATTCGGGTTGGGTAATTGATTATTCAAACTGATCAAGTGGGTAAATTAATATTCATATCTAATCAAAACAGGGGTAGATTACATACAGTGATAACTGGTGTAATTGTTGACAGAAGTGATAACTGCGTCACAGTTTAAATCCTTAATTAGTTGGAATATTTGACTTCGGGTATAAGGGTAATTTGACGAGGACACTCGCACTTTATATTTATGACCGATGGACTATTATGGACAAAAACCAGATAGACGTATCAAATAAACCAGGACAAAGGACAATTAACCCATGGTAATAAATTAAAATCAACACGTCAAACATCATGATTACGGAAGTTTAAATAAGTATAATTCTTTTATTGTATTTCTCATCGTATCTTTATTTACTGTCATTTTATTACTCGCAATTTTATTTACTGTCATTTTATTTATTGTCATTATTTTACGCACTTTAATTATCGTCATTTATCTTTGCGCTTAAAATATAGAATCGACAAACCGGTCATTAAACGGTAAAACCCCCCTTTTATAATAATATTACTACTTATATAATTATATATATTTTGTATAAATATAGTTGTTAAAAATATAGTAAGTATCACCAGCTCCCTGTGGAACGAACCGGACTTACTAAAAACTACACTACTCTACGATTAGGTACACTGCCTATAGTGTTGTAGCAAGGTTTAGGTATATCCCATCCGTAAATTAATAAAACTTGTGTCATATTTTGTAGTATTTTGTATTAAAAATAATACTATTTCGTACCCTCACGCTACATCATCAAGTTTTTGGCGCCGCTGCCGGGGAGCAATAAAACGCTATATTTTTAATTTATATTTGCAAAAAAAAAAAAAAAAAACGTAAAAAAAAAAAAATTATAAAAAAAATATATTTTTAAGATTTTGTCTATAAATTTTTTTTTTTTTTTTTTTTTAGTTTTATTACCTTTAGATTTTTAGACTATATTCGCAACTTTTAGTACTAAGTTTAGTTTTGCCATAGTTATTTTTACTTCTAGAATTTTTAGTTTTGCCGTAAAATCCCTTAAGTGCTTTTTCTTTAGACTAAGATTTAGGTGCCTTAAAATTTTGCGACGCCATTTTTCGTGCTATTTTCTTATTTCGTATTTTTCGACGCTTTTACCTATGTATCAATTACAATTCCAATTAGTGATCTCCATTTGTAGCTTTAATTTTAAGATAGTGATCGTTATAAGGTTGGATTAACCGCGTGTTTACAAACCACTCTTCGTCTTTTTCATTTTTCGACACTTTTCTACGCGCAATCTTTTTCTCTCTTATTTCTCGCCATTCTAGTTTTTAGGACTTAGAATTTTTTCTACTTCTTCTCTAAATTTCTTAAAATTACGAAAATTTATTTTAAGTGATTAAATTGATAGACATCAAAATTTTCTGGTTCGTAGTAATAGTTGGATTTGTACGTGGACCGGGTTATTGGAGCCAAACAGTACTCAATTATATTGAGACCAAACGAATCCTGCCCCTCTGCTGCATCTTTTGGCTATTCGAAACGTGGGCAAAAATCAGAAAAGTCTATTAATTGGATAACTTATTATAATTTTTCTTTCCTTTTTAAAAACTAATAGGATATTCAGTGAATGCACCGAGCAAGACGTTCGCCGCCGGTCATACGTTCACCACCTGTAACTCGATCAAGACATCTAGCAAATATTGTCGCCGTTGATTTTTCTTTAGAATCGTCATCTAGTCGACCAAGTACTCCAATTCAAATTTTCGATAATCCATCTTTTGAACCCGACTTCACAACTAAGAACCCAGAGGATATTCAAGGACAATTCCAAGATCCTGAACCACTAGTCATTCCTCCTGAGCTACAAACCGTTAAATCAGAATCTTCTAGTGATTCGAATTCAAAAAATTCAATTATGGAAGTAACGGAACCTCTAAGTATGGAAGACCGAATGAGAGCTACACGCACGGGCCAAGGTCACGCCATTATTAAGCCAGAAGTTAATGCTCCAGATTATGAAATCAAAGGACAAATCCTACACATGGTAACTAATTAATGCCAATTCGGTGGTACGGCAAAAGAAGATCCAAACGAACATCTTCGAACCTTTAATAGGATCTGTACTCTATTTAAAATCAGAGAAGTGGAAGATGAGCAAATTTATCTCATGTTATTTCCCTGGACTTTAAAGGGAGAAGCCAAAGATTGGTTAGAATCGTTACCTGAAGGGGTGATTGACACATGGGATGTTTTAGTTGAAAAATTTCTTAAACGATTCTTTCCGGCATCCAAAGCCGTGAGACTTCAAGGAGAAATTGTTACGTTCGCGCAAAATCCAAATGAAACATTATATGAGGCGTGGACAAGATTCGGAAGGATGTTGAGAGGATGTCCTCAACACGGATTAGATACTTTTCAAATAGTACAAATCTTCTATAAAGGCGTAGACATCGCCACACGAAAAGACATCGACATAACCGCTGGTGGATCCATTATGAAGAAAACCGCAACTGAAGCTTACAAAATTATTAATAACACAGCATCCCACTCACATGAGTGGCACCAAGAAAAAGATATCGTTAGATCATCTAAAGCGGCTAGAGCCGATTCTAGCCATAACTTTGATTCTGTTTCCGCAAAAATAGATGCTTTCGAAAGACGAATGGAAAAGATGAATAAAGATATTCACGCAATACGAATCAGTTGTGAGCAATGCGGTGGACCACACTTATTGAAAGATTGTTACATTGAACCAACGATGGAACAACGAGAGAATGTTTCCTATATGAACCAAAGGCCGGGAAATGATTACCAGAATAATTATCAACCGCCAAGGCCAAACTTTAATCGAAATCAATACATTCTTTACAATCCAAAAGGACCCGAAAATAACTGGTATAACCAACAAGGTCCGAATAACCAACCGACTCAAAACAACACTTTCAATCAACAAAGACCTAGCTTGTATAAACCACCACAACAACCCGAAGAGAAAAAGCCAAATCTAGAAGAAATGATGGCAAAGCTGATTGAATCTCAAACACAATTCATTACATCTCAAACCCAAACGAACGAGAGATTTGATCAGTCATTAAGAACTCAACAAGCTTCCATTTTGAATCTAGAAAAACACGTAGGTACTCTTGCTAGCATGATGAGTGAGAGGGAACAAGGAAAGCTACCGAGTAATACTGAAGTAAATCCTCGGAATGAGAATGATAATATGGTCTCAACGAATTCTGAAAAACCAGCTCCAGAAAATGGGAAGGTTTTAGATGTGAGTACCAATGAAGAAGTTACACCACCACCACCCGAGTATGTAAAGCCAGTGGTGGCACCATACAAACCACCCATCCCGTTTCCAAGAAAAGGAGTTGAGTATGAGCAAGTGATAGGTAATAAAGATTGTGATACCTCTGGAAAGAAGAAGAAGAAAAAGAATAAGAAAGTACAAGAAACAAAAGCCGTAGAAGTAAACCCGGTGAAGACAGTTCCACCAAAACCTCCACCTAGGGTAGGTGATCCGGGTGAATTTGTTGTTCCTTGTCTACTTAGTGATTGTGTCATGTATGATGCACTAGCAGATTTAGGTGCAAGTGTAAGTGTTATGCCTCTTTCATTATATAAAAGATTAGGTGTAGGTAAGTTAAGCCCAACGGATATGAGTGTTCGACTCTTTGATCAAACCATTAAGCACCCAGTTGGAATTGCTGACAACCTACCCATTCAAGTAGGCAATTTAACCTTTCTAGTCGAATTCATTGTCATTGACATAGAAGAGGACCCAAACGTTCCTCTAATTTTAGGTCGACCATTCTTTGCGTCCACCGGGGCATTATTTGATGTAGGAAATGGAAGAATGACACTTAAAAGTGGTGACAAATCGATCACCTTTATGATTCGAAAGACTAAATCTCCACCAACCAAAACCGTTGAACCAGCAAAAACGATTGGTAAGAACCATGTTGTTTTACCAACTCCAACGGTAATACTTAGCAATAATGAAACGCCTAAGTGTGGGGAAAATGAAGTAACACCTAATGATGACATGATAACAAAGAACCCCGTTGTTGATACGAAATTAAATGATCCCGTTATTAATAGTTCAATGAAGAAACTTATTAAACGGATTCGCGATGCTAAAACCAAGGGGAACTTTAAGTTATGTAACCGGTTAGTATCCAATCTATCACCTAAAGAAAAGGAGAAACTAGTTGAAATTGTGGATATTACACAGGAATCCGACCAATGGCTTAAAGAAAAAGTCACGGATATGCAAGTTGATTATGGACCAAGAGAAATTAACGATGAAGTTAATCACAATTTTGACACCATGGCTACCTAAGTGTGAGGAGATTCAAATATTCTAAAAAGAAAATGCTGTTTGGAGTTAGTTGTTCTGTTCTCGTGTATTTCCGAGAATGAAATCCGATTGGTCTTTTCCGCTAGCAGACACTAAAGAACTAGTTTTCTCCCTCCATTCTGAATTTTTGTTTTGTAGGTTTTTTTTATGAAATTAATATGCATTTTAATTTAAGTTTTTAAAAACAAAATTTACTTTAATTCATTAAGTTGAAAAAATGATTTCTAAAATTCGTCGTGAGTTGAAGACTAGGTCATTAAGCCGAAATTACTTTACCCGAGGGCGGGGCGACAAATTTTGTTATCATTATTTTTAATTTTATTGATTTAAAGTATGCCAAAAATATTATACTTTATAAATTTTTGAAAAGTGGGGTTATAAACCAAACTTCAAAAATATATATATATATATATATGTTTGTATTTTATCTTATGTACAAAACAGGGTAAAACAATGCACTTTCAAAGACTGTCATTAAAGTTAAGCAAAAGGTACTAATTTTGACGACAAGACGCAAAACAACAAATATGATATAACAAATGAAGGAATGAACGATGAGGCGCCATCTATCATTCGACGAGCTTTGTAATTACAAACTCGGTATTTTTAATCACTTTTCTACGCTAATCACCCTCATGAATTTAAATTATAGTCTGATTTCATGCAAATGAGGGCATTGCATGATCTTAAGTGTGGGGAAGGGTTATAAATTCTCTCAGGTTTATACTTGGTTTATTTGCCAAATTTTGTGAAAATTTGAAAAATTTTCAATTAAATGAAGTTAAAATCATGTTTATACATATTTATGAACGGTGAAAACTAGGTGATAATACCGAAATTATCGTTACCTCGGAAAGGACATAAATTGAGAAACACCCTAAAACGCTTGAATTCATTTAAAATGAAATAGAAGAAAATAAAAAGGCAAAGAAAGAAACTAAGTGTGGGAAGAATGTACCAAGTTATTCAATTTAAAACATATATCACATATTTTTGTACAAGATTATTGCAGGTACTTTTGCTTTGGACGATACTAATCAGTTTTACCCGGTTTACTGTAATACATTTGAAAGAAAGATGGATCTACACGATGAACCAATTCCATCATTAAAAGGAAGTAAAGTCTTCCGAAAAAGACACGCTTCTTGATTTAGGTCATGAAGTTGTCGTCCAGACCAGCTGTAGGTTGACGAAAAATCTAGAAAAGTCATCACTAAAATCAGCAGGAAATCCACGGACCTCAGCATCAAACAGGGTCGCCAAGTGGTCAGATTTATCCTAACCATGAGAAGGATTTATCTCGTACAATGGGGAGGCACCGTGAAAATTAGCTTGATAAGACTAATGAATCAGATCCCCAGAAAAGAATAATCTCCTTAAAGATTAAAAATCAGCTTTTAAGACTGATAATACTCAATCCTAGAGATTGACCTTAAAGATTGAGAATTCAAACTCATGGAATTCGATGATATCTAAACTCGAGCTTGAACGAGAAAATATTTTGATCAAATTACAAACCGATTTGTTTTCTGAAAACCCATTTTCAATGCGTTCATTACCATTGAACGTAAAATCCTAGGAATTCACCTAGAATTCATTAGGTCACCTGAACCAAAACGGGTGTCAACCGTAAGAACGGTGGTTGCATAGCATGGTCGGAGACAGGACCTTGTGCCAGACCGAAAAATCATAGGATGATCTTTACTATTGCTCCTACCAAGGATAGTTCTAGCATCCGACACGTTAAAAAAGACCATGAAAATCTGCATGTCATTAGACATTGCCTTAACAGTTTCTTGTTCATCGCTTTCCTTTACAACCGGACGGTAGTTTACCGAAAGGTAATATACGGAACAAGTAAACTGGATGTGTGCTATTCGATACCGGGATAGCAGTGGATTACACGAACCTAAAATTTTTTAGCCAAAATATTGATCCACAAATATATTTTGCAACACCGATGATGGATCAAATCAGAAAACTTGTCTAGGGAAAAATCTAGCATGAATTTTCAAAAGATCAAATGTTTTCATAAAGATCCAATTTCCTTAAGGATCTAAAATTTTATAGTCATGTGGGACTGTAAACCGCCTTTCAAATGTGCACTTTGCTTTGGAAACCGAAAGTAAATCGGCTATTTGATTGCAGTGTCGTTGACCTAAACCCGAGGCAACTATAAAAGACACACCCACCTTTGAACCATATCGTTACTATCATTGTTTATACCGCTCTATCATAATCACTCATGTACAAAGTGTGAAGAATAAAGAAGTGATTCGTGTGTTTATATTTCAAGACTGTATTGCTTGAGGACAAGCAACGCTCAAGTGTGGGGATATTGATAAGGCTAAAAAGGAACATATATTTCATACCATTATCCCCCAAGAAAGACAAGATTTTAGTTGCAATTGTTCCATTTTCGAGTAATATTCGTTTATTTTAAATAAGTACGAAGACAAAAGGCGAAAACGAAGATTTGAAGACGCAAAGGTCCAAAAAGCTCAAAAGTACAAGATACAATCAAAAAGGTTCAAATTATTGATGAAGAACGTCTAAAAATGACAAGAGTACAAGTTACAAAACGCAAAGTACACGATATAAAATAGTACGCAAGGACGTTCGAAAATCCGGAACCGGGACCCGAGCCAAGAAGAAACGCCCGACGCAATGGACCAAAAATATCTAGTCTACTATGCACATAAATATAATATAATATATAAATAATTATTAAAATTATTTATATTTTATATATATTTAATAAATATGTCGACGAACAAGAAGACAAAAGATATGTGAGCTGTCCAGCGTGGCCATGCGAGTCGCATGGCAAATAGGCATAAACCCATGCGAGTCGCATGGCAGTAAAAATCTGGCCAAATGCCTATAAAAAGGCAGTTTATGCACGAACTCAAACACATCTTTTTCTTTTCCTTCTCTGTAAACATATAACATAAATAAATAATTATAATTTTAATTATAATTTTAATAATTATGATTTAGTTTAGTATTGTAACAAATGATTTACGGGTTTTAAGTCAAGACTCTGCCCGTGTAATACTACGATATTAATACCCACTGTAAGTTATGTCTTTCCTTTTTAATTTAATGTCTCGTAGCTAAGTTATTATTATGCTTATTTAAAACGAAGTAATCATGATGTTGGGCTAATTACTAAAATTGGGTAATTGGGCTTTGTACCATAATTAAGGTTTGGGCAAAAGACCGACACTTGTGGAAATTGGACTATTGACTATTAATAGATGGGGGGTATTGTATAATTGAGTGACAACTCATTGGAGTCTGTCGAACCTATCTTCAAATTAATTATCCTAATAATTAATAATGATTATGGTTGTCCTATTTAGTGACGTTCATATGGAATCTATTATAATCATTTAATTAATTATTCGGGTTGGGTAATTGATTATTCAAACTGATCAAGTGGGTAAATTAATATTCATATCTAATCAAAACAGGGGTAGATTACATACAGTGATAACTGGTGTAATTGTTGACAGAAGTGATAACTGCGTCACAGTTTAAATCCTTAATTAGTTGGAATATTTGACTTCGGGTATAAGGGTAATTTGACGAGGACACTCGCACTTTATATTTATGACCGATGGACTATTATGGACAAAAACCAGATAGACGTATCAAATAAACCAGGACAAAGGACAATTAACCCATGGTAATAAATTAAAATCAACACGTCAAACATCATGATTACGGAAGTTTAAATAAGTATAATTCTTTTATTGTATTTCTCATCGTATCTTTATTTACTGTCATTTTATTACTCGCAATTTTATTTACTGTCATTTTATTTATTGTCATTATTTTACTCACTTTAATTATCGTCATTTATCTTTGCGCTTAAAATATAGAATCGACAAACCGGTCATTAAACGGTAAAACCCCCCTTTTATAATAATATTACTACTTATATAATTATATATATTTTGTATAAATATAGTTGTTAAAAATATAGTAAGTATCACCAGCTCCCTGTGGAACGAACCGGACTTACTAAAAACTACACTACTCTACGATTAGGTACACTGCCTATAGTGTTGTAGCAAGGTTTAGGTATATCCCATCCGTAAATTAATAAAACTTGTGTCATATTTTGTAGTATTTTGTATTAAAAATAATACTATTTCGTACCCTCACGCTACATCATCAAGGACGAAAGGAACAAATGGTGTCGGAACGAGTAATGGCAGAGCAAGTAGTGTCGGAGCAAGTTATGCCAATGTAGTTTGTTATAAATGTGGAAAATCGGCCCACATTATTAGAAATTGCCCGAACCAGGAGAACACGAAAGGACAAGGCCGCGGAAGAGTTTTCAATATTAATGCGGCAGAGGCACAGGAAGACCCGGAGCTTGTTACGGGTACGTTTCTTATTGACAATAAATCTGCTTACGTTTTATTTGATTCGGGTACGGATAGAAGCTATATGAGTAGAGATTTTTGTGCTAAATTAAGTTGTTCATTGACGTCTTTGGATAGTAAATTTTTACTCTAATTAGCAAATGGTAAATTAATTTCAGCAGATAATATATGTCGAAATCGAGAAATTAAACTGGTTAGCGAAACATTTAAGATTGACTTGATACCAGTAGAGTTAGGGAATTTTGATGTGATAATCGGTATGGACTGGTTGAAAGAAGTGAAAGCAGAGATCGTTTGTTACAAAAATGCAATTCGCATTATACGAGAAAAAGGAAAACCCTTAATGGTGTACGGAGAAAAGGGCAACACGAAGCTACATCTTATTAGTAATTTGAAGGCACAAAAACTAATAAGAAAAGGTTGCTATGTTGTTCTAGCACACGTCGAGAAAGTACAAACGGAAGAAAAGAGCATCAATGATGTTCCCGTCGCAAAAGAATTTCTCGATGTATTTCTGAAAGAATTACCGGGATTACCCCTACATCGATCCGTTGAATTTCAAATAGATCTTGTACCAGGAGCTGCACCAATAGCTCGTGCTCCTTACAGACTCGCACCCAGCGAGATGAAAGAACTGCAAAGCCAATTACAAGAACTTTTAGAGCGTGGTTTCATTCGACCAAGCACATCACCGTGGGGAGCTCCTGTTTTGTTTGTCAAGAAGAAAGATGGTACATTCAGGTTGTGTATCGACTACCGAGAGTTGAACAAACTTACCATCAAGAACCGCTACCCACTACCGAGAATCGATGACTTATTTGATCAACTACAAGGCTCGTCTATTTATTCAAAGATTGACTTACGTTCCGGGTATCATCAAATGCGGGTGAAAGAAGATGATATTTCAAAGACTGCTTTCAGAACACGTTACGGTCATTACGAGTTTATGGTCATGCCGTTTGGTTTAACTAATGCACCAGCTGTGTTCATGGACCTTATGAACCGAGTGTGTGGACCATACCTTGACAAGTTTGTCATTGTTTTTATTGATGACATACTTATTTACTCAAAGAATGACCAAGAACACGGTGAACATTTGAGAAAGGTGTTAGAAGTATTGAGGAAGGAAGAATTGTACGCTAAGTTTTCAAAGTGTGCATTTTGGTTGGAAGAAGTTCAATTCCTCGGTCACATAGTGAACAAAGAAGGTATTAAGGTGGATCCGGCAAAGATAGAAACTATTGAAAAGTGGGAAACCCCGAAAACTCCGAAACACATACGCCAGTTTTTAGGACTAGCTGGTTACTACAGAAGGTTCATCCAAGACTTTTCCAGAATAGCAAAACCCTTGACTGCATTAACGCATAAAGGAAAAAAATTTGAATGGAAGGATGAACAAGAGAAAGCGTTTCAGTTATTGAAGAAAAAGCTAAATACGGCACCTATATTGTCATTGCCTGAAGGGAATGATGATTTTGTGATTTATTGTGACGCATCAAAGAAAGGTCGCGGTTGTGTATTAATGCAACGAACGAAGGTGATTGCTTATGCGTCTAGACAATTGAAGATTCATGAACAAAATTATACGACGCATGATTTGGAATTAGGCGCGGTTGTTTTTGCATTAAAGACTTGGAGGCACTACTTATATGGGGTCAAAAGTATTATATATACCGACCACAAAAGTCTTCAACACATATTTAATCAGAAACAACTGAATATGAGGCAGCGTAGGTGGATTGAATTGTTGAATGATTACGACTTTGAGATTCGTTACCACCCGGGGAAGGCAAATGTGGTAGCCGACGCCTTGAGCAGGAAGGACAGAGAACCCATTCGAGTAAAATCTATGAATATAATGATTCACAATAACCTTACTACTCAAATAAAGGAGGCGCAACAAGGAGTTTTAAAAGAGAGAAATTTAAAGGATGAAATACCCAAAGGATCGGAGAAGCATCTTAATATTCAGGAAGACGGAACCCGGTATAGGGCTGAAAGGATTTGGGTACCAAAATTTGGAGATATGAGAGAAATGGTACTTAGAGAAGCTCATAAAACCAGATACTCAATACATCCTGGAACGGGGAAGATGTACAAGGATCTCAAGAAACATTTTTGGTGGCCGGGTATGAAAGTCGATGTTGCTAAATACGTAGGAGAATATTTGACGTGTTCTAAGGTCAAAGCTGAGCATCAGAAACCATCAGGTCTACTTCAACAACCCGAAATCCCAGAATGGAAATGGGAAAATATTACCATGGATTTCATCACTAAATTGCCAAGGACTGCAAGTGGTTTTGACACTATTTGGGTAATAGTTGATCGTCTCACCAAATCAGCACACTTCCTGCCAATAAGAGAAGATGACAAGATGGAGAAGTTAGCACGACTGTATTTGAAGGAAGTCGTCTCCAGACATGGAATACCAATCTCTATTATCTCTGATAGGGATGGCAGATTTATTTCAAGATTCTGGCAGACATTACAGCAAGCATTAGGAACTCGTCTAGACATGAGTACTGCATATCATCCACAAACTGATGGGCAGAGCGAAAGGACGATACAAACGCTTGAAGACATGCTACGAGCATGTGTTATTGATTTCGGAAACAGTTGGGATCGACATCTACCGTTAGCAGAATTTTCCTACAACAACAGCTACCATTCAAGCATTGAGATGGCGCCGTTTAAAGCACTTTATGGTAGAAAGTGCAGGTCTCCGATTTGTTGGAGTGAAGTGGGGGATAGACAGATTACGGGTCCGGAGATAATACAAGAAACTACCGAGAAGTTCATCCAAATTCAACAACAGTTGAAAACTGCCCAAAGTCGACAAAAGAACTACGCTGACATTAAAAGAAAAGATATAGAATTTGAAATTGGAGAGATGGTCATGCTTAAAGTTGCACCTTGGAAAGGTGTTGTTCGATTTGGTAAACGAGGGAAATTAAATCCAAGGTATATCGGACCATTCAAGATTATTGATCGTGTCGGACCAGTAGCTTACCGACTTGAGTTACCTCAACAACTCGCGGCTGTACATAGCACTTTCCACGTCTCGAATTTGAAGAAATGTTTTGCTAAAGAAGATCTCACTATTTCGTTAGATGAAATCCAAATCAACGAAAAACTTCAATTCATCGAAGAACCCGTCGAAATAATGGATCGTGATGTTAAAAGACTTAAGCAAAATAAGATACCAATTGTTAAGGTTCGATGGAATGCTCGTAGAGGACCTGAGTTCACCTGGGAACGAGAAGATCAGATGAAGAAGAAATACCCGCATTTATTTCCAGAAGATACGTCAACACCTCCAACTGCTTAAAATTTCAGGACGAAATTTATTTAACTGGTAGGTACTGTAGTGACCCGAACTTTTCCATGTTTATATATATATTAAATGAAATTTTTATTTACATGATTAAGTGTTTCCAACATGTTAAGCAATCAAACTTGTTAAGACTTGATTAATTGAAATATGTTTCATATAGACAATTGACCACCCAAGTTGACTAGTGATTCACGAACGTTAAAACTTGTAAAAACTATATGATGACATATATATGGTTATATATATAGTTAACATGATATTATGATAAGTAAACATATAATTAAGTATATTAATAATGAACTACAAATGTAAAAACAAGACTACTAACTTAATGATTTTGAAACGAGACACATATGTAACGTTTATCGTTGTAACGACATTTAATGTATATATATCATATTAAGAGATATTCGTACATCAAAATATCATGATAATATAATAATTTAAAATCTAATTTGATATTATAAACATTGGGTTAACAACATTTAACAAGATCGTTAACCTAAAGGTTTCAAAACAACACTTACATGTAACGACTAACGATGACTTAACGACTCAGTTAAAATGTATATACATGTAGTTTTTTAATATGTATTCATAAACTTTTGAAAGACTTCAATACACTTATCAAAATACTTCTACTTAACAAAAATGCTTACAATTACATCCTCCTTCAGTTTCATCAACAATTCTACTCGTATGCACCCGTATTCGTACTCGTACAATATACAGCTTTTAGATGTATGTACTATTGGTATATACACTCTAATGATCAGCTCTTAGCACCCCTTGTGAGTCACCTAACACATGTGGGAATCATCATTTGGCAACTAGCATAAAATATCTCATAAAATTACAAAAATATGAGTAATCATTCATGACTTATTTACATGAAAACAAAATTACATATCCTTTATATCTAATCCATACACCAACGACCAAAAATACCTACAAACACTTTCATTCTTCAATTTTCTTTATATAATTGATCTCTCTCAAGTTCTATCTTCAAGTTCTAAGTGTTCTTCATAAATTCTACAAGTTCTAGTTTCATAAAATCAAGAATACTTCCAAGTTTGCTAGCTTACTTCCAATCTTGTAGAGTGATCATCCAACCTCAAAAAATCTTTCTTATTTACAGTAATATATCTTTCTAATACAAGGTAATACTCATATTCAAACTTTGATTCAATTTCTATAAGTATAACAATCTTATTTCGAGTGAAAATCTTACTTGAACTATTTTCGTGTCATGATTCTGCTTCAAGAACTTTCAAGCCATCCAAGGATCCTTTGAAGCTAGATCCATTTTTCTTATTTCCAGTAGCTTTATCCAAAAAACTTGAGGTAGTAATGATGTTCATAACATCATTCGATTCATACATATAAAGCTATCTTATTCGAAGGTTTAAACTTGTAATCACTAGAACATAGTTTAGTTAATTCTAAACTTGTTCGCAAACAAAAGTTAATCCTTCTAACTTGACTTTTAAAATCAACTAAACACATGTTCTATATCTATATGATATACTAACTTAATGATTTAAAACCTGGAAACATGAAAAACACCGTAAAACCGGATTTACGCCGTCGTAGTAACACCGCGGGCTGTTTTGGGTTAGTTAATTAAAAACTATGATAAACTTTGATTTAAAAGTTGTTATTATGGGAAAATTATTTTTCTTATGAACATGAAACTATATCCAAAAATCATGGTTAAACTCAAAGTGGAAGTATGTTTTCTAAAATGGTCATCTTGACGTCGTTCTTTCGACTGAAATGACTATCTTTACAAAAACGACTTGTAAATTATATTTCCGACTATAAACCTATACTTATTCTATTTAGATTCATAAAATAGAGTTCAATATGAAGCCATAGCAATTTGATTCACTCAAAACGGATTTAAAATGAAGAAGTTATGGGTAAAACAAGATTGGATAATTTTTCTTGTTGTAGCAACGTGAAAATTGGTAACAAATCTATATTAATCATATCCTAGCTAACTTATATTGTATTATACATGTATTATAATATATTATGTAATCTTTGGATACCATAGACATGTATGCAAATGTTTTGACATATCATATCGACCAATGTGTATATATTATTTGGAACAACCATAGACACTCTATATACAGTAATGTGGGAGTTAGCTATACTGGGTTGAGGTTGATTCCAAAAATATATATACTTTGAGTTGTGATCTAGCCTGTGACGTGTAAACACTGGGTTGTGGATTGATTCAAGATAATATATATCAATTTTTTCTGTACATCTAACGTTGGACAACTAGTTGTAGGTTACTAACGAGGACAGCTGACTTAATAAACTTAAAATGTCAAAATGTATTAAAAGTGTTGTAAATATATGATGTGGTAGCGGAGTGTATATAATACTATTAATTTTTACAAGAAAATACTATTAAATACGATACAATTTTACACAAGATATTTATTTATTTATAGAATGGATATACCTAAACCTTGCTACAACACTTATAGGCAGTGTACCTAATCGTACAGTAGTGTAGTTTTTAGTAAGTCCGGTTCATTCCACAGGGAAAATCTTTAAACAAAGCTTAACGCTATATTAGTTTACTTTTATAAAAATACAAATATATATATAAGTAATATTATTATTATAAAGGGGAGTTTTTACCGTTTAATGACCGGTTTGTCGATTTTAAAACTTTAGTCGCAGTTAAAACCAAATGTAAAATAATAAATAAATACAAGACTTAATTTAAAGCGTAAAGTAAATAACGATAATGAAATTGCGAATAATAAAAGTGCGATAAAATAAACTTGCGATAATTAAAAAGTACGATAATTAAAAGTGCAATTAAATACAATAACAATAAAAATGCGATAATTAGAAGTGCAATTAAATATAAAATAAAGGAAATTAAATATGAAATAAAAGAATTATGCTTATTTAAACTTCCGTAATCATGATGTTTGACGTGTTGATTTTAGTTTATTCCCATGGATTAATTGTCCTTTGTCCTGGATTATTTAATATGTCCGTCTGGTTTTTGTCCATAACAGTCCATCAGTCATAAATATAAAGTGCGAGTGTCCTCGTCAAATTATCCTTATACCGGAAGTTAAATATTCCAACTAATTGGGGACTTAAACTGTAACAAGATTTTAATACTTTGTTTAATAATTACACCAGGATGTCGACTGAGTGTAACCCAAGGTTTTAATATTTTGTTATCAATTATACCAAGTGTCCTTGTACATAATTTCACCCCTGTTTTAATTATTCTAGTGGCTATTAATCCATTCCCGTGTCCGGTTAAATGAACGATTATTCGTACATATAAATACCCCGCCCATCATGTCCGATCGAGTGTATATGGTAATTTATAGGGATGCCCAATTGTAAATCTTTATATTAACATTAACAAACTATCATTTAGTTAAACAAATATAAAGCCCATTAATAGCCCATAGTCTAATTTCCACAAGTGTCGTTCCTTTGTCCAAACCCCAATTATGGTACAAAGCCCAATTACCCAATTTTAGTAATTAGCCCAACATCATGATTACTTCGGATTAAATAAGCATAATAATAACTTAGCTACGAGACATTAAATTAAAAAGGTTGAACATAACTTACAATGATTAAAAATAGCGTAGTGTTACACGGACAGAATTTCGACTTACACCCTTACAACATTTGCTAACATACCCTTATTATTAGGATTTAAAATTAAAATTAAAATTAAAATATAAATTATATATATATATATATTTACGTATATATTGAGAGAGAGATAGATTATATGTTTTTTTTTGCGATCAGAATTCGTTTGCTTTTATAGGGAGTTTCAGAATTTGGGGCTCCGCGACTCGCGGCCCTTTTTGCCTTCAAACTCCGCGAGTCGCGGAGTTTGTAAATACAGCTCACTCCATTTTGGCTCTTTGTTTACCGACGGTTTATTATATAAATATAATATATATATAATATATATAATTAATTATATATTATATTATATTTATATACATAGTTAACTTGTAATTTTTAGTCCGTTGCGTCGAGCGTTGAGAGTTGACTCTGGTCCCGGTTCCGGATTTTCGAATGTCCTTGCGTACAATTTAATATCTTGTACTTTGCGTTTTGAATCGTGTACTCTTGTAATTTCGAGACGTTTCTTATCAATAATTGGAACCTCTTTGATTGTCTTTTGTACTTTTGAGTTTTTTGGTCGTTTGCGTCTTCAATTCGTCGAATCTGTCTTTTGTCTTCACCTTTTATTATTTAAACGAATATCACTTGTAAATAGAACAATTGCAACTAAAAGCTTGTCTTTCTTGAGGAATAATGCTATGAAATATATGTTCGTTTTTAGCATTATCAAATATTCCCACACTTACGCGTTGCTTGTCCTCAAGCAATATCGTCTTGAAATACTAGAATCACTTCTTTATTCTTCATACTTTGTACATCAGTGATTTCTATACGGCGGTATAAACAATGGTAGTAACGATATCGTTTACAGTCCCACATGACTATAAAAATTTAGATCCATTAAGGAAATTGGATCTTTATGAAAACATTTGATCTTTTGAAAATTAAATCTAGTTTTTACCCTAGATAAGTTTTCCGGAATAACCCTTTACCGGTGTTTGCAAAATATTTTTGTGGGTTTGGTGGGTTTCAGATTTGAAAATTTTAGCTCAAAACTTGCGGTTTTGTGTCACCCACTTGCTAACCTTGTATTTGGAAAGCAACACGTCCAGTTTACTTGTCCCGTATATTACCTTTCGGTAAACTACCGTCCGATTGTAAAGGAAAGCGTTGAACAAGCAACTGTTAAGGCAATGTCCCCTGACATGCTTTTAATTATGGTCTATAACGTGTCGGACGCAATTACTATCCTTGGTAGGAGCAATAGTAAAGCTCACCCTTATGATTTTTCGGTCTGGCACAAGGTCCTGTCTTTGACCACTATGCAACCACCGTTCTTACGGTTGACACCCGATTTAGTTCAGGTGACCTAATGAATTCCAGGTGAATTCCTAGGATTTTACGTTCAATGGTAATGAACGCATTGAAAATAGGGTTTTCAGAAAACAAATCGGTTTGTAATTTTGATCAAAATATTTTCTCGTTCAAGCTCGAGTTTAGATATCATTGAATTCTATGAGTTTGTAATTCTCAATCTTTAAGGTCAATCTCAAGGATTGAGTAATATCAGGCTTAAAAGCTGATTTTTGATCTTTTAAGGAGATTATCCTTTCTGGGGATCTGATTCATTAGTCTTATCCAGCTAATTTGCATGGTGCCCCCCATTTTACGAGATAAATCCTTCTCATGGTTAGGATAAATCTGACCACTTGGCGACCCTGTTTAATGCTGAGGTCCGTGGATTTCCTGCTGATTTTAGTGATGACTTTTCTAGATTTTTCGTCAACCTACAGCTGGTCTGGATGACAACTTCCTGACTTAAATCAAGAAGCGCGTTTCTTTTTCAGAAGACTTTACTTCCTTTTAATGATGGAATTGATTCATCGTGTAGATCCATCTCTCTTACGGTAAATCAGGTAAAACTTTTTAGTTTAGTCCAAAGCAAAAGTATTTTCAGTTATTTGTACAAAAATATGTGATATATGTTTTGAATAACTTGGAGAATTTTCTCACACTTGGCTTTTATTTTCCTTTTTATTGTCCTCTATTTCATTTTAAATGAATTTTAACATTTTGGTTTGTTTCTCAATTTATGTCCTTTCTGAGGTTACAATAATTTCGGTGTTAAAACCTAGTTTTATCGTTCATAAATATGTATAAACATGATTTTGAGTTCATTTAATTGAAAATTTTGAAAATTTTTACTAGATTTGGGTAGTCAGTATATAAGACTAGGGCTGTTCTTTATTATCAGAGAGCACTAGATTCTAATACAACTACTGCTTTACTAGTATTTTTAATGGTAACCCAGTGTTTAAGATAAAAATTTTAAAATCCGAAAGAATTTAACCCCTTCCCACACTTAAGATCTTGCAATGCCCTCATTTGCAAGAAATCAGTAACAATTTAAATTATTGAGGGTGATTTGTGTGAAAATGATTAAATTTTACCAAAGTTTCCAAATATATTGGCGTTTGTTTGCTGAATGATAAATGGTGCACATCATTTGTTCATTCCGTCTTGTTGTTATTTCACATATATTTTGCATCTTGTCGTCAAAATTAGTTGCTTTTGCTGAACTTAATGCCAGTCTTTGAAAATGCGTTGTTTTACCCTGTTGTGTACATAAGATAAACTGCAAACATATATACATATTTTTGAAGTTTGGTATATTACCCCACATTCAAAAATTATTAAAATCTAAGAATAAAAGTTAGAAAATTATAAAACTATTACAATATTAACATAAGTATTAAACGTATCAACATTACAAATTACATAATAAATAAAACTAAGTAGACTAGGGATGATACTGATACCAATAGGGGTTCCATGCATAACCATAGGTGCTATAAAATGCTTCGGCTGGGTTATACGTAGGATACGGTGGTTGAATCTCTATAGACCAGGGAGGGAATATGGGCTTTGGAGTAGGAATATAGTTTCTACCTATATGTTGGCAATAAGCTATGATTTGGTTTTGATGAACTTGCCAATCTTCAAATGCTCTTTGTCTAGCATTTTCGTACTCCTGTGAAGCTATAAACCTTTGCATTTCTTGCATTTCATTTCCCCCTCCTACATTACCTTGCTGTTGGTTTCTCTCAACCTGTGGATGTCTACCATGGTATTGTACTGCGGCGTTATTTCGCCTCTTCAAAACTTTCGCACCATGGTATACATTTAAACCTATTGTATCGCGGGGTTCTGGTTCTTCGACTAATAATCCCCCCCGACTTATATCCACACCTAGATATTCAGCAATCAAAGTAATAAATATACCACCTCCTATTATGCTATGTGGTCTCATCCCCCTAACCATAGCTGATAAATAATAACCCACACAATAAGGTATACTTACAGCGCTTTGTGGGTCTCAAATACACATATGGTAAAACAAATCCTGTTCATTTACCTTTTCCTTGTTCTTACCTCTTTGTGTAATCGAATTAGCTAAAAACCTATGAATTACTCTTAATTCAGCTCTATCTATATCCAAATAAGAGTAATTTCCCCCTTTGAATCGGTGATGGCTTTTCATTTGACTCCATACACCATGTGTATCAAAATTTTCATCTATCTTTCTACCATTTAGTATCAACACTCTACAATCGGCAGATGCTAACTCCTCAGTCGTATATATACGTAAAGCCTGAGCCATGTCTAGTAAAGACATGTGGCACATCGAACCTCCTAACAAAAATCTAATAAAAGATCGATCGGTTAAACTAGCTACCCGATCATTTAATTCTATACTACACAACAATTCTTCACACCATACTTTATATACAGGTCTACGCATGGTGAATAAACGTACCCAGTCGTTAAAAGTAGAATTACCATACCTCTGTGCAAGTAATTCCCTAATTGGCCCGGCCAATTCTACAGCTTCTAATGGTCCCCATTCTATGACCCTAGGTACCTCAACAACTTTAGAATGAAGAGTATGCAAACCCCTTTGGTATTTTGGATAATCTATCCAAAGTCTGTCAAATCTCAGGTTCGGGTGCAAATCTTTCAAGTGCATATCAGAAAATGTCATGACTGGATGAGGTATATCTAGTTTGTAGAAGTTATCCACCTCCTGTTGTTCCGCATTCTCCGCAGGAGCATTGCGAGCTTGGGATGAAGATTCACCCCTTTCAGTCTGCAAAACACATCAAACACAATTTTTGTGCATCCAAATATACATTAGTGTCAGCAAAATCATCAATCAAAATAATTACAATGACATGATCAATTTATATCAAACTTAAGCTCATTTTCATATTTTTATCAAATCTACACTTTTTTAAATAAGCATATACGAAAATGTTCGCCAAGTTCATAAGCATTCAACTCAAATAACATGTCAAAATAATCATTACTAGCAATTAAACAAGTTTCAAATGGCATTATCTCTCAAAAATCAAGTTCATGAATTTTTAGACTTGAAAAAGTCCACTTTAATTCTCAAAATCATGTTTAGGCTCGAAGTTTGGATCATTTAACTACCTAAACATGTTACACTGCTTAATTTAGCAATAATTCATGACAAAAATCGGCCATAACCTGTTTATATCAAAAAGCCCCAAATTTGCTCAAGAACACAAACCCTAGATTACTCAAAATTTGAAGTTTAAGGCTTCTAATCATGTTAAATAGCATCAATCTAGGTTATACAAGCATAATACATAAGCAATTTAAGCATAATTACACTAAAAAGCATCAAAATCAAATTGGGGAAAAAATTGCTCAAGAACACTAATTTTCGGATTAAATGGTGTTTAGGTGTAGAAATTTACCGTTTTTCTTGAGTAATTCCTTGATAGCATCCTTCTCAACATGATTTTAGTAAAAGATTTGATGATTAACGGTTAAAAATTGTGATTTTGGGGGTGTTTTTGCGGGTTTTTTCGGCAGTATTTTCGCAGTTTTTTTCTGTGTTGTGGGTTGGGGACTGATCAGTTCTGCGTTTATATTTTTTTTCTGGATTTTAGGAGCTCAGCGAGTCGCGGTATAATACCCTTCAAACTCCGCGACTCGCGGAGTTTTTTTTTTTTTTTTTTTTTTAACATCTTATACTAATTAAAACAATTAAGTAATTAATTTTAAAATTTTGTTTCCCTTGTTATTTAGGCGAGGTCGTTTCGGATCGATGTCCTAGTCCGTCATTCGACAAAATTTTAAAATTTGTCTTTTTGTAGCGATTGTTTTAAAAGCTAAGATTTTTGGGTTTTTTAATGTTTTTGGCATACTTTAATTCAATAAGATTAAAAATAATGATAATAAAAGTTCTCGTCCCTCCCTCGGGTAAAGCAATTTCGGTTCAAAGACCTAGTTTTCAACTCACGACGAATTTTAAAAATCATATTTTTAACTTAATGAGATAAAGTAAATTTTTGTTTTTAAATTCACACAACTTAAATATAAAATTCAAAATTAATATTAAAAATTCACACCAAACTTTAAATTTGAAATGCATAAAATTAAAAATTCATATTTTAAAAATTAAAAATTCACACCAAACTTAATTTAAAAATTCATATTATAAATTCACACCAAACTTATATTAATTTTTCAAATATTTACAATTTTAAAAATATTGTTTTTACAAAGTTTACAATATTAATTTAAGATTTAAATATTAATTTTAAAAACATGGTAAAAATAAAATTAAAAATCTTTTTGGCTTTTTATCCCACTTTAATCAATCAAATATTATCAAAAATATGCGCCCCTCTTTTCGGTAAAGTAATTTCGGTTCCAAGACCTAATTTAACTCATGACGACTTTTTGAAATATTTTGGGTTGATTGATTAAAGATTTTTATACCTTAAGAATAAACGTTAAATTTTGCAGTGATGTAATAAATTTTTGAATGATATCAATAATTTCGGTCGCCAAACCTAATTTTATTCAATACCAATTTAATACTTTATAGCGAACAAATTAGCGTTTATTATTAAAAGGTTAAAAATAAAAATAAAAAAAATAAAAACTGTACAAACATACCTGTGAAATAGATTTCTTAGTTATATGATCTATCCCATTCATAAGATAGTCGGTTTAATTGGTTTTCCATGGCTACATAGGCGTAACCTCGAGCATTCAGTGTCTTTTCTTCTAAACATATGAACGGTCCGTCTCTGCATAAAGTAACAAATTCGGTATTTGAATAGGTTTGATTATTTGAACATTTACCTCCATGTGACCATTTTCCGCATTTGTGACATCTTTCTAGGTGTCGTGCTCTTCTTTTCGCTGCGGATTTTGATTTTCCTTTACCAAATTGTAACTTATTATCTTCGTATCTGGATTCTTTTCTAACTCCGTCCAATCTTTCTCTGATTACTGATACTATTTCACTCGGTAGTGTGTCATTATTACGTTTAGTGATCAAAGCGTGTAGCATTAGACCATGGTTTAGTTCACAGGCAGTCTTCATTTTGTAAAAACCTAAAAAAATAAAAATTCAGAATGGGGGGAGAAGACTAGTTCTTTAGGGTCTGCTAGGGAAAGACCATTCGGGTTCCATTTTCGAGAACTACACGAAATCAGACAATCTAACTCTAACAGAAATACATATTATCCTTTAAAGACTTGATTCTCCCCACACTTAGTTAGCTGTGGTGTCGAAATTGTGATTAACTTCGTTGTTGACTTCCATCGGACTATCTATGTAGTGTTTAACTCTGTGACCATTAACTTTAAATTCAATCCCATTTGAATTTATTAATTCTATCGTTCCGTATGGGAAAACTCTTTTAACTATGAATGGTCCAGACCATCTTGATTTCAATTTTCCAGGAAATAGCTTGAATCATGAATTGAAAAGAAGAACTCTGTCTCCTTCTATAAATTCTTTTAAACTTCTGATTCTTTTATCATGCCATTTCTTCGTTCTTTCTTTATAGATTAACGAATTTTCGTATGCTTCATGTCTTAATTCTTCTAATTCGTTTAGTTGACTTAATCGTAGACGTCCGGCTTCATGTAAATCAAGATTACATGTCTTCAAAGCCCAAAATGCTTTGTGTTCAATTTCTACTGGAAGATGACATGCTTTTCCATAAACAAGTCTAAAAGGTGTGGTTCCAATTGGAGTTTTGTAGGCTGTTCTAAAAGCCCAGAGTGCATCCTCCAATTTAATGGACCATTCCTTCGGATTTGATCCTACGGTTTTCTCTAGAATACGTTTTAAAGCTCTGTTGGTATTTTCAACTTGTCCACTTGTTTGTGGATGATATGCGGTGGAGATTTTATGAGTTACTCCATATCTTTTAAGAACTTTCTCAAGTTGATTATTACAGAAATGAGTACCCCGATCACTTATTAAAGCTTTCGGTGTTCCAAACCTTGCAAAAAGACATTTTAAAAAGTTGACTACAACTCGTGCATCATTAGTTGGGAGAGCTTGTGCTTCCGCCCATTTAGATACATAATCAATGGCTACGAGTATATATAGATTATTATGAGATTTTGGAAACGGACCCATAAAGTCAAAGTCAATACCCCAAATGTCAAATACTTCACATACTTGTATGACATTTTGTGGCATTTCATCACGTTGACTTATTTTTCCGGCCCTTTGACAAGCATCACAGGATTTGCAAAGAAGGTGTGCGTCTTTGTAAATTGTAGGCCAATAGAATCCAACATCATAAACTTTTCTTGCTGTTAGTTGAGGCCCATAATGCCCTCCTGTTGGTCCTGTGTGACAATGGTTTAATATTTTAATAGCTTCATCTCCAAATACACATCGGTGTATTATTCCATCGGGACAACTTTTAAACAGATGTGGATCTTCCCAAAAATAGTGTTTTATATCACTGAAGAATTTCTTTCGTCTTTGGTACGATAATCCTTTTTCAAGGAATCCACATACTAAATAGTTTGCATAGTCTACAAACCTTGGAATTTCTTTATAATCTATTTTCAATAGATATTCATCAGGAAAGTTGTCTTGTATGGCCGATTCATTTAGAACTTCTAATTCGGGATTTTCAAGACGAGAAAGATGATCAGCGGCGAGATTTTCTGCTCCTCTTTTATCTCGGATTTCAATATCAAACTCTTGTAAGAGTAAGATCCAACGGATTAATCTTGGTTTAGCATCTTGTTTCGAAAATAGGTATCTAAGAGCAGAATGGTCGGTATAAACCACCGTTTTTGCTAGAACGAGATATGATCGAAATTTGTCAAAAGCAAAGACAATAGCAAGGAGTTCTTTTTCAGTAGTTGTATAGTTCGTTTGTGCTCCTTGTAACGTCTTACTAGCATAATATATAGGTTGAAATCGTTTTTCAATCCTTTGTCCTAAAACTGCTCCCATTGCAAAATCACTTGCATCGCACATTAGTTCAAATGGTAGATTCCAATTTGGTGTTATCATGATCGGCACATTAGTGAGTTTCTCTTTAAGAATATTAAAAGATTTGATACACTCATCTGAAAAGATGAATGGAGCATCCTTTTCTAGGAGTTTATTCATAGGAGTGGCAATTTTAGAAAAATCTTTTATGAAACGTCGGTAAAAACTGGCATGCCCTAGAAAACTCCTAACTCCTCTAACATTGGTGGGACGTAGAAGTTTAGCAATTACATATACTTTAGCTCTATCCACTTCAATTCCTTCTTTTGAAATTTTATGACCAAGAACGATGCCTTCTTTAACCATAAAATGGCATTTCTCCCAATTAAGTACTAGATTTGATTGTTCGCATCTAATGAGCATTGGTTCAAGATTAGCTAGACATGTTTCAAATGTATCACCGAAGACTGAAAAGTCATCCATGAAAACTTCCATGCATTCTTCTATCATGTCATGAAAAATCGCCATCATACACCTTTGAAAGGTTGCAGGGGCGTTACAAAGTCCAAATGGCATGCGTTTGTAAGCAAAAGTACCATAAGGGCACGTGAATGTGGTTTTCTCTTGATCTTCGGGTGCTATTGGAATTTGAAAATATCCGGAAAATCCATCTAGGAAACAATAGTAACTATTTCCGGCTAATCTTTCCAACATTTGATCTATGAAAGGTAAGGGAAAGTGATCTTTTCTGGTGGCGTCATTTAATTTTCTATAATCAATACATACACGCCATCCTGTTACAGTCCTAGTAGGAATAAGCTCATTTTTCTCATTTGTAATGACAGTCATGCCACCCTTCTTAGGCACGCATTGAACTGGGCTTACCCATGGACTATCAGAAATTGGATATATTAAACCTGCATCTAGCAGTTTAATAATCTCTTTCTTAACTACATCTTGCATATTAGGATTTAGTCTTCGTTGACGTTGCACATACGTTTTATGACCTTCTTCCATAAGGATTTTATGTGTGCAATACGAAGGACTTATTCCTTTAATATCATGAATCTTCCATGCAATGGCTGGTTTATGAGCTTTCAACACAGAAATGAGTTGTGATTTCTCATTTTCAGTAAGAGAAGACGATATTATTACAGGTAATTCAGATTCACCATGTAAATAAGCGTATTCCAAATGGTTTGGAAGTGGCTTTAACTCTAATTTCGGAGGTTCTTCTATCGATGATTTATATCGATATCTGTCTTCTTCTTTTAGCATTTGAATTTCTTCTGTTGTTGGTTCATATCCATTAGCTATAAGTGTAGCTAACATTTCAGCTTCATCAATTGGTTCATTACCTTCTCCTAAAGAACATTCTCCTGTTCCTTGTAATTCTGGAAATTCTTCTAATAATTCTGCATGTGCATCTATAGTTTGAATATAATAACATGTATCATCTGCAGATTGTGGTTGTTGCATTGCTCTATCAACTGAAAAGGTAACACTCTCATCCTCTATACTTAGGGTCAGTTTCTTACCGAACACGTCTATCATTGCTTTAGCCGTGTTTAAGAATGGTCTTCCTAATATGAGAGGAACTTGAGAATCTTCTTCCATGTCCAAAACAACAAAATCTACTGGAAATACTAAAGTACCAACTTTAACTAGCATGTTCTCCATTATCCCTCTAGGATATTTTATTGATCTATCGGCTAGTTGTATGCTTATTCTGGTTGGTTTTAATTCTCCAAGGTCTAGTTTAGCGTATAGTGAATACGGCATTAGATTTATACTAGCACCTAAGTCTGCCAATGCTTCTATTGAACTAAGACTACCCAGAAAACATGGAATTGTGAAACTTCCTGGATCAGATAATTTTTCTGGTATCTTATTCAACAGCACTGCTGAACAATTAGCATTCATAGTAACAGCCGAGAGTTCTTCCATTTTCTTTCTATTTGAGATTAGATCTTTCAAGAATTTAGCATATCTAGGCATTCCTGAAATTACATCAATGAAAGGAAGATTTACATTTATCTGTTTAAACATATCCAAGAATTTGGATTGCTCGGCTTCAAGTTTCTCTTTCTTCATTTTACTCGGGTAAGGAAGTGGTGGTTGGTATGGTTTAACATAAGGTTTAGCCTTAACTGTGTTATCTTCATTAATCTTTTCAATTACCGGTTCTTTTTCCTTATCTTGATTAGGTTGTGGTTCTTGTGGAGTAGGAATAGCTTCATCAGAATTTACAGGTATTTCAGGTGGTTTAAGTGTTGTACCACTTCTTGTGGTAATGGCTTTAGCTGTTTCATTCCGGGGGTTAGCATTTGTATCACAAGGTAGACTTCCCGGTTTTCTTTCACCTATTAACCTTGCTAGGTTACTTACTTCTTGTTCCAGATTTTGAATAGAAGCTTGTTGATTTCTAAATGCTTGAGCATTTTGTTCATTAGTTTGTTTCTAAGATGTGAAAAATTGCGTTTGAGTTTCAACTAGCTTCGTCATCATATCTTCTAAATTCGACTTTTTATCATCGATTTGTTGTGGTGGTTTGTTTTGAAAATTAGGTCTTTGCTGATTGTAAGTATTATTGGATACTTGTTGATTGCTAGGACCTTGTTGGTTGTTGTATGGAATATTTCTGTTATAATTCTGGTTTTGATTGTAAATCGGTCTTGGCGGTTGATAATTATTCTGATAATTATTTCCAGGCCTTTGGTTTATGTATGAAATATTCTCTCTTTGTTCTATTGTTAATTCAATACTGAGACAATCTTTTGTCAAATGTGGTCCTCCACACTGCTCACAACTAATTCGTATTGAGTGAATATCTTTAGTCATCTTTTCCATTCGTCTCTCGACAGCATCTATCTTTGCGGAAATGGAATCTAAGTCATGGCTAGAATCGGCTCTAGCTGCTTTAGATGATCTAACGATATCCTTTTCTTGGTGCCACTCATGTGAGTGGGAAGCAGTGTTATCAATAATTTTGTAAGCATCAGTTTCGGTTTTCTTCATAATAGAACCACCAGCTGCTATATCTATGTCTTTCCTTGCAGTGATGTCGCATCCTTGGTAGAATATTTGTACTATTTGACAGGTGTCTAAACCATGTTGCGGACATCCTCTTAACAACTTTCCAAATCTTGTCCACACCTCATATAGAGTTTCATTTGGCTTCTGTGTAAACGTAACAATTTCTGCTTGAAGTCTTACGGCTTTAGATGCCGGAAAGAATTGTTTAAGAAAATTTTCAACTAAAACGTCCCATGTATCAATCGCCCCTTCAGGTAACGATTCCAACCAATCTTTGGCTTCTCCCTTTAAAGTCCAGGGAAATAACATGAGATATATCTGTTCATCCTCCACTTCTCAGATTTTAAATAGTGTGCAGATCCTATTAAAGGTACGTAGATGTTCATTTGGATCTTCCTTCGGCGCACCACTAAATTGGCATTGATTAGTCACCATGTGTAGAATTTGTCCTTTGATTTCATAATCTGGCGCATTAATGTCTGGATGAGTAATTGCGTGACCTTGGCCAGTGCGTTTAGCTCTCATTCGGTCTTCTATACTTAAAGGTTCTGTTACTTCCATAATTGAATTTGTTGAATCAGAATCACTAGAGGATTCTGATTTAATGGTTCGTTCCTCAACAATCTCTGTTTGAATGATTGGTGGTTCCGGAGGAAAGTTTAGTGGTTCAGGATCTATGAATCGTCCCTGAATATTCTCCGGATTCTCAATTGTGAGGTCGGGTTCAAAAAATGGATTATCGGAAATTTGAACTGGAGTACTTGGTCGACTGGATGACGATTCTAAAGAAAAATCAACGGCAATAATATTTGCTAAATGTCTTGATCTAGTTACAGGTGGTGAACGTACAAAAGGTGGTGAACGTCTTGCTCGGTGCATTCACTGAATATCCTATTAGTTTTTAAAAGGAAAGAAAAATTATAATGAGTTATCCAATCAATAGACTTTTCTGATTTTGCCCACGTTTCGAATAGCCAAAAGATGCAACAGAGGGGCAGGATTCGTTTGGTCTCAATATAATTGAGGACTGTTTGGCTCCAATAACTCGGTCCACGTACAAATCCAACTATTACTACGAACCAGAAAATTTTGATGTCTATTAATTTAACCACTTAAAATAAATTTTCGTAATTTTAAGAAATTTAGATAAGAAGTAGAATAAAAATCTATGTCCTAAAACTAGAATAGCGAGAAATAAGAAAGAAAAAGAGTTCGTCGAAAAAGGTCGAAAAAGAAAAATGGTTGAAAAATAAAAGGTGACGGAAAAATAAAAGAAACTTATAAAACTTAAAAACACTTGACTAACCTAACCTTATTACTATAACTAACTTAAAATTATAATCGCAAATTGAGATTATTAATTGGAATGATAATTGATACATAGGAAAAAATCGTCTAAAAATATTAAAGCTTACAGGAAAAACTAAATCCCAAATGGAAATAACTTAAAAAGAAACTAAAACTTAAAAAGGCGTCGCAAAATTCTAAAGTACCTAAATCTTAGTCTAAAGAAAAAGCACTTAAAGAATTCTACGGCAAAGCCTAAAAATTTAGAAGTAAAAATAACAATGCAAAAACTAAGTTTAAAACTAAATATGAGCTAAAAATACAAATATTACGCTAAAACGATTAAAAAGGGACAAAATATAAAAATATACAATAAGTTGTAAAAAGTACAATTTTTATAAAAATATTATTTTTATATTATTTATTTATTAAAACTATTAATTTTACAATTTAATTAAACTAATTTAAATAAAATATAAATTAAATAAAAAGTAAAACTAATTATAATAATAATAATTAATTAGGGTTAATAATAATAATAATTAATAATTACCCGTAATTAAATGCAGATTAGGGTTTCTGTCGGTGTCAGGGTAGCTCCGCGAGTTGCGGTATTCCAAGCAGCAAACCCCGCTAGTCGCGGAGTTTCAAAATTCAACTCTGGTACAGTTTTGAAATTCGACGTTTTTTTTTTTGTTTTATATTTTTCTGTTTTAAAATCTAAATATTTATATAATAAAAACTTATATTTAAAAACTAAAATAAAAATAGAACTACTTTATAATTTTATAAATAAAAATCGTAAAACTAGATTTATATATATATTTTATTTTATTTTTTTCAGTTTTTTTTTTATGTTTTAAATAAAAACAAAATACTTAAATAAAACTTATATAAAAATAAAGAAACTTTATAAAACTTAAATATTTAACAAAATCTTAAAAATACTTATATTTTTGTTTTTCTTTTTATATTTTCGAATAATAAAAAAAACGTAAATTTTTTACAAAAACGTATTTTTATAAAGTAAACTAAAAATAATTTTTTTTTATATTAGCGTTGCGCTTCCGGCTTTTAAGCGGTTCCCCGCCGGCGGCGCCAAAAATACTTGATGTGGTAGCGGAGTGTATATAATACTATTAATTTTTACAAGAAAATACTATTAAATACGATACAATTTTACACAAGATATTTATTTATTTAGAGAATGGATATACCTAAACCTTGCTACAACAGTTATAGGCAGTGTACCTAATCGTACAGTAGTGTAGTTTTTAGTAAGTCCGGTTCGTTCCACAGGGAAAATCTTTAAACAAAGCTTAACGCTATATTAGTTTACTTTTATAAAAATACAAATATATATATATAAGTAATATTATTATTATAAAGGGGGGTTTTTACCATTTAATGACCGGTTTGTCGATTTTAAAACTTTAGTCACAGTTAAAACCAAATGTAAAATAATAAATAAATACAAGACTTAATTTAAAGCGTAAAGTAAATAACGATAATGAAATTGCGAATAATAAAAGTGCGATAAAATAAACTTGCGATAATTAAAAAGTACGATAATTAAAAGTGCAATTAAATACAATAACAATAAAAATGCGATAATTAGAAGTGCAATTAAATATAAAATAAAGGAAATTAAATATGAAATAAAAGAATTATGCTTATTTAAACTTCCGTAATCATGATGTTTGACGCGTTGATTATAGTTTATTCCCATGGGTTAATTGTCCTTTGTCCTGGATTATTTAATATGTCCGTCTGGTTTTTGTCCATAACAGTCCATCAGTCATAAATATAAAGTGCGAGTGTCCTCGTCAAATTATCCTTATACCCGAAGTTAAATATTCCAACTAATTGGGGACTTAAACTGTAACAAGATTTTAATACTTTGTTTAATAATTACACCAGGATGTCGACTGAGTGTAACCCAAGGTTTTAATATTTTGTTATCAATTATACCAAGTGTCCTTGTACATAATTTCACCCCTGTTTTAATTATTCTAGTGGCTATTAATCCATTCCCGTGTCCGGTTAAATGAACGACTATTCGTACATATAAATACCCCGCCCATCGTGTCCGATCGAGTGTATATGGTAATTTATAGGGACGCCCAATTGTAAATCTTTATATTAACATTAACAAATTATCATTTAGTTAAACAAATATAAAGCCCATTAATAGCCCATAGTCTAATTTCCACAAGTGTCGTTCCTTTGTCCAAACCCCAATTATGGTACAAAGCCCAATTACCCAATTTTAGTAATTAGCCCAACATCATGATTACTTCGGATTAAATAAGCATAATAATAACTTAGCTACGAGACATTAAATTAAAAAGGTTGAACATAACTTACAATGATTAAAAATAGCGTAGCGTTACACGGACAGAATTTCGACTTACACCCTTACAACATTTGCTAACATACCCTTATTATTAGGATTTAAAATTAAAATTAAAATTAAAATATAAATTATATATATATATATTTACGTATATATTGAGAGAGAGATAGATTATATGTTGTGTTTTTGCGATCAGAATTCGTTTGCTTTTATAGGGAGTTTCAGAATTTGGGGCTCCGCGACTCGCGGCCCTTTTTGCCTTCAAACTCCGCGAGTCGCGGAGTTTGTAAATACAGCTCACTCCATTTTGGCTCTTTGTTTACCGACGGTTTATTATATAAATATAATATATATATAATTTATATAATTAATTATATATTATATTATATTTATATACATAGTTAACTTGTAATTTTTAGTCCGTTGCGTCGAGCGTTGAGAGTTGACTCTGGTCCCGGTTCCGGATTTTCGAATGTCCTTGCGTACAATTTAATATCTTGTACTTTGCGTTTTGAATCTTGTACTCTTGTAATTTCGAGACGTTTCTTATCAATAATTGGAACCTCTTTGATTGTCTTTTGTACTTTTGAGTTTTTTGGTCGTTTGCGTCTTCAATTCGTCGAATCTGTCTTTTGTCTTCACCTTTTATTATTTAAACGAATATCACTTGTAAATAGAACAATTGCAACTAAAAGCTTGTCTTTCTTGAGGAATAATGCTATGAAATATATGTTCGTTTTTAGCATTATCAATATATTTTGAATATACTTTGATATATATGTACATATTTGTTATAGGTTCGTGAATCGACCAGTGGCCAAGTCTTACTTCCCGACGAAGTAAAAATCTGTGAAAGTGAGTTATAGTCCCACTTTTAAAATCTAATATTTTTGGGATGAGAATACATGCAGGTTTTATAAATGATTTACAAAATAGACACTAGTACGTGAAACTACATTCTATGGTTGAATTATCGAAATTGAATATGCCCCTTTTTATTAAGTCTGGTAATCTAAGAATTAAGGAACAGACACCCTAATTGACGCGAATCCTAAAGATAGATCTATTGGGCCTAACAAACCCCATCCAAAGTACCGGATGCTTTAGTATTTCGAAATTTATATCATATCCGATGGGTGTCCCGGAATGATGGGGATATTCTTATATATGCATCTTGTTAATGTCGGTTACCAGGTGTTCACCATATGAATGATTTTTATCTCTATGTATGGGATGTATATTGAAATATGAAATCTTGTAGTCTATTGTTACGATTTGATATATATAGGTTAAACCTATAACTCACCAACATTTTTGTTGACGTTTAAAGCATGTTTATTCTCAGGTGAATATTAAGAGCTTCCGCTGTTGCATACTAAAATAAGGACAAGATTTGGAGTCCATGTTTGTATGATATTATGTAAAAACTGCATTCAAGAAACATATGTCGATGTAATATATTTCTATTGTAAACCATTATGTAATGGTCGTGTGTAAACAGTATATTCTAGATTATCATTATTTGATAATCTACGTAATACTTTTGAAACCTTTATTGATAAAATAAAGGTTATGGTTGTTTTAAAAATGAATGCAGTCTTTGAAAAACGTCTCATATAGAGGTCAAAACCTCACAACGAAATCAATTAATATGGAACGTTTATAATCAATATGAATGGGACATTTCAGCAAGACGGTGCTAGTGGTTGATGTGTGTAAAAATTGTGTTGTTGTGTTTGGTGCCAAAAACTTTAAAATTGATCTCGTTCCGATGACTTTGGGTGATTTTGATATCGTGGTTGGTATGGATTGGCCCGATCATAATAGAGCCGATATTGCATGCCATGATAAGTTTATTCGTGTGAAGACCCCAAGTGGGGGAGAGTTAATTATTCACATCGATAAACGAAGAAGACTTGTGCCGATATGCACTTTTGTACGGGCACGTCGTTTCCTTGTTAGTGGTGGCATGGATTTTCTTGCCCATGTTGTTGATACTCGAGATGAGCTACCACCCATTCGTGAAATTTCGGTGGTAAATGAATTTGAATACGTTTTTTCGGATGAGTTACTGGGTGTTCCGGTGGAAAGATAAGTTGAATTTCGCATTGAGTTGGTTCCGAGAGCTACTCCCATTTCTAAAACTCCTTATCGTTTAGTGCCAACGGAAATGCAAGAGTTGTTAAATCAAACCCAAGAATTACTTGAAAAGGGTTTTATTCGACCAAGTGCTTCACCATGGGGCGCTCCGGTTTTATTCGTGAAGAAGAAGGATGGTAGTATGCGGATATGCATCGATTATCGGGAGTTGAACAAAGTGACGATCAAGAATCGCTATCCATTACCTCGGATTGACGATTTGTTTGACCAACTCCAAGGTGCAACGTATTTCTCGAAAATTGACCTACGATCCGGCTATCACCAAATGCGAGTCCGTGAGGAAGATATTGAGAAAACGGCTTTTCAAACTCGTTATGGGCATTTTGAGTTTGTGGTAATGCCTTTTGGTCTTACGAATGCACCAGCGGCATTCATGGATCTTATGAATCGAGTGTGCCAACCTATGTTGGACAAGTCGGTAATTGTGTTCATCGACGACATACTTGTGTATTCGAAGAGTATGAAGGAACATGAACATCATTTGCAAAGTGTGTTAAAGACGTTGCGGAAGGAGAAGTTGTATGCTAAATTCTCCAAATGTGAATTTTGGCTAAGGGAAGTTCAATTCCTTGGCCATATTGTGAACAAAGACGGTATTCAAGTAGATCTGGGGAAGATAGAAACGGTGAAGAGTTGGGGACGACCGACTACGCCTACGGAAATCCGAAGTTTTCTCGGATTGGCCTGTTATTATCGTCGGTTTATCCAAGACTTTTCCAAGATTGCTACTCCATTGACGAAATTGACGAGAAAGAACGCAAGATTTAATTGGGAGAACGAGCAAGAAATTGCTTTTCAATTGTTAAAAGAGAACTTATGTCAAGCTCCGGTGTTAGTGTTGCCGGAAGGGGTAAAAGACATGATGGTCTATTGTGATGCTTCTCTAAACGGACTTGGGTGTGTTCTAATGCAAAGGGGTAAAGTTATCGCTTTTGCCTCTCGACAATTAAAGGAACACGAAATGAGATATCCGACTCATGATCTTGAGTTGGCGGCGATTGTGCATGCGTTGAAAATTTGGCGCCATTACTTATACGGTGTCAAGTGTACGATTTATTCGGATCACAAGAGTTTGAAACATCTTTTTGATCAAAGAGATTTAAATTATCGTCAACGTAGATGGATGGATGTGGTGAAAGACTATGATTGTGAAATACTTTATCATCCGGGTAAGGCGAATGTGGTCGCGGATGCGTTAATTCGAAAGAGTCAGCATCCGGCGATACGAGTAGGATCGTTACGCATGATTATTACTAACGATTTTCTTGTAAAGCTTGGCGATACTCAAATCGAAGCTTTTGTTAACAAAAAGCATGAGGAACGAATCGTGGGGTGATCAAAACCCGCTCCTTCCTTTCCAAAAATCCCTTGAATCAATTGGGGTTTGAAGTTTTGAGAGGAAAAATAGAAAGAAAAGGAAAAAGAAATAAAGGAAAATGAATGAGTGGATGAGATTAAGACCTCAAATCTGGCTCACACACGAAAAGACCAAAATGCCCTTGAGCATGTTTTAAAATTACAAAACTGGTACCAGTCCGCCCAGATTGCCGCGCCGCGGCCTTAATCGTCACGCCACGACCTATAACGTATTCTGGTGGTTTCCTTAACATGCTTCCTGGAATTGAAATCAGCTGAATGCCGCGCCGCGTCACCCTTCTCCGCACCGCGAGATAAACCGTGGTCTGGTGCCCTTGTTTACATGCCTCCTGATCCTGATTCCAGTTAATTGTCGCGCCGCGACCTCCTATGTCACGCCGCGACATACAACATAACCTGACTCATTTTCTCGTATACAAGACTTTAACACTCGAACATGTCCCGAAGCCTTCATACACCTATCGTACATACACGATACACCTATAAATCATATATGGGGAAAACGGGGTGTTACACACTGTCCCAAAATACTTTTCGTGCCGTTCTAACATAGAATGTAAGACTTTTTATCTTCATCAGAATATAAGACACAGCCCTACATAGCCCTTCTAAACCATCACAACATAACCCAGTGGTTGGGGACATGATTTCCTTGAAAGAGGTCTCAAGTTCGAATCCTGTCTAGGACGAATATTTTGTGGTGTCCAGAGATGGGTTGGAAACAGCTAGGGCGTAAGCCTACTGGGCTGCGTACATCAAAGTATGAGGTCAGATTACTCACCCTTCCGGGCTATCCAAAATAAGGAAAACCTTCTACCCTATATAGCCCTTCACAAAAAAGGGACCTATCTCTACTTCTTTCTTTAGAGAAAAAATATTACCTCAACCCAATATACACTAATATATATCAACGATACATTATCATCTAGCTGC
Organism: Rutidosis leptorrhynchoides; assembly: GCF_046630445.1. NCBI lineage: Eukaryota > Viridiplantae > Streptophyta > Magnoliopsida > Asterales > Asteraceae > Rutidosis > Rutidosis leptorrhynchoides. Next base: position 191,329,377 of record NC_092335.1, read on the forward strand.
TCCGTTAATTTATCTTCTTACAGCTATCACAGGAACAACCCTCACATAACCTCTATTTTACTCATAATAAATGACTTGCCTCAAGCCAACTCAGATATTTCATTACACAAAATGCTTATCCCTAAGCTAGGTTAGATATTTTCAAGGTGATTTAGATGCTTAGTGATCGAACGTAAATTTGCTCCGAGAGCTAGTTTAATGTTGAGTGCATGATGGAGCGTTTAAGGACATTTATAGCTTTGATCTCCAGTCCGGTTTACCGTGAGTAACCCTTATAAAGATGAGGATCTGCAAAAGGGTGATCAAAGCTACATCCACCATTGATGGCAGTTTCCGTAACAATGGCCACTAAAGGTGGTTGCATATAGTTTATCTTCGAAGAACATACCTGTTACTGTAAGGTTGTTTTCTAGATGCAATCGAATAGTCGAGTACTATAGAAAAATGTTGATGTCGAATGAAGGATTTATGGTTGTATTTATAATAAAACCCTAACCCTAGATTATCTTTAATTAGTTCTAGATCCTTCCCCGATAACAACCATAAATAACGAAGTTATAGTTAGAAAAGGATTATACTTAATTAACGATAAGATTACATCAGATTGCTTTCGTGCACGCTAAGCAAAGACTCATACGCGCGCCTCCTAATCAGATAATTTAGTTATTCAAGGACGTGCGTTCTGCACGTGATACTCACGAGTGCATGAGTGTAAGGTACAAGAGCCTCATGAACTTCTCGGAGCACCTCCTTAGCCTGATTAGGTCCAATGCACAACAGGCTTGGTCCTAAATAAAAATTCCTATATAAGACACCTTCGATTAACGCGTACATGCGGGCTTTCATGCGAACCTTTCGTGCTTCTTTTTCATCTGATGAGCCCTCGGTTAGGAATTTCACTAATGGTGTCATTCAATTTGGGTTTTCCTCCTTGATGGGCGCGGCCGTTAATTTCTCATTAATAGATTTTTCTGTTAGCACTTCAACCTATAGGTTCTTGCGCAGATAATCGAAGGCCAGGGCGGCCAACTTACTAAGCGCATCTGCTTTCTTGTTTTGTCCCCTAGGTACCTGTGTTAACAGAAAAACATTGAATTCATTTGCCAATTCATGCACCAGTTCCATGTATCGCTGCATAGAGGCTTCATGCACCCCGAACGACCCATTGACCTGGTTAGTGACCAACTTTGAGTCCACATACGCGTCCAAGTGTTTAATTCCAAGTTGTTGCATTATGCGCATCCCGAATAGTAATGCTTCATACTCAGATTCGTTGTTAGTCGCAGCGAATGTGAATCGAAGCGCATAAGTGTGCTCCTCACCGTCAGGGCTTGTGAGGACCAGCCCAACACCCGTGCCTTCGGGTCCACAAGAACCATCTGTAAATAATTCCCAGACCTGTTTTTCGTCACGATCCATTGTAGTACTTTCCGCAAGTGCCTCTACTTCTCCTGTTATTTCGGCCAGGTAATCCGTAAGTATCTGGCCTTTTCCCGCTGTGCGCGGGGAGTAATTGATTTCATGCTCTCCTAATTCAATGGCCCACTTAGCCAATCGACCGAAAACCTCAGGCTTGTACAACATCTATTATCATACGTTATCAGCAAATCACAATTAATTTAAGCGCATATTTAGCGTCTTATAAATTTGTGTAAATAAGAAATTGGGATGTACGTGCTACGACTTATACTTGTCTTATTGGTTGGTTAGTTAACACCACTATTGGATGCACTTAGAAGTACATGCGTAGCCGTTGAGCTGTGTGTACTAGTGCATAGACTAGTTGTTCAATGGGTGGATAGTTAACCTCGCTGCCACTAAGTGCTTTGCTGACAAAATACACAGGCATTTGAACCTGCACCAAAATAATGGAAAATGCATGATAAATATTACATGCAGTACCTATTTCAAGTCCCAATATGAGACATACCTGCTCCCTATCTGTGACGAAAATGGAACTGCTAGCCTTTTTTGAAGTAGCGAGATACAACATCAATGTCTCTCCCTCTATTGGTGCAGTCAAAGTAGGTAACTCCCTTAGGAGTTTCTTCATCTCGACGAAAGCTTTTTCTGCCTCATTAGTCCACCTGAAGTCCGACTTTTTCAACGAATTCTTGAGAGTCTGGAAAAACGGTAATGACCGCTCCACGACTTTTGACAAGAACGTTGTTAGTGCAGCCAACTTGCTTGTCAAACTTTGAACTTCTTTCCTGGATTTTGGGGAGCTCATTCGCTCCACAGCTTCAATCTTTTTGGGATAAGCCTGGATTCCTCTTGGCATAACTATATGTCCCAGAAACTTACCTTCTTCTTTCTTAAAGCTACACTTTATGGGATTGAGTTTCATATTAATTTTTCATAGAGAGTTGAACGTCTCCAGGATATTGGCCAGCAGTTGTACCTCTGTATTGCTTTTAATGACCAAATCATCTACGTAAGCCTCAAGATTTCTACCGATTTGATCCTTGAACACCACATCCACTACCCTCTAGTATGTTGCCCCCGCAATTTTTAACCCGAAGGGCATTTTTGTATAACAATAAATACCCTGATCGGTGTGGAATGCGGTTTTATCCTCATCGGCTTCTGCCATCTTGATCTGGTGGTACCCCTTATACGCATCCAAAAAGCATTTGAACCTGAAACCGGAAAGAGATTCGACCTTCAACTCGATTACTGGTAAGGGATAGTTATCTTTAAGACACGCCTTATTAATATCCTTGAAGTCAACACACACGCGCCATGAGCCATCTCCTTTTTTAACCAAAACAGGATTTGCAACCTAAATTTGATACCGTACCTCCCTCAGTATGTTCGCATGAACCAACTTATCCACTTCCATACTTAACCATTCAATTCCTTCGGGCGCCATCGGACACTTCTTCTGGAGCACTGGAGTCAGGTTCGGATTCACATTCAGCTTATGATCAACGATACTACGTGGAACCCCAGTCATGTCATCTTCACACACTGCAAAAATATCCATATTAGCTACCAGTATATCGCGCAGCTGAATCTCGACTTTGTCTGAGAGATTGCCCCCAACTTGAATGCGCTTGTCGGGGTACTTTGGATTAACAAGAATAGAACTACTTCGTACCTGCTCGTCGATCATAGGCATTGGTTAGGTGGTGTAACCGAGGTGCATAGCGCGCTTTCGGACTCCGTCCGGATGGTGGCAATACGTTGCTTAGTAGGAAAGTTGATCATTTCGTGAACAGTAGAGGGTACCGCACCAAATTTCTACAAGGTCACCTGCCTAGGAGTGCGTTGAAACACGAATAAGAGAGTACTACACAGAGTTCAATAGAAACGGCTCGTGTGTGGGTCGAGTCATCATCGTCAACCAATTGTAGTTCAAGTTCGATGCACCCCAAAGGCCATGCTAATTCACCGGAAAACTCGATAAAATGGTCATGGGTGCACGCATTTTAGATATGATTGCCGCAAGCAGTGCTCGTATATCACATCAATGTTACTGCCTGTATCGATGTTCAGCCGTCTTACATTATACCCACAATCGATAATGCAACCTTTTATAATTATGGGAGCATGTGAAGTATTAATTGTTTGCATCATAAGAAAGGTGATAGCTTCCACGTCCCACTCTTCCAATTGCTCGGCCTTGCGCCTTTGACCAGAATGCCACACATGCACCATATTTATCATTTTATCAGAACTTTTGTAGCTGACTCTCTTTTGGTTCGACAAAGTTTTTTCTAATTATTTATAAGCTCCTTGCTTTTTTACTGGTTTTAGGTGATTAAGCTCACCCTTCCTTAAACACTCGATTACTTTTTCGATAAAGGATTTGCAGCGATCAATTTCATGTCCATAATCATCATGGAATTCACAAAATTTCGATTTGTCTCTCCTATGGTATTCTGAAATTTTGGCAGGAGCCGCAAAATTCAAACAGATCGGTTCGGTTGCTAGGATCTCCTTCGATGTTTTAGTCAATTCGCGCATAATCGCGAAATTCTGACAAGGTAAATGACCCTTCCCCTGATCAGAGTTGTTAAGCTTTTGAAACTTGTTATTGTATTTTTATGATGCAGAGCAATGGCTATAACCGTCACCCTTGCGCTTTGATCCCCTGTTTATCCACGATAAGAATTGTCATCTTTGTTACTTATGCTTTCGGAATTTTTGCCACTATTACGCGTAGTATCTTCGCTCGCACGCATATGCTCGTGCGCTTCTTTTATGGCCTCGCTAGAGTATCGGGGACCTTCATGCACAAGTGTTGCCACAGGGCAAGGTGTCGATCTTTACACAACCCATGTATAAAACCAAATACTTTTTGGCTTTCGGGAAGCCTGAAAATCTTTACAACTTCCTTAGTATATCGATCTATAAACTGCCCAAGTGACTCTCTTGCTCCCTGCCTAATGTCATGACATTCGACATGCATCCTTTTCCACGCACGCATGTTATGGAAATTCAGCAAGAAACCTGCTCGAAGATCGTTATAGATGGTGACGAGCGGCAGTGTCAAATTGCTAAACCACTCCCTTGCGACCCCCTGTAGCAAGGTTTGAAATTCAAGGCACTTGGTTTCATCATTCCAAGCCTAGGCGCACATAGTTCCTTCATAACTTTTAAAAAATCATCCGGATCTGTTGTTCCATCATACCATCCCATAGTCAGAGGGATGATAGGAGGAGATTCGGGCACATAATTAGCAATATGGGGTGCGAACTTTTCATTAGCTGGTGCGACCTCCATGAAAGGTTTCACCTTTCGCCCCATTATCCCTACATACACGTTATCTAACACTTCTTCCCCTTTGTCTGGAACTGTGAATGCCTGCGCATATTTTTCTGGCGCAGCTTGAACCAGTATAGCCAATAAATCTTCCTAGCTCTTTTTCTCGTTTTTCCCCACAGAATCAGTAGTGCACCCTGAAGTCGTACTTGGGGAGAACAAAGATGACAAACTGGGAATAGGTGAAGGCCTGCTTTTTCTTCGCAAGTTATCCAAGGGAGTGCAATCATTGGTTAGACAACCAACTTCGATGTTCTGTCCTGCTAGATATTCACATGCGCTCGCCGGTTTCATTGTTCGCCTAGTATGAACTGTTAACTTTGGCGTAGAGTATATGGGGAAGGACCCCACTGTAGTGATAGGGGTTTCTTCCTCATAGCCATAATCGTCGTCTCCATCATCCTCATCACCGGTGCCCAATACTCGCCATTTTTTTGCGACGTAAGTGGCTGAGACACTGGAGGAATAGTAGCTGATGACGTCGTTGATTTTTCAGGGAGCTTTACAACTCTGGTGCTTGGAGTTTTTCTTGTGACAGGAGTTTTGTCCTGGTTCGCTTGGTTTGATCCCGTAACGTCAGAACTCTGAGAACGAGACGACTGATTGTTACCAGACTTTCCCATTGTTACGTGTTATACAAGAACAAACACAAAAAGATTAAAAGCTTTATAGTTTATCATTCGTAATGTACAAAAATTCTCACATAATTCTAGTTATGGTCACATGGATGGCGCCATTTGATCGAACATAAATCTGCTCCTAGAGCTAGGTTAATGTTGAGTGCATGATGGAGTGTTTAAGGATATTTATAGCTTTGATCTCCGCTCCAGTTTATCGTGAGTAACCCTTATAGAGATGAGGATCTGAAAAAGGGTGATCAAAGCTACGTCCACCATTGATGGCAGTTGCCGCAAAAATGGCTACTAAAGGTGGTTGCATAGGGTTTATGTTCGAAAAACATACCTGTTACGGGTAAGGTTGTTTTCTGGATGCAATCGAATAGTCGAGTAATATAGAAAAACGTTGATGTCGAATGAAGGAGGTTAGGGTTTGTATTTATAATAAAACCCTAACCCTAGATTACCCTTAATTAGTTCTAGATCCTTCAATGATAACAACCATAAATAACGGAGTTATAGTTGGAAAAGGATTATACTTAATTAAGGATAAGATTACATCAGATTTCTTTTGTGCGCGCTAAGCAAAGACTCATACGCGCGCCTCCTAATCAAATAATTTAGTTATTCAAGGACGTGCGTTCTGCACATGATACGCACGAGCGCCATGCGTGTAGGTACGCGTATCATTAATTAGCCCCACAGTAATTCGTACACATCACTATTATTAGGTCACTTAGCCCCGTGCTAAGTAATACACCTCATCGTCATTATTCTTGCACCTTGATACATCAAATCTCTAGAGAGAGACACTATCACACACAACGAACCCGTGAAATCACAACCCTGAGTGTACCATTGAAATGTTATATTATACCCATTAAACCCCATATTATTTTTGACAATCGTTTTTGTGACGAGCCGGGAATTTCCGACCAAATTTAAACTTAATCTTTATATATTTCCAACACGATAAGCAAAGTCTGTAATGATGAGTCTCGAAAATTTTGAACTGTGTTCATGTATTCAATTACCCCGTGACTACTTCCGGCGATTCACGAACCTTTGAATTAAACAGAAATGTAGATATAAATAATTATATAAATAAATAATTATATATAATAGTTTAATGAACTATTATGTGATTTAGTTATTATGAAATGTAACTTGAAATAACCAAAACTTGCTATTTAGAATAAATTAAGTATATTGATTATAAATGATTTCCAACATAATTGGTCAGCGTTAACAATGTACTAAATATATAATGTTAGACTTTGAGTGTAATTGTTTAAATATATAATTATCTAATGGATATTTAAAACATAAATATATATATATATAGTAGTTGAAATATTTATATATATATATATATATATGATTTTTGTGCATAATTATTGATTTTATGTATATAGTAATATATATTAAAATGTGTAAATATTAAATATTCAATATATGTTATTATAATATATAGTATATAATTATTGAGAATTACAAAATTTATAGTATGTAATATTAATAAATTAAAATTTAATTACAAGATAAAATATAATTGTTATATTAATATTATTATTACTCCCATTATTATTACTAAAATAAATATTAATATTAATATTAATATTAGTATCATTAAGATAAATAATATATACATAGAAAAATTTGTAAAATGTAAATTGTTATATTATTGTTGTTATCATTATCAATATTATTATTATCATTACTATAATTATTAAGAAGATAATACATTTATTATTCTTATCATTAATAATGTTATTAATATCATCTTTAAAATAATTTTGTTATTTTATTTTGAATATATTTATAATTATAAATTATATATATACATGAATCATGCGTACCAGTTTTGGAATCCAATTCAACTATAAATCGCTATCTGTCCTATTTAATTGGTCTGTTGAATTATTTCTTTGATTCCTTTATCAGTACAAATGAAACTTTATTTAAAATCACAATCAAACTTTAATTATTTGTCTTCTGTCTGATTTCTGTTACCGGTCGGTTTCATAAGTCAATTAGGCTCAATATTAACAGCTACGACCTGTATTCATCATATATACTTATTCTTACTACATTTCATAAAAAGAAAACACCAAAAGAACCCAGACTATAAACTCGTACCTCTGTTTATACCCATTTTATCAAAAATCATGAGTTAGTATCAATCTTCAAAATTGATAATGAAATTGTGTTAGGATTATTTTGGTTAAACTTTCTGCAAAGTTTCATCCCTTAATTTCTAAGATTGAGTAAGAATTCTGAGGTCAAACTTATTTTACAAAAAAGTCAACAATGGTTCTTGAATCAAATTTGAATTCGTTTTTAAGTTTTAAGTTCAATCGATAATGCTAATGTATTTTAGAAAGCGTTTGAAAGATATTTCATGAAGGTAACATGGTCTCAAACAGATTCAATCGTGAATTCATTTTTTTTTGTTTTCGTTACCGTCGAACAGCAACAGGGCAACCATTATTTTTTTTTTTCGCTTTTAAATTCTTTTGTTAGTTTTATGATTGTTTACATGTCCTAAAAACTAATTTGTTGAGTAACTATTAACAATGAAGTGTTTGGGCCGATTTACGAATTTGATGAAGGAGAAGATGGTGAATAAGACTGAAAAGGATAATAGGTATATATTTATGGTCAGCGTATTAGAATAGAAAAACAAGCACAGCCGAACGATTTAACAAGGTGTTGGGTAACGAGAGGTCGGGGGTTCGAGCCCGGGTGCGAGCTGTTTTCTCTTTGGAACTCATTTTTTTTTGAGGTAGTCTTTTGTATTATTATTATTGTTATTGTTATTATTATTGTTATTGTTATTATTATTTGTATTAGTATTATACTTATTATTATCATATTTACATTTAAAGTATTATAATTATTGTATCATGAAAATTATTATCATTTTAGTATCATCTTTAGGTATTATTATTATTATTGTTATTATCATTAATTACTATAAGTATTATTAATACTATTACTATTTAATGTTACCATTTTAGTGTTAATATTATTATTATTATTATGATTATGGATATTATTATTATCATTGCACTCATCTTTTTTTGTTACTATTATTATTATTATTATTATTATTATTATTATTGTTAAGTGTTAGAATTATTAATAGTATTTGTATTATTAATATTAGTTATTATTATTATTATTATTATTATTATTATTATTATTATTATTATTATTAAATCATTATTATTATCAAAACTATCTCTTTAACCAGACAAATATTTTGTATATAAAATATACTTATTACATATACTATAATTATATTTCTCATAACTATATATATATATATATATATATCAAACCTATCAATATCATATATATACATATACATATATATATATATATACTTACATATAACCAACTAATGATTTTAAATATAATGCAGATCATATAATATATATAGATATATTGATACAATTAAATGTATAATATTAATCGTTTTAAATATATCTACAAATATATATATATATATATATATATATATATATATATATATATATATATATATATATATATATATATATATATATATAACATATAATGTAAGATATAATATATGTAAATGTTTTAATGGATTTTTAGAATAAATTCTATATAACTAAAATATATAAATAACAAATAATAATAAATGAAATTATGTGAATCCATTAAATATTTTAATAATTTTACAAATGATATAGGTTCGTGAATCTAAGGCCATCCTTACATCGTTTAGTTGTTCAATGTCGTTGTATGTATTTTTACTACAAAATACAATACGGTGAGTTTCATTTGCCTTTTTACCCTTTTATATTTTTGGGCTGAGAATGCATGCGCAACTTTTATAAATGTTTTACGAAATAGACACAAGTAATTGAAACTACATTATATGGTTGAATGATCGAAACTGAATATGCCCCCTTTTTATTAAGTCTGGTAATCTAAGAATTAGGGAACAGACACCCTAATTGACGCGAACTCTAAAGATAGATCTATCGGGCCCAACAAGCCCCATCCAAAGTACCGGATGCTTTAGTACTTTGAAATTTATATCATGTCCGAAGGAGGATCCCGGAATGATGGGGATATTCTTATATGCATATTGTGAATGTCGGTTACCAGGTGTTCAATCCATATGAATGATTTTTATCTCTATGTATGGGATGTGTATTGAAATATGAAATCTTGTGGTCTATTAAAATTATGAAATGATTATTTATGCTAAACTAATGAACTCACCAACCTTTTGGTTGACACTTGAAAGCATGTTTATTCTCAGGTACGAAAGAAATCTTCCGATGTGCATTTGATCATTTAAAAGATATTACTTGGAGTCATTCATGACATTTTTCAAAAGACGTTGCATTCGAGTCGTTGAGTTCATCAAGATTATTATTAAGTCAATTATATTTGGATATATTATGAAATGGTATGCATGTCTGTCAACTGTCGATGTAAATGAAAGTTTGTCTTTTAAAAACGAATGCAATGTTTGTAAAATGTATCATATAGAGGTCAAGTACCTCGCGATGTAATCAACTGTTGTGAATCGTTTATAATCGATATGGACTTCATCCGGATGGATTAGGACGGGTCCTTTCAGTTGGTATCAGAGCGGTGGTCTTAGCGAACCAGGTCTACATTAGTATGCATAACTGATAAGTCGTTAGGATGCATTAGTGAGTCTGGACTTCGACCGTGTCTGCATGTCAAAAGTTTTGCTTATCATTTTTGTCGAAAATCATCTGCTTATCATCCTTAGGAAATTACATGCTCATTATTCTTAGTCTAGACACGTTTTACTGCATTGACTGCATAAATAGTGTATAGACAAAATTCATATCGTAGCGTATCTGACAATTCATATCTTAGCGTATCTGTTACTGTAGATCTTGCCTGATATCTTCCGTAAATTTCTCCGTAATTTAAGGGAACCTGGTACTATATATCTATGCATATTATGCTTTGAGAATACCATCCAACTATCAATTGCTGTCACTAAACTCTTCATACCAAAATTTTTTTCTGAGATCGCGTAAGATGGCCTCTACGAACCAACCAAGTTCATCTGACTCCGAAGATAGCGTGACAGGAGCACACCAACCAATCAACTACCGTAATTACTGGAGAAAATGGGGGTGGGTTCGCGACATACTCACCCTATGGAGAAGAGAAGAAGGTACTCCATAACATGAACCGAATCTACCACCTAACCTTGGAGTACTTGACCCGCTCACCGGCGAACCCGTTCGCAACACCGTTTATACCCTTTTTGCAAGAATTTTTCGTCTTGAGGCTACCATTAATGGAAATAGAGGAGATATCCGACCTCTACCTCACACCGGTTACCAACCAGGGTTAGTAGAAGAAGTTAGAGAACTCCGAGCTCGAGTATTAACTTTAGAGAGCACGGTACACAATTTACAAGCAACCGCAGTATCACCAACACCAGTAACGTCACCAGCCTTAGTACTAACGGCACCAGTACCACCAACAACCCAAGTTTCAACAATCCATGCCTCAACATCTCATTCTGTACCTCGAGTATAATCATCGTTCTACGTATCGTTCTACATCAATTACCTTCGTTCTTCATGGCGATTATGTAATCTCTAATATTTTAGAAATTATGTATTCTTGTTCTAACGGTAAATCAGATGTGTTAATATCATATTAACTCATTAAATTCATGATTGCATCTGAAGAAAATATATATGTATATATGTGTTCATAAAGATTGTAATAAAAAAAAATTCTTTTGTACAAACTGTTAATGGTGAAAATATTTTAACGGGTAGGTAATACCCGAGGAAATATTTAACTTTCATATTAACATGTTATATTGTACATTCTTCGAATCTGATTCAAGTCATTTACTATCCTATTTACATCTACCAATATACGAATCCGTTCACCACAGAATAACCATTTTCATTCAAATTCAATTTCATATTTGGATTTTGACTTACCAGAATCCAACAAGTGGCATAATGAAGAAATAATAAACACAATAAAAATTGATTAGAAACAGACTAATTAACAACATGAAATTCTATTAAGAATCCAAGCTAAGAAAATCCTAGCTAACTGTTCCTAGCTAACTGTTAATTCCTTATTACCATTTAATTTATTTATCGCAGTTTAATTATCGCATTTTATATTCTTGCAATTTTATTTATCGTCATTTAATTTCTGTTATTTACTTTACGCACTTTATTTATTGTCATTTAATTTCTGTATTTATTTTTCGCACCTTAAATATCGGGACACGTATACAAGGTTTTGACATATCATATCGACGCATTTATATATATTATTTGGAATAACCATAGACACTCTATATGCAGTAATGATCGAGTTCTCTATACAGGGTTGAGGTTGATTCTACAATAATATATATAATTTGAGTTGTGATCGAGTCTGAGACGTATACGAGTCACGACACGTATTAATTAATTCGAATATTATATATGAATTATTGAAATGCTAACTGTGGACTATCAACATTGGACAATTAAAATTAATTAAAATATTGATTAAAACATATGAAAATAAACAATTCTTCAAGTTTGCCACTTGATTTCGTCTTAAACCTCATTTGTATCTTCACGATTACATTCTGCGTTCAAACCTTTCATGATTCTTGAAAACACCTCAATCGAGAGGATGAACCAACCACACTTCAGCTACGGAAGAAAAGATTTATGCATATAGTTATGCACCTTAGAAACTCTCGGCAACTGAGTAAAAGTTTAACATGTAGCCGCGACAGATCCTTTGGCATTAATTAGCAAAAATAATTTTTGCGATCCCTTTTCAAGGTAGACAATTTTGTCACAGCTCCAGCAAGTCAACTTCGACTTTTCATTCGAAGTAGCCTTACTATAATCCTGATATATACGATTACCCTTTTGATACCGGAGGATTCTTTTATATTTCACCATATTACCAGCAGACATACCAGCAACCTCGTTACTTCTTGGCTTAAATCTCTCTGACAAATCATTATATTTATTCATTGAAACCCTATCATATACTCATCCGCGTCTTATAACGAGAACTGCCATACCAATTACCGGGAATCAGCAATCAATACTTTGAAAACTCACATCATATCTACATCAACAATTATATGTATGACATTTATCTCTTAGAATTATGATCTCTCATTCTGAAATTCTGAAAAGCACTCAGTCACAAATCAATACTATAAATGTTGAAAAAGTTGAATGAAGCAGCAGAAATCATAGACAACCGTAAATGACCTTAATCATCGGAAGTTTGATGATAAAGAATAGTATGTTGGAAAAGCTCAGAAAAGTTGGAACTAGAAAACGGATTGAGCTAACCACGAAGGAGACCAAGGACAAATACAAGGACAAAAACCCTATGTTCAAAGAATCCAGGTAATTCTGAATCCGATGAAATCTTCAACAAATATCTTGCTCCGTACTCATATTAAAATCTTGCGGAAAATCTTCTTCATCAACCATTGAACTTAGAGATTCCAAAATATCATCATCAATATCTTCGATATTTCTGAGGATATTTTCATAAATATTCTCATCCGAAATTATATACCTCTTCGTGTTTCCTATGCATCATTATAATGGAAACAGTCAATAGAAAATTTAGTACCAAAAAGCAGATTATGCGAAACTATGAAGAAAGCCGCGGACAAATCACAAAAGAATAAGTTTGGCTTCAAAGAATCCGAATGATTCAGTGTCTGCTAAGGTCTTTAGTGAATATCTTGCTCATTAATCTAAACCCTTGCAGACAATAGTTTCTATCATCCTCTGATCTTAGATATTCCGAGATATTATCGTATCTTTCATTATAAATATCCTCCATATTTCTGAAGATATTTTCATAACTATTCTTATCTGAAATCATTAATCTCTTCATAATATCAGTGTTACATCATATAGAAACTGTTAATTTCTATATTCTGTAAACTTTTGAGCTTAAATTATGAATGTTATTGAAGTAATGTTGGGACTGAAGCATGAGTTAGTATAATATAATGACACTTGATCAACGTGATTATATTACAGTAAGTCATACTGAGTTCTAATGGGACGAGATGATTCACAGATCATAATGTCATCACATGTCATGTTACATAACTCTTTCATTCTGCTTAACTTCTGAATATATCAAGAAAGTATATTTTTGATAGTTCTATTCTCAGTGATTTTGGTAATTTGACAAATCAAATTGTGCTATTACGTTCTTTCTCGTTTAGAACATTAAATTCATTCGAAACTCCATACTTACAAATGCTAGACCATTACTCGTTTGACTAGAGATCGAGAGGAGATTAAAAAGACGAAGAGCTCCGAAACGTAAAGGAAGATATAAAACTCGACAACAACACCGAAATTACAATAATTAAAAATTAAAACATCACGACAATTAAAAATTAAAAGATTACAATCAAACTACTCGTCGTCATCAATTGTCATCTGCAAAGTAGCGTTCACCAGTCATTTCACCATCCGTGAGGTACTCTGGAGACATCGGTATTTCTCTTGATGCTTCAACTGCTGCTTCAGCTGATTCATCGAGGTAACGATAACCCAACGTCTCTTCATCTTTAAGAAGCGCATACAAAGAAATGCGTTTACCGCGATCTTCAATGGTATCTTTTATAAAGTACCATTGATCATCGGTACACAGAAAACTTGCCCTACAATCCGCATCATAATCGTCTTTATAAAAGAACACAGACGTAAATTCACACGGAACTTTTTCCTTCAAAAAGGATAGCAAGTCTTATAAATCAACATCACGAATGTCGATATCTTCAAACGAAATACTGTCACCCCACTTATATTCCTTCATTTGATTACAGAAATCACCTCCGTAATGAACATTGAATGAAACAATCATTGGGGGAAGTGTTAACATTTTGCAATTTGGGAATGTTTGATTTTGATTTTGAGAAAGGCGGAAATATAAAAGAAAGATATGTTTGAATGTAAAAAATGAAGTATATGGTTGGTGTTTATATAGTGTAAAGGTGACCGTTGGGATAGCCGTTGGAATTTTTTTTATTTTACTAACGGCTAAAAATTTGGGCAAGTTTTTGGGCGAAGGTGGACGATGCCCGTTGGGACCTCTCTCGTGATAGTTTCATTCGAATTCTTCGATTAACCGAATTATTTTATCTGTATTATTCTCAATAATGATAAAACTCAAATTATCAACTCATATTCGTCATGAAAACATTTTTATTGTTAGCCATGACCACCCTACTCAAATTTCGGGACGAAATTTCTTTAACGGGTAGGTACTGTGATGACCCGGGAATTTCTGACCAAATTTAAACTTAATCTTTATATATTTCCAACACGATAAGCAAAGTCTGTAATGGTGAGTCTTGAAAATTTTGAACTGTGTTCATGTATTCAATTAACCCGTGACTACTTCTGACGATTCACGAACCTTTGATTTAAACAGAAATGTAGATATAAATAATTATATAAATAAATAATTATATATAATAGTTTAATGAACTATTATGTGATTTAGTTATTATGAAAGGTAACTTGAAATAACCAAAACTTGCTATTTTGAATAAATTAAGTATATTGATTATAAATGATTTCCAACATAATTGGTCAGCGTTAACAATGTACTAAATATATAATGTTATACTTTGAGTGTAATTGTTTAAATATATAATTATCTAATGGATATTTAAAACATAAATATATATATATATATATATATATATATATATATATATATATATATATATATATATATATAGTAGTTGAAATATTTATATATATATATATGATTTTTGTGCATAATTATTGATTTTATGTATATAGTAATATATATTAAAATGTGTAAATATTAAATATTCAATATATGTTATTATAATATATAGTATATAATTATTGAGAATTACAAAATTTATAGTATGTAATATTAATAAATTAAAATTTAATTACAAGATAAAATATAATTGTTATATTAATATTATTATTACTCCCATTATTATTACTAAAATAAATATTAATATTAATATTAATATTAGTATCATTAAGATAAATAATATATACATAGAAAAATTTGTAAAATGTAAATTGTTATATTATTGTTGTTATCATTATCAATATTATTATTATCGTTACTATAATTATTAAGAAGATAATACATTTATTATTCTTATCATTAATAATGTTATTAATATCATCTTTAAAATAATTTTGTTATTTTATTTTGAATATATTTATAATTATAAATTATATATATACATGAATCATGCGTACCAGTTTTGGAATCCAATTCAACTATAAATCGCTATCTGTCCTATTTAATTAGTCTGTTGAATTATTTCTTTGATTCCTTTATCATTACAAATGAAACTTTATTTAAAATCCCAATCAAACTTTAATTATTTGTCTTCTGTCTGATTTCTGTTACCAGTCGGTTTCATAAGTCAATTAGGCTCAATATTAACAGCTACGACCTGTATTCATCATATGTACTTATTCTTACTACAATTCATAAAAAGAAAACACCAAAAGAACCCAGACTATAAACTCGTACCTCTGTTTATACCATTTTATCAAAAATCATGAGTTAGTATCAATCTTCAAAATTGATAATGAAATTGTGTTAGGATTATTTTGGTTAAACTTTCTGCAAAGTTTCATCCCTTAATTTCTAAGATTGAGTAAGAATTCTGAGGTCAAACTTATTTTACAAAAAAGTCAACAATGGTTCTTGAATCAAATTTGAATTCGTTTTTAAGTTTTAAGTTCAATCGATAATGCTAATGTATTTTAGAAAGCATTTGAAAGATATTTCATGAAGGTAACATGGTCTCAAACAGATTCAATCGTGAATTCATTTTTTTTGTTTTCGTTACCGTCGAACAGCAACAGGGCAACCATTTTTTTTTTTTTTCGCTTTTAAATCCTTTTGTTAGTTTTATGATTGTTTACATGTCCTAAAAACTAATTTGTTGAGTAACTATTAACAATGAAGTGTTTGGGTCGATTTACGAATTTGATGAAGGAGAAGATGGTGAATAAGACTGAAAAGGATAATAGGTATATATTTATGGTCAGCGTATTAGAATAGAAAAACAAGCACAGCCGAACGGTTTAACAAGGTGTTGGGTAACGAGAGGTCGGGGGTTCGAACCCGGGTGCGAGCTGTTTTCTCTTTGGAACTCATTTTTTTTTTTGAGGTAGTCTTTTGTATTATTATTATTGTTATTGTTATTATTATTGTTATTGTTATTATTATTTGTATTAGTATTATACTTATTATTATCATATTTACATTTAAAGTATTATAATTATTGTATCATGAAAATTATTATCATTTTAGTATCATCTTTAGGTATTATTATTATTGTTATTATCATTAATTACTATAAGTATTATTAATACTATTACTATTTAATGTTACCATTTTAGTGTTAATATTATTATTATGATTATGGATATTATTATTATCATTACACTCATCTTTTTTTGTTACTATTATTATTATTATTATTGTTAAGTGTTAGAATTATTAATAGTATTTGTATTATTAATATTAGTTATTATTATTATTATTATTATTATTATTATTATTATTATTATTATTATTATTATTATTATTAAATCATTATTATTATCAAAACTATCTCTTTAACCAGACAAATATTTTGTATATAAAATATACTTATTACATATACTATAATTATATTTCTCATAACTATATATATATATATATATATATATATATATATATATATATATATATATATATATATATATATATATCAAACCTATCAATATCATATATATACATATATATATATATATATACTTACATATAACCAACTAATGATTTTAAATATAATGTAGATCATATAATATATATAGATATATTGATACAATTAAATGTATAATATTAATCGTTTTAAATATATCTACAAATAAATATATATATATATATATATATATATATATATATATATATATATATATATATGTATATATATATATATGTATATATATATATGTATATATATATGTATATATATATATATATATATATATATATAGATATATATATATATATATATAGATATATATATATATATATATATATATATATATATATATATATATATATATATATATATATATATATATATATATATATATATATATATATATATATATAACATATAATGTAAGATATAATGTATGTAAATGTTTTAATGGATTTTTAGAATAAATTCTATATAACTAAAATATATAAATAACAAATAATAATAAATGAAATTATGTGAATCCATTAAATATTTTAAAAATTTTACAAATGATATAGGTTCGTGAATCTAAGGCCATCCTTACATCGTTTAGTTGTTCAATGTCGTTGTATGTATTTTTACTACAAAATACAATACGGTGAGTTTCATTTGCCTTTTTACCCTTTTATATTTTTGGGCTGAGAATGCATGCGCAACTTTTTTAAATGTTTTACGAAATAGACACAAGTAATTGAAACTACATTATATGGTTGAATGATCGAAACTGAATATGCCCCTTTTTATTAAGTCTGGTAATCTAAGAATTAGGGAACAGACACCCTAATTGACGCGAACTCTAAAGATAGATCTATCGGGCCCATCAAGCCCCATCCAAAGTACCGGATGCTTTAGTACTTCGAAATTTATATCATGTCCGAAGGAGGATCCCGGAATGATGGGGATATTCTTATATGCATATTGTGAATGTCGGTTACCAGGTGTTCAATCCATATGAATGATTTTTATCTCTATGTATGGGATGTGTATTGAAATATGAAATCTTGTGGTCTATTAAAATTATGAAATGATTATTTATGCTAAACTAATGAACTCACCAACCTTTTGGTTGACACTTAAAAGCATGTTTATTCTCAGGTACGAAAGAAATCTTCCGCTGTGCATTTGATCATTTAAAAGATATTACTTGGAGTCATTCATGACATATTTCAAAAGATGTTGCATTCGAGTCGTTGAGTTCATCAAGATTATTATTAAGTCAATTATATTTGGATATATTATGAAATGGTATGCATGTCTGTGAACTGTCGATGTAAATGAAAGTTTGTCTTTTAAAAACGAATGCAATGTTTGTAAAATGTATCATATATAGGTCAAGTACCTCGCGATGTAATCAACTGTTGTGAATCGTTTATAATCGATATGGACTTCATCCGGATGGATTAAGACGGGTCCTTTCAGTTTTTCATGTCGATATACACCCATCATGTCCTGATACACTGACCTGCCTCTAATGATTTAGACGATTTATCACACGTATAACACTTCTCATTTAATCAACATCATAGGTTATACGAATCCTCTTACATGGATGTAAAATAGGATTTGTATAGACACTCAATCTGTTTTTATCTCCAAAAAGTCTTACTCGTTACTGTAATACTTTTCAAATGCCCTTGGCATAATGCAAACAAAACGCGCACGCTACATTTATTCAGGAACAAGAATCTTTGATCACATAATGATCATACACCAATTATCGTTTATAACTGCAAATCGTACCTTCACTCTTCCTACTTAACACATTTCTATCACTCCGTATAATTTCTCACATCTATATAAGACCAAATGAGTTTAATGTACTCAAACGTTGACTTCCTGATTATAACCCTGATACACAATGCTAACAATCATTTTAGTTGCAGTCATCATTATTTTAATGAGTGTATAACTTCCACATGCATAATTGGTTACCTACATCTATTCTATATCATAAATGATAGGTCAGATCATAGTGAGATTAGAAGATGTGATGAGTTAGAGTGAGATTCGGTAAGTGAAGAACAGATTCGGTAAGAGAGAGAATCGGTAAAATTACATTCCACAGCTTTCTAGAACTCAGTTACAATGCAATGGCTATCTAATTAGGATTACTTAGGTTCCTTATATAGCCCTCTTCTAAGGAATCTTCATTTAGGCTTATTTCACATTAACACTATACATACTTCGGGGTCCTAACCATCTCCTCCTTAGTGTTAAATGTGAAAATTACAATGTAATCCTATTGAGATATCTAAAGGAACTTTGTTCCTCTGAAGTGAACTTTGGATTTGAATCCTCTGAGACTCTCATATCTTCTTATATTCACTCTTGTTTTGAGACGACTCTTTAATTTCGTGAGAATGTATTTGACAATCTCATTATCTTCAGATGAATAGCATTTGTTGATCAGTCTCTATCTCAAGTATTTGAAAGCATACATCAACATTCCGTCTGAGTATATTCTGAAGTCTGAAACTCTGATGAAGACCTTTATGTAGTGAGAATTGACAAATACAAACCCATATGGACAATCACTTACTTCAAGTAAGGAAATATATCTTAGCTCTTCAATCACTTGATTTGGCGGTTTGATTCCAAGCTTTTTGTGTCCAGATTCCAACCCCATCTAAAAGTCATGAACAGAAATCCATCTCATTGAGTCAAGAACAAATCTGTAGACCGCTTTCATCACAGTAGCATGATAAATTGTCGTAGATTCATTCAGGTCTATCAAGTAATTGTAGATGTAGATAATGTCGTCCATCTTTAATCTGTCAAAATCTGCTTCTGAGAACTGATAGTCCTCATCATCCATTCTTGTCACATAAAACAATGGCATCTACACTCCATCCTTGTTAATCATCAAAATCTTGTTAATGCTTTTGATCTCTGAATTCCGCTGTTCTTGAAGTTTCTCTTCATTTTTCAATTTAAATTTGTCGCGAACATTCAGATAAGCTTTGAGATATTCCGGTTTCTTATGATATTTCCATGCACATAAAACACTCATTGAAGCAGCAAGGACGAGATCAGAATCACCATAAATCTTATAAGATTGTTGTTCTATAAATGGTGAATGAAGAATCAGCTTCTCTTCATCCTCATCAAGTTGATAATCAACATCACATTCAAGGACAATTTCTGCAGTTTGAAATGGAACATTAAGATCAGCAGGACTCGTAGTATCTTCTTTGCCATTTGAGAAAATCTTCTTCTCAAAGTGTATGTCAAATTTATCGGTTGGAGATGTCTTGACAAATTGATGTTCATTAAACTCATTAGCGACACTATACACCCTCAAAATATTTTCAATATTATCAAAATTTCGATTGTCCTCTGGAGTTGACTTGTTCTCTATTTGATCAGCTGAATCCATAATCATTAACGTCCCTGAGTCACCCTCTCTCTGAACTTTCGATTCATCTAGAAAACTTTCACATTGAATAACCTCAATTTCATCACTTTTTGAATCAGATATTTCAACTACATCGTGATCCCAATGTTGACTAGACAAACCAGCTTCATAAGTTAATCGTTGAAAATCAATGGAATCATAACCATGTCTATTCTCCCCCTCATGAAGATTATCAGGATCGAAATTATCATGTTCAGACATACGAATTGGTCCAGGTGACTTACATGGAGATAAAGGATAAACTACTCTTGCTTGCTCAAGATAAATCATCATAGTATCGCGAACTTCATCAAGATCAGTTCGTTTAGCAAATTCAGCAAGATATAGCTCCTCCACCTCATTTTCAGAGAGATATTTGAATCCATATTTGTTTGATATACGAGAAGGTGACCTAGTTGGTGAAACAACAGTGTAACCATGAACAGCATCAGCTTCAGCAGCAACTGTTGAAGGTGATGTCGGTGAAAGTGTTTGAGTTGCCGTGAGGGCTGGTAAGGATAAGCGTGCGGTATTATTCTTATATGTAGGGCGATACATACTACTAGTCAGATTCGTGATATCCCCTTCTGATGGAGGTTGGGTAACAACCGGAGTTGTTACCGGCGAAGATTCTTTCGAGTCACCTGCCTCCATGACTTTAGTCTCATGGGACTCTGACAGAGTAGCAGAACTACCCGTCAGTTTAGTTCTCGCAGAGATATTACTATCTCCGACTCCTGAAATCATTGATATACCATGAGGTGGCACAACTCTTTCAGTTAGCGACTCTTCCTCCAGACCCTGAGATTCAAAATCTGGAAGAGAAGTGGTTTGAACCAATGGATCAATTTCTTAAACCAAAGGAACAGTCTGCTGGAAGTCTGATAAATATCCCGAAGGATTGTCATGTTGATTCATTTCCATGGGACGCGGCAGATCTCCCTTATCAAGATAAGCCGGACCTCCAGGCCCTGTTGTACGTTGAGGCCATACAACATCACTTAGATGATGTATATCAAGAGGATTTTCGGCCGATACGTAGGGTGCCTTTTCTAGGTTTTTTGGCTCCCCTTCGGCTGTTCTGGACTTCAATGATTGAGTTTCCTTAATCGATTGAGTCGATGCAGACTTTACTGCAGAGGAAGACTTTACTTCCTTAGATGTCGAAGCACCTTACTGAGTAGGATTTATTATTAAGTCCTGATTAGGTTGGATGGGCTAATTGGTCTTTTTACCATCCGTACTTTCAGATCTCATGCCTACCGAAGCTTGCGCTTCATTTAGTGTAGGGCTTACTGTTATTGTTGGATGTGATACAGATATGGGTGAAGGTGACGTAACAGGTTCTAGGTCTTGGTCCGTATCACCAATGGTTTGAGTAACTGTTCAGCGTACGATAGGAGTCATAGTCCTAGATCTAGTTACTCGTTGAGTTGGCGGAGTCTAGATTCGGTAAGTTTAATCAGATTCGGTATGCAATTAACTCAATGTGAGAGAAAGTTTGATTTTGACCCTCCTATTTATAGATACCGAATACATTTAAAAACATGGGCCTTACCGAATGGGCCAATTTTACCGAATGCAGTCCATTTTCAATATTTAATCAATTTGACTTCAAATTTTGACAAATCTTTAACAAGGATTTTCAAGTTTATCATATTTTCAACGAAAAACATTTCTGAGACATTTTGAAGGTTTTAGAACTTACCGAATCTGCACTGTTGGTTGTCAGATTCGGTATAATGCTAAAAATAGCATTTATTCAGAGAAAACAATTCTTTTTGGATTTTATCTTTTCCAATTTTTAATAATTTTCTAAAAACAAGATTTGTACTTAGAAAAATTTGAAATATGTACAAAGTACAAATCTTCAATGATACCAATTTTAAAACGAGTTGCATACAAGCCAAAGTGAATATTTTCAATTTAAAACATGAGTTTTTATGAATTCACTTTTTGAAAATCAATTTTCTTTTTAATTTTCTCCCTTTCTCCCCCTCAAAATGTGATATACAATCAAATTAATCATCATTTTGATCTTCCTAAGAAAATTTAATAACTCCCCCTTGAAATATGATATCAATCAGTTACCTACCCCTTTCGTAACCATTGAAAAATAAACCCAGGAAGTTATCAGAAATCTAAAGGCTCCCCCTTGAAAGATAATATCTAAAGCATAATATATCAGTTGCTCCCCCTAAAAAAGAATTACCCCCCCTAAACACAAGATCCCAGGTACAAGTCCCAATTTAGCTAAGGAAAATTAAGCACTATACTCCACCATGCCAATTTCTTTTATCAAGAACTTTAGTCTAAGTTCATCTAATGGTTTAGTGAACATGTTAGCTAATTGTACTTTGGTAGGCTCAAAGTATAACTCTACATCTCCTTTTTCTACATGGTCCTTAATGAAATGATAACGAATATCTATGTGTTTAGTCTTAGAATGCTGGACCTGGTTGCTAGTTATTGCAATTGCACTCTATGAATCACAGTATATCGGGGTCTTAGTGATCTTAAAGCCATAATCTAGGAGTTGAGTTTGCATCTACAAAACTTGTGAATAACAATGAGCTGCAGCAATATACTCAGACTCAGCAGTTGATAAAGAAACACAATTTTGTTTCTTAGATGACCAACCAACTAACCTATTCCCCAACATCTGAATTGATCCAGATATGATTTTTCTATCAATATGGCAACCAACATGATCCGCATCAGTATAAGCAGTGAGATTGAAATCAGATCCATGTGGATACCAGATTCCAAGATTAGGAGTACCTTTTAGGTACTGAAAAATCCTAACCACCGTTTTGGAGTCAGATTTCTTAGGGTTTGACTGAAAGTGAGCACAGAAAGTTACAACAAGTGTAATGTCTGGTCTACTTACAGTCAGATACATTAAAGAGCCAACCATGCTTCGATAAAGCGTAATGTCAAAGGGTTCTCCATTAGCATCAGCATCCAGTAATGTCCTCATTGGGGTTTTCATTGGTTTTAAGGTAGTCATTTTAAAATGTTTTAGCATATCATTGATATACTTTGTTTGACTGATAAAAATCCTGTTTGGTAATTGTTTTGCTTGTAACCCCAAGAAGAAATTATGCTGGTCAAGCATGCTCATTTCGAATTTGTTGGCCATAAGGTCACCAAATTCTTTGCATAGGGCCGGGGACGTGGAACCAAAAATAATATCATCAACGTAAATTTGAACCAAGAGAATATAACCGTGGTTTTTACAGATGAAGAGTGTTGTATCAATTATTCCACGAGAGAAGCCATTATCCAGCAAGTACTTTGCCAAGGTCTCGTACCATGCACGCGGTGCTTGCTTTAGACCGTACAAAGCTTTCTCTATGTAGTATACATGGTTTGGATGAATGAGATCGACAAAGCCTTCTGGTTGATCAAGATATACTTCCTCTTGAAGATGACCATTCAAAAAAGAAGTTTTGACATCCATTTGAAACACCGTAAACTTCATATGAGAAGCAAATGCAAGGAATAGGCGAATAGCCTCAATCCTAGCAACCGGAGCAAACATTTCGTCATAATCAATACCCTCTTGTTGTTGATATCCCTTGGCCACAAGACGTGCCTTATTTCTAACCACAATTCCATCAGAATCCTTCTTGTTCTTGAAAACCACTTTACCCCTATTGGTCGTTGACCCGCTGGTCTTGGAACTAATCGCCATACTTTCAAACGATCAAACTGATTGATCTCCTCTTGCATTGCTACCACCCAGTTCGGATCTAGTAAATCTTGAGCAACCGTTGTTGGTTCAATCTTACTAAGAAAGGCAGTGTATAAACACATATTCCGAGTAGCCCTTCGAGTTAAAACTGGAGTAGATGCATCACCAATGATAAGATCAATTGGATGACTTTTAGTCCATCGGTTGTTATGTGGAAGAGGTTGTACATCATTGTTATCCATTGAAACATTAACCATTGTTGAGGTTGAGCCATGATCCTCTTGTGCCGATGTAACATTATCTAACGGATTCATTTGAGTATCTGGAGAAATAACTGGAGTTGTATCAACAGATGTATCTTGAATTAGTTCAAGATAATCATCAAGAGGTGGGAGGGAGGATGAAGAAACAACAGGTGAATCAGTTGGTGTAGAATCCTCATCAAAGAGACTTGGTTGAGCCACTACAGTATTTGACTGTGATGGTGTAATCTGTACGGCTTGAACATCCGAATTCCATTGAGGAGCATAAAGACTATCAAACAAGATATCAAGTTCCTTTGTTGTAACCATCGGAACACCCTTCTTCAAGAAAATTGAACTTTGCGCGGAAGAAGTATTAGCCAGGATAGGATCGGTTTTTGAACTGAGTTGTTCAAAAGCCATTCTCGATAATTCATCGAACTTGACATTGATGCTTTCCTTGATCATCTTTGTCCGTTTGTGATAGATACGATAGGCAACTTTGTTCGAAGAATAACCAAGAAATATGGCTTGATCGCCATGAGGATCAAACTTTCCGAGGCTGTCAAAATAGTTAAGCTCATAGCATATACAACCAAATACACGAAAATATTTGACATTCGGGCATCTACCATATAGTAACTCATAAGGAGTTTTGTCAAAACATTTATTAATGATACAACGATTTTGGGTATAACATGCAGTTGAAATGGCCTCCCCCCACATTTTCGAAGGTAGTTTGGAGTAGGAAAGCATCGTTCGAGCTGCCTCGCACAATGTACGATTACGTCGTTCGACTACTCCATTCTGTTGGGGGGTTCATGCAGCAGAGAACTGATGTTCAATGCCTTGGTCTTTCAAATAACTATCAAGCAGGTCATTCTTAAATTCCGTCCCATTATCACTTCGGATGCTCTTAACATGTTTGTTAAAAGAGCATTGAGTCTTTTTGATGAACTCAATGATAATGACGGGGGTTTTCGATTTAGTCCTAAAAAGAAAAATCCATGTAAAACGTGTATAGTCGTATACAATGAAAAGCACATGTTTCCGGCCACCGAGGCTAGAAACCCTCATGGGTTCACATAAGTCCATATGCAATAATTGCAAAGATGATGAAGTACTGGGGTTTTGCTTAAGCGGATGATTAGTTCATTTCAGCTTACCCATCGCACATGATGGACACACATGATGCTTATCATACAGAAATGTAGGAATGCCATCAATTAAGTCTTTAAAGACTAGTTGATTGATGCCCTTGTAATGCAGGTGTGACATCCGGTGATGCCATAACCACGAATTTTCTTTTGTAGAACGGGTAGCCAAACACATGTTCCCATGCGATGGTGCATCATTGAGGTCAATAGTATATATTGAAGCACAACGTTTACCAACAAAGAGATAATTTCCATCGGTGGATTGCACCGAGCATTGATGACGTTCAAACAGAACTTTGAGATCTCAGTCACAAAATTGGCTGACACTAAACAAACTGCACCCCAAACCCTCAACATATGAGACCCGTTTAATCGTTATGCCATTTTTCACATAATCTTCATAACCCGTTATTGCTGCAATTTCGTCATTATAAACGTAACCGTTCCTAGGAATTTGTCAACAAAATTGACAAGCAAGGATTTATCGCCCATCATGTGTCGAGAACAACCAGAATCGATATACCAAACACAGATGTCGAAACCCTGTAAATGTTAATTTCCTAGACTTTAGGTACCCAAAGTTTCTTGAGTCCTCTACGGTTAGTACCAACAAAAAACTTTGGATCACAAATCAATGTATCACATAAAGTAGCATGCAATTTAGCCATTAAAGCATCATCTAAAGCCACATTACATGAAGCATCATAAGCGATATCAAGTTTTACATCATCATCATCAGAAGTCTTTACACATAATTTATTCCAAGTAGATTTTTTGTTCACACAAGAGAATTGAAAAACATGCGATGACTTCCTAGGTCGATTAGCAGATTTCTTGGTTTGGTTTGCTACTTTCTTAGTCATGGACTTAGGAACCCATACAGACTTATAATTCAAGTTAGGATTATAACCTGTGACACGAAAAACACTTTTGTTAGTTAGACATCCAAACTTTTCATTTGACACTTGAGTATTTTGATTTTGCAAAATTTCCATTTTTATTTTACGTTCCTTTGCATCATACTCACTCAAATCAGGTTTTAGACTCGTGGTTTGTTTTGAAGACTTCTTTGGTTTTGTTAAAAGACTTTCCTTTGTATGCTTTGTCATTAACATCAGAGGAAGTTTTTCACTTGAACATGAACCATCTGGATGATGTACCTTCTTCACAATGAATTGTGGTGAAGGTGTAACTTTTGAAACTCTTTTCTCGAATTTAGATCGTAAAGGATTTTTAAGAATGGTAATGGGTGTTGTAACTATAGAAACATTTGATTGTGATTTACCCTTAACCATCTTATCAATCACCCAGCACACTTAGAAACAATATTCATACACTTAGTAAGCATTAGTGATGTGTGTGCTTGCATAGCAATCTGTTGTGTTATTGCATGTTTTAGTTGAACTATCTTTCGATTCAAGCTTTTAATCTCAGACATAAATCTTCAGTAGATACTAAAACTTCACCTTCCTTAAAATCATAAGTACATTCTTTCTTAGGAAGTTTAGGCAATTGTTCACTCAATTCAAGCATTTGTTTCAAGTGTTTGCATCTAAGTTGCAATTCTATGTTCTCTTTTTCAAGTTTGTCAACTAGATGAAACAAATCTAATTCTGCAGGCTTTTCCTCTCTAGGTTCTACCTTAGGTTTAACTTTTGGTTCTACCTTAGGTTCTACCTTAACATCAGAAGCCATTTGACCTAGTGATACTGACTCAAACAAGACAGTAAGTTCATGTGCTAGGTCTTCACAGATAGAATCATCAGAAACATAACATGCATGTAAGGCCGGTAGCATTGGTTTCACATCAAAAGTTGTTTCATAAAACACTTCATCTATGGCAATAATGCTAGAATTAGGTTTGTTAAACACTTCATTCTCAAGCATTAAAATGTATTTCTATAGCATGAGTGTAGGAATATCAACCAGTCTACGTTTAGTCACATAATTAGCATGTTGCATATTCTTTTTAGATTCAACAAGTTCCTTCAAGAAATCAGAATTTGATTTACCCATTTTAGCATTGACTTTTTCATACATTAAGCTAATTTGGTGATATTTTTTAGATTTGCAGTTAACAATAATATCATCAAAATCAGCATCAGATGCATGCACAAAATGATAAGGTAACCCAGCTTGAAAGTAATCAGAATGATATAATCCTGGAATCTTTTTGGAAGCATCATCTAATATCTTAGGATCTTCATAACCCAACCCCCACTTATCACTATGAATCGTTTTCGATCTATTCATGAAAATTGTTTGTTTTGAAAGTTCCATATCAATGATAGCTTTAGATTGCTCTGTTCGATAGAATTTTTCCTTATATCGAGCAAGTTGAGCTTTCATTTGAAAAGACTCTTTTGTTAATACAGAAATTTCAGTGTTCTTTTCAATTATGGTGTTTTCCAATTGAATAATTTTCTTGTTTAGCTTTGAAATTGTGGGTTCATGTTGGTTTTTCAAATCAGAAAGATCTTTTTCTAAGAATTGAACTTTTTCCGCAAGACGTTCTGATTTTAGACGATAATTAGTCCTTTCGACTTTAATCGGATGAATTGATTTTTTAAGCTCTTCCAACTCAGTTTCCGTAGAGCTGAGTTGGACTTTTAATCTATTCATCTCCGATTGTGATTTGGATGATGAAGATTTGGTCTCATTAAGTTTGATTTATCTTTCAAAATCTTGTTTTAAGATTTTAAACCTTTAACTTCTTCTGACATTGAGACCAAGTTCATCATCAGGTCATTTTGCATTTTGATAAAATCAGTTGGTATTTAAGTTGATTGTAGCTCATCATCATCAGATGCTGAGTCAGAATTCTCCATTGCTTCCTTTGCTTTGATAAGCTTAGACACCTTGCAAACTAAGTATCATCAACCGGTTTCAGCTCTCCTCCAGTTTCCACAATCTTTGCCATCAACATTTTCTTCTTGTAGTAAGATGCGTCCTTCTTCTTAGGTATCTTGCACTCACGAGAGTAATGACCAGCTTTGCCATAATTGAAACAGATTGAATCATCCTTTTTAGAATCATCAGCACATTGATATTTTGATTGATCAGGTTTCCTGTAATAGGAGGAAGAAGATGAGTTCTTGCGTTGATTGCTTGATTTGCCTTTGAACTTGTGTTTGTTCAAGGCTTTGGTGAACATGGCTGCCATCTTGACTAATTTAAGGTGAGAATCATCAACATCAGAAAGATTCAACTCTTCAGAGTCAGTTGATTCTTCAAAAAGCACTTTCTTGGATAAGCTTTTAGAAGTAGTAAATGATTTGCTCTTTTTTTTGGCAATTAGGGCAAGTGGATCACTCGGAGAAGACTCTTTCCTTCCCTCTTGAAGTTTAGAAACCTCTGGTTGATAATTCATAAGAACTCCAACAAGCTCATGAATAGTCATCTTGTCAATCTCTTTGGTAGATCGAACGATGGTTCCATAAGGAAGCCAATCAACATTGAGCTTTTTGAGGAACTTCATGTTGATTTCAGTGTTTACTTTTGTAATCTTTCACCTTTTCAACTCATTGAGAACATCATTGAAATGACGGTAGGTTTTCTTGAGTTGTTCTTTGGGTTCCTGCTTGAAATCTTCACAAGATCCAAGAGCCTTATTCAGTTTAGTAACATTGAACATGTCATACCCTTCTTGCTGTCATTTGATCTCATCCCATATATCTTTTACTGTGGTGTTGTTATCAATATTTTCAAACAATTCATACGGGATGGCTTACATAACAATGTTCTTAGCCTCTATGTCACCCTGAGCTCTCTTACGTCTATCACCAGAAAGTTCATAGACTGGAATTGGCATACCAGTATCCGGATGATACTCTACAACTAGACCATCTCTCAGAGAAGCCCATATGTACTTTGCTTTCTCACCCTTGTAGTCTATGTACTGAGTGATACGGTGGAGCCACTGAGTGTATTTTCCATCAAACAACACTAGTGGTCGAGAGTCTGATCCAATGATCAATGTATCTTGGGTAGACATCTTGAAATTGAGGTAGATTCGGTAAAGATTCGATATTACACAAATCTAATATGAAGGTTCACAAAAATCTAACAAAAGTGTCAGATTCGGTACTATAATAGATTCGGTAAATGATTAGGTACTGTAGCAGATTCGATAATTAGTTCGGTGCTGTAGCAGATTCGGTAAAGATTCGGTAAACCAGATTCTGTATCAGAAACTGATCTGTATCACTTGTAACACACCCAGATTCGGTATAGATTTAGTAACCACAAGACTTGAAGCCTTAGGACACTTAAAATCAAAGTATTAAGTGATACCGAGACTTTGGTTCGGTATTTAACTCTGTAGTCAAATTCTGTAAAACTTTGAACTCAAACACACTCCAATTCCTTTGAATTAGATTTGATAACCTTGCTGCACAAGGAAACAAGTTAGTAACATACAGAATTCAAAGATACCGAATGTGAAGGATACCAAATGTCAACTGTAGTAGTTGACAAACCGAGTCTAAGTATAGAATCTTAGAAAATCAATCGAATCCTATCTCAAACCACACCAATTAGCTGCGTATGATCAAACCGAATGTGATAGAATCACTAACACACCACAATCTGCAATACTTAAGATGAATTTCCAACTATGAAGCAGATTCAGTATGGTAGTTAAGATACCGAATGTTGATCGAATCTTCAAAACTTGAAGAATTAAGGAAATTGAACCGTCAAAAATGTGATTTAACACCTCACGATCACAACTGAATCCACAAACCTACACTAAAATAAATAATCAAGCTAGAATTGATCAATACCGAGAGTTTTAGCCACGAACTCTAAAAATCAACTTGATTCTCCATAATTGTTGTTAAAAAGCTGTAATGATGATCGAAACTCTTTCTAATTAACCTAATAAACCTTCGCTGAACTTATCACAAGAATCCGAACGTCAGATTATCAAATTCGATGTTACTGAATCTGATTCAATCTAACCAAATGTGATCAGATTCTGTAATCTTCCATCTCTGGATCGATATAGTAATGTGATATCACTCCCTGGGAACTCTAATACCAAATGATTGGTCAGATCATAGTGAGATTAAAAGATGTGATGAGTTAGAGTGAGATTCGGTAAGTGAATAACATATTCGGTAAGAGAGAGAATCGGTAAAATTACATTTCACAGCTTCTAGAACTCAGTTACAATGAAATGGCTATCCAATTAGGACTACTTAGGTTCCTTATATAGCCCTCTTCTAAGGAACCTTCATTTAGGCTTATTTCACATTAACACTATACATACTTCGGGGTCTTAAAAATAAAACTAAGTCCCATTAGACTTAAACATTACGTGAGCAGGTATATGATTTACACTTGAGGTACCTAACATCACATCATGTCAACTCCTTACCTTCATTTACACTTGAGGTACCTAACCTTCATTTAGGATAAATTCAGAACAAACCGCTCGAAGAGTTCACTCTAGTTCAAAGACCACACCTTTCGTGCGATTATCTTTCGAAAATGTAATATAAGATACTTTAAGAATCTATGAATCTTGTTATCCTCTTGGAAGGGGACTACTTAAAACATTTACGACACTGATGTGGTTACTCTACATATTCCTTCCTTTGTTGATTACAACTATATGTTGTTCTAGTTAATGTTAACCCTAACTTCAACATGTAACTGAAAGGATAAAGTTACATTATGGAACTATGCTTTCATTCCATCTACGGATAAGATCACCTGTATGGTAAACTGGGTGATATCCTTCATTGTTCGTTCAGACCGTCCTGAAGACATTATAAATAATTATGGCGTGCATTGCATATAAGTCCGATTAGTCACTTTCAGCTAAAATTTCAACTCATTTAGTCAAATGAAACGTTCTTAAATATCGGGTTCTTTATGCCTATTTTCTCCTTCCGAAATCAAGGGTTTAGTAAAATCCGTGGCTAACACTATACAGACATCAAATCGCATGGTTGTGATCACCATGTATTCCATTCTACCTGTCAGCTTTGTATTGCGACATAAGCGCTCAATGTTTTGGATAAGCTTAGTAACATTCATGATGTATTTCATGCATCCAGTTTACTGAAGATGCCTGTAGGGCTAAAAATATCATCTTTCCTTTTGTGGGTATATATTCAGATGACATACGCATATTAACCAGAAACGAAATCAATTTGTTGATCTCTTAGGACAAGAGACTTAATTAATGGCATATACCTATTCTTACTTTTATACGCCGAAGTATTTTTCAAGGTAAATAACTCACTTCTGAGCCCACGAGTCTCACGGAACTTTGATACACTCCATCTTATTCAAATACGGTACCATTGTTGGTCACTCCTTAAAATTTTGGGACAAAATTTTCTTTAACATGTGGGTAATGTAACGACCCGGCTTTTTCGACTTGCTTTTGTGCTTTGTGCTTTCACGAAACCGCGTATTTGTGCGTTGATGTTATGCGAGGTGTATACGGAAATAGTTATATTTTTATTGCGAAATACTATTAAATACGATACAATTTTACACAACTTATTTATTTATTTATAGAGTGGATATATCTAAACCTTGCTACAACACTTATAGGCGGCGTACCTAATCGTACAGTAGTGTAGTTTTTAGTAAGTCCGGTTCGTTCCGCAGGGAGCTAGCCAAGTTTAACGCTATATATTTAAACTATATTTGTATAAATATATATATAAGTAATATTATTATTATTATAAAAGGGGATTTTTACCATTTAATGACCGGTTTGTCGATTTTATGTCTTAAGTCACAATTAAAATCTAATGTAAAATATTATATATAAATACAACTTAATTTAAAGCATAAAGTAAATGACAATAAATAAAAAATGCAATAATTAAAAGTACGATAATTAAAAGTGCAATAAATATTTGACAGTAAATAAAAGTGCGATGAGATATAAAATAAAGGAATTATGCTTATTTAAACTTCCGTAATCATGATGTTCGACGCGTTGATTTTAGTTTATTACCATGGGTTAATTGTCCTTTGTCCTGGATTATTTGATATGTCCATCTGGTTTTTGTCCATAACAGTCCATCAGTCATAAATATAAAGTGCGAGTGTCCTCGTCAAATTATCCTTATACCCGAAGTCAAATATTCAACTAATTGGGGGCTTAAACTGTAATAAGGTTTTAATACATTGTTAATGATTACACCAGGTTATCGACTGTGTGCAATCCAAGGTTTTAATACTTTATTATCAATTACACCAAGTGTCCTTGTATGTAATCCACCCCTGTTTTAATGAGTCCATTGACTATTAATCCATACCCGTGTCCGGTTAAATGAAGGATTATTAGTACTTATAAATATCCCGTCCATCGTGTTCGATCGAGTGTATTTGGTTAATTATAGATACGTCAAATTGTAAATCTCTATGTTAAATTAACGAACTATCATTCAGTGAAACAAATATAAAGCCTATTAATAGCCCATAGTCCAATTCCCACAAGTGTCGGTCTTTTGTCCAAACCCCAATTATGGTACAAAGCCCAATTACCCCGTCTTTAATATTTAGCCCAATATCATGATTACTTCGATTTAAATAAGCATAATAATAACTTAGCTACGAGACATTAATTTAAAAAGGTTGAACATAACTTACAATGAATATTAATCGCGTAGTGTTACACGGAAAGAATTTTGACTTACAAACTTACAACATTCGCTAACATAAACTTATTATTATTAACTTAAAATTAAAATTAAAAAAAAAAATATATATATATATATATATATACATACATATATATATATATATATATATATATATATATATATATATATATATATATATATATATATATATATATATATATATATATATATATATATATATATATATTGATAGATAGAGAGTAGATAATATTGTGTAAAATTCGTCCGAAAAATGCTTCAATTTATAGATGTGGCAAGTGGCTGGGTGCCATGCGATTGCATGGGATTAAGCCTTCCTGGCCATGCGATCGCATGGCCATCATTTACTGGTCACATTGCATTTTAAACGTGGGCTGCTCGTATTTATTTAATATAAAATATAACATATATAATTTTATATATATTATATTATATTCTTGTACTCTGTTGACTTGTAATTTTAGCTCCGTTGCGTCACGCGTTGATAGTTGGTTCATGTCCCGGTTCCGTATTTTCGAACGTCCTTGCGTACAATTTAATATCTTGTACTTTGCGTTTTGCGGCTCGTACTCTTGTAACTTTTAGACGTTTCTCATCAATAAATTGAACCACTTGGATTGTATTTTGTACTTTTGAGCTTTTTGGTCGTTTGCGTCTTCATTTCGTCGAATCTGTCTTTTGTCTTCACCTTTTATTATTTAAAAGAATATCACTTGTAAATAGAACAATTGCAACTAAAAGCTTGTCTTTCTTGAAGGATAATGCTATGAAATATGTGTTCGTTTTTAGCATTATCAAATATTCCCACACTTGAGCGTTGCTTGTCCTCACGCAATATAGAACTTGAATATAACTTTACTAGAATCACTTCTTTATTCTTCACACTTTGTACATAAGTGATTTTAATACGGCGGTATGAACAATGATAGTAAAGATGTGGTTTACGGTCCCACATGACTATAAAAATTTAGATCCTTTAGGAAATTGGATCTTTATGAAAACATTTGATCTTTTTGAAAATTCAATCTAGCTTTTACCCTAGATAAGTTTTCCGAAATAACCCTTCACCGGTGTTTGCAAAATGTTTTTGTGGGTTTTGTGTGTTTCAGATTTGAAAATTTTAGCTTAAAACTTATGGTTTTGTGTCACCTACTTGCTAACCTTGTATTAGGAAAGCAACACGTCCAGTATACTTGCTCCGTATATTACCTTTCGGTAAACTACCATCCGGTTGTAAAGGAAAGCGTTGAACAAGCAACTGTTAAGGTAATGTCCCGTGGCATGCTTTTAATTATGGTCTATATCGTGTCGGATGCAATTACTATCCTTTGTAGGAGCAATAGTAAAGATCACCCTATATTTTTTTGGTCTGGCACAAGGTCCTGTCTTCGACCATGCTATGCAACCACCGTTCTTACGGTTAACACCCGATTTGGTTCAGGTGACCTAATGAATTTCGGTGAATTCTTAGGATTTTACGTTCAATGGTAATGAACGCATTGAAAATGGTTTTTCAGAAAACAAATCGGTTTGTAATTTGATCAAAATATTTTCTCGTTCAAGCTCGAGTTTAGATATCATTGAATTCCATGAGTTTGTAATTCTCAATCTTTAAGGTCAATCTCAAGGATTGAGTAATATCAGGCTTAAAAGCTGATTTTTTGATCTTTAAGGAGATTATCCTTTCTGGGGATCTGATTCATTAGTCTTATAAGCTAATTTACACGGTGCCCCCCCCATTGTACGAGACAGATCCTCTCATGGTTAGGATAAGTCTGACCACTTGGCGACCCTGTTTGATGCTGAGATTTCCAGCTGATTTTCGAGAAAACTTTTCAAGGTTTTTCGTAGACTCTACAACTGGTCTGGACGACAACTTCCTGACCTAAATCAAGAAGCGTGTGTCTTTTTCTCGGAGGACTGTACTTCCTTATAAATTCTATTTATATTACAATAAACTGGGTAAAACTGATTAATATCGTCCAAAACAAAAGTATCTTTAATTATTTGTACAAAAATATGTGATATATGTTCTAAATAACTTGGTAAATTTTCCTACACTTAGCTTTTATTTTCCTTTCTTTGCCTTTTTATTATCCTCTATTCCATTTTAAATGAATTCAAGCGTTTTGAGTTGTTTCTCAATTTATGTCCTTTCTGAGGTAACAATAATTTCGGTGTTAACACCTAGTTTTATCGTTCATAAATATGTATAAACATGATTTTGAATTCATTTATTTGAAAATTTTTAAAATTTTTAGTAGAATTGGGTAGTCAGTATATAAGACTAGGGCTGTTCTTTATTATCAGAGAGCACTAGATTCTAATACAACTACTGCGTTACTAGTATTTTTAATGGTAACCAAGTGTTTAAATTAAAATTTAAAAATCCGAAAGAATTTAACCCCTTCCCACACTTAAGATCTTGCAATGCCCTCATTTGCAAGAAATCAGTAACAATTTAAATTATTGAGGGCGATTAGCGTAGAAAAATGATTAAATTTTACCAAAGTTTCCAAACATATTGTTGTTTGTGTTGAATGATAAATGGTGCACATCATTTGTTCATTCCGTCTGTTGTTACATCACACTTGTTTTTCATTTTGTCGTCAAAATTAATAGCTTTTGCTGAACTTAAGCCAGTCTTTGAAAATGCGCTGTTTTACCCTGTTGTGTACATGAGATAAAATACATACATTACAAATATAAACATGCATGGTATTTTGAAATGGGACTTGATATCCCACTTTCAAATTACAAAAATGAAATATTAGTACAAATTAATAAAACTATTCAACATTACATTAAAGTATCAAAATGTTAAATGTTTAGTATAAATAGATAAAAATAATAAAAGAGAAGACATCACCAATGGAGCGCTATTGATTTGGATAGGGGTTCCAGTTCATATCATCGTTCGGGTTCCATGGTTGGTGATAGGTGTTCTGGTAAGCTTGATTGGGGTCGTACAGGTCAAAGGGTGGTCGCATGTCTGGCTGATGTGGTGGATAGTAAGCAGGTCGAGTCGGGATGTAGTTATTTGGTACCTGATATGATAGATGGCTCATGATTTGGTGCTGATGAATTTTCCAGCTATCGTGTTGGCGTCGCCTGGAAGTCTCACACTCATTCGCGGCTTGCCACTGCTCATACCGACGATGCCTATCCTCATTAGTCATTTCTACCTCATCTATACGCTGGAAAACGTCAGTAGCACTATCCCTAATGACATCCCTAATGTCATCTGCTTCCTCCATCTCCTCATCTGAACCCCTCTCTACCTGTGGATGGCGGCCCTGATATTGTACTGCCTGATTGCGTCTTCTAGTCAATACCTTTGTACCTTGATAGACTTGCAAACCTAAAGTCTCGTCCTGTTCCCTACATACCATCATCGAACCCCCTTGATCCCTATCTACACCTAAATACTCTCCAATGAGAGTAACAAAAATACCTCCTCCTATTATTCCCCCTTCCTGTATACCTTCCACCATTTTGGACAGATAAAAACCAACACAGTATGGGATATTAACAAAGCTTCTAGCGTTTCGAATGCACTTAAGGTAAAATAAATCGTGTAAGGTCATTTTCTCCTTATTGTTACCTCTTTGTGTAATCGAGTTTCCTAAGAATCTATGTATTATACGAAGCTCGGATTTATTAATATCTAAATAGGAGTGTCTTCCTCCTCGCGTAAACACATTAAAATTTGACATACGCCTCCAGATAGCGTTAGCGTCAAAATATCTATCTACCCGCTCACCATGATAAATCAAATTTGTATAATCAGGTGATAGTAATTCAGCGGGAGTGTAAATCTGTAAAGCCCTGGCCATGTCCAGCATGGACATCCTATACATCCTACGGCCAAGTAAAAATCTAAGAAAACTCTTATCGTCTAACCTATCTACATCCTTATTAAAAGCGATAGTACTCATTAGCTCAACACACCACTCTTTATATACAGGCCTACGAGTGGTAAATAAACGTTCCCAATCAGTAAAAGAAGATCTGCCATACCTTTGGATTAGATGCTGCCTAACTGGGTTAGCTAGGTGGACCCTTTCCAAAGGCTCCCAATCTATTACCCTTGGAACTTCTACATTTTTGGTCCAAAGCTTAAATTTGTTACTTTGGTACATCGGGTAATCTCTCCAACTTCTATCAATCCTTAAATTGGGATGCAACTATTCTTCATGAATTGTTGGGTGTTCTATTATATGGTGAACGGGAAATACTACGTAGGCAATAAAAAATTGTGGCTCCAGCTCATAGTATGGTACGTGTTGATCATAATGTTGTTGTTGTTGTTCAGGTTGGTGTTCCGGTTCGTGATATTGCATCTCTGGCTGTGGTTCCGGATCATGTTGCCTAGACGATGATGATGCACTATCAGTATCGGTATTTCTCTGCAAAACACATTAAACACAAAATTTGTGCATCCAAATATGCATTAGTGTTAGCAAAATAACAAATTAAAATAATTACAATAACATGTTTAATCCATATTAAACTTATACTCATTTCCATATTTTTATCAATTCTAAACTTTTTCAAATAAGCATATATGAAAATGTATACAAAGTTCATAAGCATTCAACCCAAATAACATGTTAAAATAATCATTACTAGCAATTTAAACAAGTTTCAAATAGCATTTATATCAAATTAATCAAGTTCATGAATTTTAAACTTAAAAAGTCCACTTTAATTCTCAAAAATTATATTTAGGATCAAAGTTTGGATCATTTAGCAACTTAAACATGTTACACTACTTAATTTAGCAATAATTCATGACAAAAATTGGCCATAACCTGTTTATATCAAAAAGCCCCAAATTGCTCAAGAACACAAACCCTAGATTTCTAAAAATTTTGAAGTTTAAGGCTTCAAATCATGACAAATAGCATCAATCTAGGTTATACATGCATAATATACTAATAATTTAACTCTAATTACACTAGAAATTAACAAAATCAAATTAGGTAAAAATTAGCTCAAGAACACTAAAATTCGAATTTAAAGAGTTTAGGGGTGAAATTTTTACCTTCCTGCTTCCCCATCTGAGAAAAGACATGTTTATAGCGGATTATTGTGACGAATTAAGTGAATTTTGGTTGAAAATTGATGATTTTTGGTGATTATGTGTGTATATGTTCGTGTGTATGTGTGTGTGGAGTGAGGAGCAGAGAGCAGCTCGATAGGGTTTTGATTATGTCCAGTTTTTGTGCCTCATGCGATCGCATGGCTTGACAGTTCAAACCCCATGCGATCGCATGGGGTCCAGGTACTTTTTTTTATATATTAAAACCTTTTACTTGTTAAACTAAATAATAGATTAATTTTAAAATTTTGTTTCTTTTAAGAATGAGGGCGTTTCGGATCGTTGTCCTAGTTCGTCTCTCGACAAAATATTAAAATTTGTCACTTTAAAGCGTTGTTTTAAAAGCAAAGTTTTTTGGGTTTTTTAAATGTTTTTGGCATACTTTAGATCTATAAGATTAAAAATAATGATAATAAAAGTTCTCGTCCCGCCCTCGGGTAAAGCAATTTCGGTTCAACGACCTAGTCTTCAACTCACGACGAATTTTTAGAAATCAAATTTTCAATTTAATGAAATAAAGTAAATTTTTGTTTTTTAAATTCACAACAAACTTAAATTTAAAATGCATAAAATTAAAAATTCATATAAATAATATTTTTATACATTAATTTTACAAACTTATATTGAAAATATTAATTTTTAAAATATTTAAAAACTTAAATATATTGATTTTAAAAATTTACAATAATAATTTAATATTTATATATTAATTTTAAAAACAAGGTAAAAATTAAAATGAAAAATCTTTTTGGTCTTTTATCCCACTTTAATCAATCAAATATTATCAAAAATATACGCCCCTCTTTTGGGTAAAGTAATTTCGGCTATTTTACCTAGTTTTACTCCTGACGAATTTCTGAAATATTTTGGATTGATTGATTAAAGATATTTATACCTTAAGAATAAACGGTAAATTTCGCAGTGATGTAATAAATTTTTTTTGTATGATATCAGTAATTTCGGTTTCGCATACCTAATTTTATTGAATATCAATTTTATACTTTATAGGGAACGACTCAGCATTTATTATCAAAAGGTTAAAAGCAATAAATAAAAACAAATAAAAAGCTGTACATACTTACCTGTGAGAAAGAATTCTCAAAGACCTGCTTTAGTTGACTCATAGGAGAGTCGTGTGATTTGGTTTTCCATAGCTACATAAGTGTAACCTCGATTCTTCAATAACTTTTCTTCTAAACATATGAACGGTCCTTCTCTGCATAGAGTAACAAATTCGGTATTTGAATATGTTTGATTGTTCGAACATTTACCTTCGTGTGACCATTTTTCGCATTTATGACATCTTTCAAGGTGTCGTGCTCTTCTTTTTGTTGCGGATTTTGATTTTCTTTTACCAAAATGTGTCTTATGATGATTTTTCCTGAATTCTTTTCTCACTTCGTCCATTTTGCCTCTTATGAATGATACCAGTTCACTCGGGAAGATGTTATTATTACGTTTACTAATCATAGCGTGTAGTAGTAGACCATGGTTCAGATCAAAGGAATTCTTCATCTCGTAAAACCTAAAAAAATAAAAATTTAGAATGGAGGGAGAAGACTAGTTCTTTAGGGTCTGCTAGGGAAAGACCATGCGAATTCCATTCTCGAGAACTACACGAAAACAGAAAATCTAACTCTAACAGAAATATATATAATCCTTAAAAGACTTGATTCTCCCCACACTTAGTTAGCTGTGGTGTCGAAATTATGATTAACTTCATTGTCAACTTCCATCGGATCATGTATGTAATGTTTAACTCTGTGACCATTAACTTTAAATTCAATCCTATTTGAATTTATCAACTCTATTGTTCCATATGGAAAAACTCTTTTGACTATGAATGGTCCAGACCATCTTGATTTCAATTTTCCAGGAAATAGCTTGAATCGTGAATTGAAAAGAAGAACTCTGTCTCCTTCCTTAAATTCTTTGGAACTTCTGATTCTTTTATCATGCCATTTCTTCGTTCTTTCTTTATAGATTAACGAATTTTCATATGCTTCATGTCTCAATTCTTCTAATTCTTTTAGTTGACTTAACCGTAGACGTCATGCTTCATGTAAATCAAGATTACATGTCTTCAAAGACCAAAATACTTTGTGCTCAATTTCTACTGGAAGGTGACATGCTTTTCCGTAAACGAGTTTAAAAGGTGTGGTTCCAATTGGAGTTTTGTAGGCTGTTCTAAAAGCTCAGAGTGCATCCTCCAATTTCATAGACCATTCCTTCGGATTTGATCCTACGGTTTTCTCAAGAATACGTTTTAAAGCTCGGTTGGTATTTTCAACTTGTCCACTTGTTTGTGGATGATAACCGGTTGAGATTTTATGAGTTACTCCATATCTTTTGAGAACTTTCTCAAGTTTATTATTACAAAAATGAGTACCCCGATCACACTATTAAAGCTTTCGGTGTTCCAAACCTAGCAAAAAGACGTTTTAAAAAGTTGACTACAACTCGTGCATCGTTAGTTGGGAGAGCTTGTGCTTCCGCCCATTTAGATACATAATCAATAGCAACGAGAATGTAGAGATTCTTATGAGATTTTGGAAATGGACCCATAAAGTCAATACCCCAAACGTCAAATACTTCACATACTTGAATGACATTTTGTGGCATTTCATCACGTTGACTTATTTTTCCGGCCCTTTGACAAGCATCACAGGATTTACAAAGAAGGTGTTCGTCTTTGAAAATTGTAGGCCAATAGAATCCAGCGTCATAGACTTTTCTTGCTGTGAGTTGAGGCCCATAATGCCCTCCTGTTGGTCCTGTGTAACAATGGTTTAAGATTTGACTAGCTTCATCTCCGAATACACATCGGTGTATTTTTCCATCGAGACAACTTTTAAACAAATGTGGATCTTCCCAAAAATAGTGTTTTATATCACTAAAGAATTTCTTTCGTTTTTGGTATGACAACCCTTTTTCAAGGAATTCACATAATAAGTAGTTTGCATAGTCTGCAAACCAAGGAATTTCATTATAATCAATCTTCAAAAGATATTCATCAGGAAAGTTGTCTTGTATAGCCGATTCATTTAGAACTTCTAATTTGGGATTTTCAAGACGAGAAAGATGATCGGCGGTGAGATTTTCTGCTCCCTTTTTGTCTCGGATTTTAATATCGAATTCTTGTAAGAGTAAGATCCAACGGATTAATCGTGGTTTGGCATCTTGTTTTGAAAATAGGTATCTAAGAGCAGAATAGTCAGTATAGACCACCGTTTTAGCTAGAACGAGATATGAACAAAATTTGTCAAAAGCAAAGACAATAGCAAGGAGTTCTTTTTCAGTAGTTGTGTAATTCGTTTGTGCTCCTTGTAACGTCTTACAAGCGTAATAAATAGGTTGAAATAGTTTTTCTATTGCAAAATCACTTGCATCGCACATAAGTTCAAATGGTAGATTCCAATTTGAAGTTATCATGATCGGCGCATTAGTGAGTTTTTCTTTAAGAATATTAAAAGATTTGATGCATTCATCTAAAAAGATGAATGGAGCATCCTTTTATAGGAGTTTATTCATAGGAGTGACAATTTTAGAAAAATCTTTTATGAAACGTCGGTAAAAACCGGCATGACCTAGAAAACTCCTAACTCCTCTAACATTGGGGGGATGTGGAAGTTTAGCAATTACATCTACTTTAGCTCTATCCATTTCAATTCCTTCCTTTGAAATTTTATGACCAAGAACGATGCCTTCTTTAACCATGAAATGGCATTTCTCCCAATTAAGAACTAGATTTGATTGCTCGCATCTAATAAGCATTCGTTCAAGATTAACTAGACATGATTCAAAAGTATCACCGAAGACTGAAAAGTTATCCATGAAAACTTCCATGCATTCTTCTATCATGTCGTGAAAAATTGCCATCATACACCTTTGAAAGGTTGCAGGGGCGTTGCAAAGTCCAAATGGCATGCGTTTATAAGCAAAAGTACCATAAGGGCACATGAAGGTGGTTTTATCTTGGTCCTCGGGTGCTATTGGAATTTAAAAGTATTCGGAAAAACCGTCAAGAAAACAATAGTAACTGTTTCCGGCTAACCTTTCCAACATTTGATCAATGAAAGGTAAGGGAAAGTGATCTTTTCTGGTGGCGTCATTTAATTTTCTATAATCAATACATACACGTCATCCTGTTACAGTCCTAGTAGGAATAAGCTCATTTTTTTCATTTGTGATGACAGTCATGCCACCCTTCTTAGGTACGCATTGAACTGGGCTTACCTATGGACTATCAGAGATTGGATAAATTAAATCTGCATCTAGCAGTTTAATAATTTCTTTCTTAACAACATCTTGCATATTAGGATTTAGTCTTCGCTGGCGTTGCACATAGGTTTTATGGCCTTCTTCCATAAGGATTTTATATGTGCAATACGAAGAACTTATACCTTTAATGTCATGAATCTTCCATGCAATAGCTGTTTTATGAGCTTTTAGCACAGAAATGAGTTGAGATTTTTCATTTTTCGTAAGAGAAGACGATATTATTACAGGTAATTCAGATTCACCATGTAAATAAGCATATTCCAAATGGTTTGAAAGTGGCTTTAACTCTAAAGTCGGTGGTTCTTCTATCGATGATTTGTATCGATATATGTCTTCCTCTTTTACCATTTGAGGTTCTTCTGTTGTTGGTTCGTATTCATTAGCCATGAGTGTGGCTAACATTTCAGCTTCATCAATTGGTTCAATTCCTTCTCCTAAAGAACATTCTCCTGTTCCTTATAATTCTGGAAATTCTTGTAACAATTCTGTATGTGAATCTATAGTTTGAATATAATAACATGTATCATCTGCAGATTGCAGTTGTTGCATGGCTCTATCAACAGAAAAGGTAACACTCTCGTCCTCTATACTTAGGGTCAGTTTCTTACCAAACACGTCTATTATTGTTTTAGCCGTGTTTAAGAATGGTCTTCCTAATATGAGAGGAACTCGAGAATCTTCTTCCATATCCAGAATAACAAAATCTACTGGAAATACTAAAGTACCAACTTTAACTAGCATGTTCTCCATTATCCCTCTAGGATATTTTACTGATCGATCGGCTAGTTGTATGCTTATTCGTGTTGGTTTCAATTCTCTAAGGTCTAGTTTAGTGTATAATGAATACGGTATTAAATTTATACTAGCACCTAAGTCTGCTAATGCTTCTATTGAACTAAGACTACCCAGAAAACATGGAATTGTGAAACTTCCTGGATCTGATAATTTTTCTGGTATCTTATTCAACAGTACTGCAGAACAGTTAGCATTCATTGTAACAGCCGAGAGTTCTTCCATTTTCTTTCTATTTGTGATTAGATCTTTCAAGAATTTAGCGTATCTTGGCATTCCTGAAATCTCATCAATGAAAGGAAGATTGACATTTATTTGTTTAAACATATCCAAGAATTTGGATTGCTCGGCTTCAAGTCTTTCTTTTCTCATTTTACTTGGGTAAGGAAGCAGTGGTTGGTATGGTTTAACATAAGGCTTAGCCTTAACTGTGTTATCTTCATTAACCTTTTCAACTACCGGTTCTTTTTCCTTATCTTGCTCAGATTGTGGTTCTTGTGTAGTAGGAATAGAGTCATCAGAAATTACTGGAATTTCAGGTGGTTTAAGTGTAATACCACTTCTTGTGGTAATAGCTTTAGCTGTTTCATTCCGGGGGTTAGCATTTGTATCACTAGGTAGACTCCCCGATTTTCTTTTACCTATTAGGCTTGCTAGGTTGCTCACTTCTTTTTCCAGATTTTAAATAGAAGCTTGTTGATTTCTAAATGCTTGAGCATTTTG
This sequence comes from Rutidosis leptorrhynchoides, assembly GCF_046630445.1. NCBI lineage: Eukaryota > Viridiplantae > Streptophyta > Magnoliopsida > Asterales > Asteraceae > Rutidosis > Rutidosis leptorrhynchoides. Next base: position 191,373,657 of record NC_092335.1, read on the forward strand.
TTCATTGGTTTGTTTCTGAGATGTGAAAAATTGAGTTTGAGATTCAGCTAGCTTCGACATCATATCTTCTAAATTTGGCTTTTTATCATCAGTTTGTAGTGGTTTATTTTGAAAAATAGGTCTTTGCTGATTGTAAGTATTGTTAAATACTTGTTGATTGCTAGGACCTTGTTGATTGTTGTATGGAACATTTCGGTTATAATTCTAGTTTTGATTGTAGTTTGGTCTTGGCGGTTGATAATTATTCTGATAATTATTTCCAGGCCTTTGGTTCATGTATAAAACATTCTCTCTTTGTTCCATTATTTGTTCAATACTAAGACAATCTTTTGTCAAATGTGGTCCTCCACACTGTTCACAACTAATTCGTGTTGAGTGAATATCTTTAGTCATCTTTTTCATTCGTCTTTCGAAAGCATCTATCTTTGCAGAAATGGAATCAAAGTCATGGCTAGAATCGGCTATAGCCGCTTTAGATGATCTAACGATATCTTTTTCTTGGTGCCACTCATGTGAGTGGGAAGCAGTGTTATCAATAATTTTGTAAGCTTCAGTTACGGTTTTCTTCATAATGGAACCACCAGCTGCTATGTCGATGTCTTTTCGTGTAGTAATATCACATCCTTGGTAGAATATTTGTACTATTTGATAAGTGTCTAAACCATGTTGAGGACATCCTCTCAACAACTTTCCAAATCTTGTCCACGCCTCATATAAAGTTTCATTTGCCTTTTGTGTGAAAGTAACTATTTCTCCTTGAAGTCTCACGGCTTTGGATGCCGAAAAGAATTGTTTAAGAAATTTTTCAACTAAAACATCCCATGTATCAATCGCACCTTTAGGTAATGATTCTAACCAATCATTGGCTTCTCCCTTTAAAGTCCAGGGAAATAACATGAGATATATCTGTTCATCCTCCACTTCTCAGATTTTAAATAGAGTACAAATCCTATTAAAGGTACCAAGATGTTCATTTGGATCTTCCTTCGGCGCACCACTAAATTGGCATTGATTAGTTACCATGTGTAGGATTTGTCCTTTGATTTCATAATCTGGTGCATTAATGTCTAGTTGAGTAATTGCGTGACCTTGGCCAGTGCGTTTAGCCCTCATTCAGTCTTCCATACTTAGAGGTTCCAGATTTTCCATGATTGAATTTGTTGAATCTGAATCACTAGAGGATTCTGACTTAATGGTTTCTTCCTCGACAATCTCTGGATGAGTGATTTATGGTTCAGGAGGAATGATTAGTGGTTCAGGATCTCTGAATTGTCCCTGAATATCCTCCGGATTCTCAATTGTGAGGTCGGGTTCAAAAAATGGATTATCGGAAATTTGAATTGGAGTACTTGGTCGACTAGATAACGATTCTAAAGAAAAATCAACGGCGACAATATTGGCTAGATGTCTTGATCGAGTTACAGGAGGTGAACGTATGAAAGGTGGTGAACGTTTTGCTCGGTGCATTCACATAATATCCTATTAGTTATAAAAGATAAAAATTATATAAGCTATCAAATTAATAGACTTTTCTGATTTTGCCCACGTTTCGAATAGCCAATAGATGCAGCAGGTAGCCAGGACCCTTTAAATCGGAAGCCCACAACTCGCCACTAACAAATCTAACTATTACTACGAACCAGAAAATTTTGGATGTCTATCAATTTAAACGCTTAAAATAATTTTTCGTCGAAATTTTGAAGATAAAATCTATGTCCTAAAAACTAGAGCGTCGAGAAATAAGAAAGAAAAAGAATGCGTCGAAAAACGTCGAAAAATAAAAGATCGAAAAATAAGCGTCGAAAAATAAAAGTCGAAAAATAATAATAATAAAATGCAGCGTCGAAACTTAAAAGTCTAAAAACTAAGAATTAAAACTTACGTCTAAAGGTATTAAAGCTTAAAGGAATTCTATATCCAAAACGACAATTACTTAAAAAGGCACTAAAATCTATGAAATACTAAAGCGATAAGCGACGTCGTAGAATTCTAAAGCGTCTAAGTCTTTGTCTAAGAAAAAGCACTTAAGGGATTTTACGGCAAAGCCTAAAAATCTAGGAATAAAAATAACTACGGCAAAAAATAAGTTTGAAACTAAGTACGAACGACAAAAATAAAAACTACGAATTAAACGATTAAAAATATACAATTTATAAAAAGATATAAACTAAAATAAAATTTATATAAAAATATTATTTTTATATTATAAAAATATTAATTTATATAGTTAATAATAATAAATAAACTTAATATTACAAATTATAAATTAAAACTAAAATTAATTAACTTAAACCTAATAATAATAATTATTAAAAAATCTAACCCTAAACGCGTAATAAATGTTGTACTAGGTTTCCTGTCAGATCACACCATGCGACCGCATGGATATAAGGCATCCGGCTCATGCGATCGCATGGGCCTGGATTCCAGAAATGATTTTGGGCTTCGACGGGTTCGGCCCAGTTTCAGTTTTAATTATTTTTTTTTCTGATTTTAAAATATAGAAAATATTGATAGAATATTTATATAAAATATAATAAACTTATATTTTAAAATCTTAAAAATAAAAGTACTTTTTATATAAAGTCATAAAAATATATTTTTTTCTTTTTATTATATATTTTTTTATATATAACACTTGTTATAAATACAAAATATTTTTACGAAATACGAAATAATATATTTTTACAAAAATATAGTTTACAAATATATAGTGTTTTGCTTCGGCGTCCCCCGCAGCGGCACCAAAAATACTTGATGTTATGCGAGGTGTATACGGAAATAGTTATATTTTTATTGCGAAATACTATTAAATACGATACAATTTTACACAAGTTATTTATTTATTTATAGAGTGGATATATCTAAACCTTGCTACAACACTTATAGGCAGTGTACCTAATCGTACAGTAGTGTAGTTTTTAGTAAGTTCGGTTCGTTCCGCAGGGAGCTAGCCAAGTTTAATGCTATATTTTTAAACTATATTTGTATAAATATATATATATAAGTAATATTATTATTATTATTATTATAAAAGGGGATTTTTACCGTTTAATGACCGGTTTGTCAATTTTATGTCTTAAGTCACAATTAAAACCTAATGTAAAATATTAAATATAAATATAAATACAACTTAATTTAAAGCGTAAAGTAAATGACAATAAATAAAAAATGCGATAATTAAAAGTACGATAATTAAAAGTGCAATAAATAAAATGACAGTAAATAAAAGTGCGATGAGATATAAAATAAAGGAATTATGCTTATTTAAACTTCCGTAATCATGATGTTCGATGTGTTGATTTTAATTTATTACCATGGGTTAATTGTCTTTTGTCCTGGATTATTTGATATGTCCATCTGGTTTTTTTCCATAACAGTCCATCAGTCATAAATATAAAGTGCGAGTGTCCTCATCAAATTATCCTTATACCCGAAGTCAAATATTCCAACTAATTGGGCACTTAAACTGTAATAAGGTTTTAATACATTGTTAATGATTACACCAGGTTATCGACTGTGTGCAATCCAAGGTTTTAATACTTTATTATCAATTACACCAAGTGTCCTTTTATGTAATCCACCCATGTTTTAATGAGTCCATTGACTATTAATCCATTCCTGTGTCCGGTTAAATGAACGATTATTAGTACTTATAAATATCCCTCCCATCGTGTCCGATCGAGTGTATATGGTTATTTATAGATACGTCAAATTGTAAATCTCTATGTTAAATTAACGAACTATCATTCAGTTAAACAAATATAAAGCCTATTAAAAGCCCATAGTCCAATTTCCACAAGTGTCGGTCTTTTGTCCAAACCCCAATTATGGTACAAAGCCCAATTACCCCGTCTTTAATATTTAGCCCAACATCATGATTACTTCGATTTAAATAAGCATAATAATAACTTAGCTACGACACATTAATTTAAAAAGGTTGAACATAACTTACAATGAGTATTAATCGCGTAGTGTTACACGGACAGAATTTCGACTAACAAACTTACAACATTCGCTAACATAAGCTTATTATTATTAACTTAAAATTAAAATTAAAATTAAAATTAAAATTAAAATAAAAATTAAAATTAAAATATATATATATATATATATATATATATATATATATATATATATATATATATATATATATATATATATATATATATATATATATATATATATATATGACTTAATTACAACTTTGGTCACTGTGGTTTGTCAAAAATTGCACTTTTGGTCACTGTGGTTTTTTTTTGCAACTTTAATCATTTTGGTTTAAAATCTTTACAAATTTAATCACTGGACTACCAGACGTCAATTTGCACCGTTAGCCCTCATCATGTGCCGAGCACGTGAGGGGTATTTTCGTCTAATAACAACAATTATATTCAGCTATATATCCCCTTTTTCCCTCTTTTCCTAACCACGACTATTCAATTTCATCCCCAATCGATTTGTAAAAACCCTAATTGTTACTACCAACCATAACTGTTACGATCATATCAATGTCGTCGTCACCCAGACGTGATAGATTATACACCATTCGAGAGACTGAAGAAGATGACATTGGTTTGGTGTATGGGTCTGATTCCACGATTTTTATGATGAAGCTCCATCATGGTGGTTATTTTACGGATCCACCTGGAAGAAAATACTTAAATGGTAAATTTAATTACGTTGATTGTATTGACAGTGATACATTTTCAGTTAATGAAGTTCTTGATATGATGGAAGATGTAGGTTACCCTGGTAAGAGTATTATTATTCTTCACTTTTTAAGACCAAATACTTGTCTTGATTACGGTTTAGAGGCCTTAGGTAGTGATGAAGATGTATTGAATTTGTGCAAATACGTTAGGGAACATAAGGAAATTTGGGTTTATGCTGAACATGGAAGAACCACTTTATACAAACCTTTTAGCCCTAGAGGAGTTGTTATAGAGGAGATTGTTGAGGATGAGGTTGTTCCTGTTAAACCAATGAAGTTGAAAGTTAGAAAACCATGTGTACAAAAGAAATTACTTCTAGATTGGATACAAGGTGAGGGAGAACCAAGTACAATGAATGTGCATAACACATGTACACAAGAGAGTGTTGTGATGAATGACAATGATGTACAAGCACGTGTTGAAGTTCCTGTACAAGATGAACATACAACATATGAGGGGTTTGATGAGGGGTTTAATGATGAGAGTGATGATGATGAGCAGAGTTTGTGCAGTGATGATGAACAAATTGTTGATGAAAGCTGTAAAGTAGTTGATGTTGAAGTTGACATGAAAGGTTTTAAATTTAGTCTTGAAGATGAAATAGTGGGTAAAGGTGAAGGTAATAATGAAACTAATTTAGATGATGAAGATATTAATGTGGTTTACAATGATGATTTTTCTAGTGATGATGATTTAGGTGATGGTGTTAGGAAGAAAAAGCTTAAGGAACTTAAGAAACAACAAAATGCTATAACTGATTTGTCAAAAACACATTTCTATGTGGGTCAAAAGTTTGCTACTAGAGAAGATGTGAAAGATTATATAAGATTACATGCTATTGAGACTAGAAGGATGTTAAAGATATTGTATAATGACAATATAAGAGTGAGAGCTTGTTGTGTAGGTATGGTAAGGAATGAATTAACTGCAAGTCAAAGAAATGAAGGTGAGGTTGGTGAGAAAGTAAATAATGGGGACCTCAAACAAGACAAATCAAATGAAAAAGTTAAGAATGGGGACCACAAAAAAAGAAAGTCAAAAAACGAATCTTCAAGTGGGAAAAGAAAATAAAACACAACCCAAGAATTAAACAATGAAGACAAGCAGAACACAACCCAAGAAATAAAAAAGTGTGGTTGGAAAATACATTGTTCAAAATCTGCAAATGGTGAGACTTGGCAGGTGAAAACCCTAGAAGACAAACATTGTTGCTTCCAGTCAAGAGTGTTAAGCCAGTGTACTTCCAAGTTTATTTCTACAACAATTGTTGATCAACTAGGTTCAAACCCTACTTTACCACCCAAGGCTGTGAAAAGTCAGTGTGAATCTAAATTTGAGGTTGAAGTAACATACATGAAGGCATACAGAGCTTTAAAGAAGGCACAAACTGCTATAAGTGGTGATTATGTAGCTCAGTATAAGGATTTAAGAGATTATCTTGCAGAGTTGATGAAATGCAATGATGGTACAACAGTTAGGGTTGAAACTGAAACTGAAGGTGTGGATCCAGATGCACCCACTAAGGTTTTTAAAAGAGTGTATATATGTTTAGGACCTTTGAAGAATGGGTTTAGAGCTTTAGGAAGAGATCTTATTGGTCTTGATGGAGCTTTCATGAAAGAACCATCATATGGTCAGATTCTTACAGCAGTTGGTCTTGATTCCAACAATGGGATATACCCTGTTGCTTATGCATTTGTGGAATCAGAGTGTTATGCATCATGGAGTTAGTTTCTAAATATTTTGGGTCAAGACTTGGAACTAGGAACAATGGCAAACTTTACCTTCATAAGTGATAGACAAAAGGTATAAGTGTTTAATTATTTAAGTTAATGTGAAGGCTTACTTGTATTAATATTAACAATTTAACTTATGTTTCAGGGATTGATAGAGGCAGTTTCAAGGAATTTCCCATTTGCTGAGCACAGATATTGCCTAAGACACCTGCAACAGAATATGAGGAAAAAGTGGAGTGGAACTGCATATAGTAGTTTGTAATGGTACTTTAAACTGATGATGGTATTTTGAACTTGAACCAATGTTATGCCATGGTATTTTGTAATGTTTGCATCTTATTTGATCTACTAATGTTTAGTTGTTACAATTTTGTAATGTTTGCATCTTATTTGTTCATGTAATGTTTAGTTGTTACAAGCAGGTTATTATTTGATCTACAAGCAGGTTATTATTTGATCTACACTTAACATGTAAATATGCAATGCCAAATAATATACTGGAAAACATGAACTCTTCACTAAAATTTATACATATCAGTACATGAATTTTTGAATTCATCTCAAACACACTATGATTTTACAATTTCATAGATTACAAATACAACCAAACTAATAATTAATAGCATCTTGTTTCTCCATTCTCTGTATTCGGCCTGAATCAATTGTTGTTCAACAGGTATCCTTTGAATTGGTGGATCCAACCAGAGAAAAAACCTGCAATCGTAATACTGAAACAAAAGAAGAAAAAAACATACCTTTATTCAGATTCATCGATCTTAAAAAATTCATATAATTCGACTTAAAAATTAGCTTTACCTAGTTTCCACATCTTAGAAAATGACGACCTGGGTTTCTTGTTGTATATGAAATTCGCATTACAGCTACCATTCCACAATGGCATTGAACCATCGGACCAATTTGAAGAAAGCGTATGAAATTAGGGTTTATAAAGAAAAAGGGGATGAAATTGAATAGTCGTGGTTAGGAAAAGAGGGGAAAAGGGGATACATAGCTGAATATAATTGGTGTTATTAGACGAAAATACCCCTCACGTGCTCGGCACATGATGAGGGTTAACGGTGCAAATTGACGTCTGGTAGTCCCAGTGATTAAATTTGTAAAGATTTTAAACCACAATGATTAAAGTTGCAAAAAAAAACCACAGTGACCAAAAGTGCAATTTTTTACAAACCACAGTGACCAAAGTTGTAATTAAGTCTATATATATATATATATATATATATATATATATATATATATATATATATATATATATATATATATATATATATATATATATATATATATATATATATTGAGAGATAGAGAGTAGATAATATTTTGTGTAAAATTCGTCCGAAAAACGCTTCAATTTATAGATGTGGCAAGTGGCTGGGTGCCATGCGATCGCATGGGATTAAGCCTTCCTGGCCATACGATCGCATGGCTGTCATTTCCTGGTCACATTGCATTTTAAACGTGGGCTGCTCGTATTTATTTAATATAATATATAATATATAATATATATAATTATATATTTATTATATTATATTCTTGTACTCTGATGACTTGTAATTTTAGCTCCGTTGCGTCGCGCGTTGATAGTTGGTTCATGTCCAGGTTCTGGATTTTCGAACGTCATTGCGTACAATTTAATATCTTGTATTTTGCGTTTTGCGGCTCGTACTCTTGTAACTTTTAGACGTTTCTCATCAATAAATATAACCACTTGGATTGTATTTTGTACTTTTGAGCTTTTTGGTCATTTGCGTCTTCAATTCGTCGAAACTATCTTTTGTCTTCATCTTTTATTATTTAAACGAATATCACTTGTAAATAGAACAATTGCAACTAAAAGCTTATCTTTCTTGGAGGATAATGCTATGAAATATGTGTTCGTTTTTAGCATTATCATGTGTACTGAGCGAGTTTATGCTCTGGGATCTTATTTCATGATAATTACTTTGGTTAATATCTCACAACATGCTATTAAGTGTGTAATCACTTAACTTGATCCCCAAATGCTTTTACGACCGTTGGTGTCACTTGACGTTTGAAACGAGCTATATACTTGGTACAGGTTTAACTTTGGTCATAAATGGAATATTATGACTACGTAATACTAATTTTTATTTCCTAATAACAATTACATGGGTTTTTGGATTCTTAATCACGCTTAGTAATTTACTTGTGCTTACTAGTTAGTTTTGTTGGACTTTCTATCTTGTTGGACTTTAGCCCACCCTACTCTAGCTAGTGGACAATTTAATTAGCCCAATTATTAGTAGATAATGACCCATTTATATGTAAGACAAATGACCATTTATAAGAGCTAACATACTAGCATTTTTGTTTACCATTATCACTAATGTTGCATGGGATCCCAACATAAACACCAATTTTAGACAACCAAAAAGCAAAAAGTGGTCTCCTTGCCCCCCCCCCCCCCCCCAAAAAAAAAGCTTCGGCCTAAGGAGCCTCTCCACCCCAAAATCTCCTATAAATACCAAGCTAATTCCATGCATTTCACACTTGATCTCATTCACAATTTACACACACTTGTTCATTTATTTTCTCTCTAGTATTTCTCACTCTAAAACTTGTAAGTTTCTTGGTTTTTCTTCTTCTTTTCTTCTTATTACACATGACATCATCATCATCATCATCATATGAAGATCAAGCTTGTTAGCTTTTAGATCTTGTTATATCTTATAGATTCAAACTTGGATTTGAATCCTTCAAGAACATGGAAGATTCAAGCTTTCTAGCTTTGAATCTTAAATTATTTTGTAGATCTAAATCTTTTAGCTTATAATCTCTTTATTTTGTTGTAAAGATTCAAACGTGTGTTTGTGATCTTCATGTAACTTGAAGATCTAGCTTCATGCTTCAAGGATCTTCAAGAACAATCAAGATTCAAGCTTTCTAGCTTTGAATCTTCATTACTTTTGTTGGATCTAAGTTTTCTAACTTATGATCTCTTTTATTTTGTTGAAAGATTAAAACTTGTGTTTGTGGTCTTCATGAAACTTGAAGATCTAAGCTTTATGCTTCAAGATCTTCAAGAACATCAAAGATTCAAGCTTTATAGCTTTGTAATCTCATAACTTGTGTGAAAAGGATCCAAGCTCTCTAGCTTAGGGTTCCATTACTTTGTTTGATTGAATGAAAGTTTGTAGCTTTTGTTGTAGATAGAACTTGTATTTGCGTTAAGACTAAGAACATGATGTAACCTAGGTTCATCATCCTTCTAAAACTCTTAAGTGAGTTATAATCTTACTTAGTCTTGACATTTTGTGTGTTGATGGTTGAAACTTGGTCAAAGTAATGCTAACACATCATTGAGTTGTACACTTGAAGCTACAAGCATCAAGGATGAGAACCGTGATGAGCATTAAGCACCAAGAATCCCACCAGAGCACTTGTTTACTGTTTTTAGGGGTCTAATCAGACTCTTTGTGTGATGCCCCATACAAAACCATCGTGTACGGACCATCAACAACAGGATCATTACAAGGTCAAATACTATATGTGGTTTCAAAAGAAGTTTGCATTCATGAATAAGGGTGATGTCTTAACCAACATCAAATGTCTTACAACAAAATTATGCTTCAATGAAAAGAAGCAATTAGTAATAGTACGTGACCCATTGGTCGTTACAAATCATTGTTTCAAAAGGTAACATAGTTTGAATGCAAATAAAACGTTTCATGCGGTGATAACTCTAACAAGCGCAGCGGGTGTCTACAAGGCATGACTAGTACAACAGCGGAAGCAAGCAACGTTAAGCACCTGAGAAAAACATGCTTAAAAACGTCAACACAAAGGTTGGTGAGCTATAGTTTAAGTATAACAGTAATGTAAGGTAGGCCACGAGATTTCAATGCTACAAAGAGCGTTTCAAAATAGTATGTAAAGTATATGTTTAACCGTGGGCACTTGGTAACTAACTTAACGTTTATCACCCCCTAAAAGTACACTTGGCGAGTGCGTATGTTTACGAAGTATTAAACACCCATTAAATGCTAGCGCTACTAGCCCGAGTGGAGATGTCAAACCCTATGGATCCATATCTAAGATTCGCGTTCACCGGTTCAAAGACCAAACGTTACCGAGCTAAGGGGAAAGTTTATGCTGTTGTATAACCCACACATATATAAAGTTTAAGTACTCGTGCCTAGTATGTAAAACGTAAAATGCGCATGTATTCTCAGTTCCCAAAATAGTTAAAGTAAAAAGGGATGCTATAACTCACAGTGGAAAAGTAGTAGTAAAGTTGACTCGGGAAAAGTAAGCAAGTACGTTGGTTCGGATAGTCCTCAACCTAAGTCAAAAGTTACTAAGTCAGTAAATCATCCCAATAGGTTTAAATGTATGTAAATTAGGTCTTAAGGGTCATCACCATTCATCATCAAACAAAAAGTATAAAGTAAGTTTCGTTCTAGATAAGAGTTTAAAACAAAGGCTGACTTCGATCAGTCACCACGGCCTTTATACCTACTGAAATAAGGTGAGACTAGTGGAAATGGCTCCGTATATGAGTCCTTTAGTTGTGGTAAAAATTCCAAAAGCAAACTCGTCTTTGTTTGACCGTGGCGACGGTTTAAGTGCGAGTAGGTCAAAATTTTCAGCACAATGTTAAAAGGACATAGTGACGTTCGGAGGGCCATAGATCCTAAACCGTAACTCGGATTAAGACAAGTCTTAAACGAAAAATTATCTACTCAAACAGATATAACTGAAAATCATCTTTACAGTAGCCCAGGTATTCTGATCAGTTCCATAAAACAGTAAACATTGTGTTCCGGTGGGTTCTTGGTACTTGACGTTCATCACGGTTCTCATCCTTGATGCATATAGCTTCAAGTGTACAACTCGTTGATGTGTTTACATTATCTTTACCAAGTTTTGACCATCATAACACAAATGTAAGTCTAAGATAAGTAGCACAACTAAATTAATTGTTGCAATTAGTTTGATGAACCAAAGTTACATCAAGATCTTAGATCCGACACATACATGAACTCTAAAAGTAATATTAAGCTACAAACTTGAAAGTAAACTAACTAATCAAGATCTTAAGTTGTAGAACATAGTTCTTAGTTAGATCTTGAAGATCCTAGACCCAAAAGTCTAGATCTAAAGTTATTAAGTTAGATCCTAAGTTATGATACTTGAATCTTTACTTTAATGAAACCATAAGCTATAAAACTTAGATTTTCATCTTGTAAAGTATATGTAAGCTTTAAAGCTTTTGTTTATGACAAAATAAGTAGACCATAAGCTATAGAAACTTAGATCTTTCATATGTATGTGAAGTTATAACTAGATAGTTATACTTCCATGTTCTTGAACTTACAAAGTTAATTTTAGTTCAAGAAAGTATGAGATCAAGATTAACTAGTAATACTTGACTATTAAACCAACATCACGAATTCAAAATGCAAGGAAAAGAAGAAATAAACTAAGTTTACAAGTGTTAAGTTCATGGTTGTTCATACTTTAAAGATTCAAGCCAAGGCTTTGATCTTTAAGAAAGTAAACTTTAAGTTTACAACATGAACTTCAAGTATGGTTTTTACAACTCATGAACTTTAAGTCTTTTAAAACATTAAGTGTAGAACCATAACTAGAAAGTTAGGTTCTTGTATGTTCTTGTATGAACAAGATGAAAGGAAGAACAAACTAGAGACTTTGATTCTTAATAACATTAAACAACTACAAGTAAGTAAACAATAATCAAAGACAAGTAAAAGAATGATGATGATATGGATGTTTGGCTACGGTTTTCATCAAGAAAAAGAAGAGGAAAAGAAGCCTTGTAACTTACAAGTTTGAGAGAGAAATGAGAGAAAAAGTTGAGAGAAAAATGCAAGTAACTTTGTGTGTGTGAAGAAATGAATGAAACTAGTGAACAAGTAATAAGAAAATTTGAAATGGTACTCCCCTTTAACTCCTTGGTGGCTGACGGTTTACACAACACAAGGGGGGAGGGAAGAGTCCACTAGTTCCTTTCATGAATCAAGCTCAAAATGGTAATAAGGTGTGTTTGCATGAGAACAAGGTGTAATTGTGTAAGTAACTAGATTCCATGAACTAGTTAATCCTTAATCTAGTTAAGTATAAGTATGATACTTGCATATTAAAATGGGCTAAATAATCCTTTAAGATAAGTAGGGTGGGCCTCTAGGTCCATTAACATTAATAAAAGCCCAAGTCCAAGTAATTAACAAATAAATCCAACAAGGCCCAAGTAATTAACTAGTAACCTTAGTTAATCAAAAATGATTAATAAAAATTAATCATGAATGTAAATAATATTCTAAATATTATTCGTGAAAAGTTCGTGTGACACAAAGACGTGTCGGGCATTTAAAAGTCATGTATGGTAACAAGTAAATGCATAAAAATACATTTATTAAATCACAAGTATTAATAACCATTATTAATAAAAGATAGAAAAGTCAGGGTCGTTACATTACCCACCTGTTAAAGAAAATTTTGTCCCGAAATTTTAAGCTGAGGTAGATGGAGGAGTCGGGAAAAGGTGAGGATACTTCTGCATCATTTGATCCTCTAGCTCCCAAGTAAACTCAGGTCCTTGTTTGGCATTCCACCATACTCGAACGATCAGAATCTTGTTGTGTTTCAAAGTTTTGACCTCACGATCCATAATTTCAACAGGATCTTCCACGAAGTGGAGTTTGTCATCAATCGTAAGTTCCTCCAAAGGTATGACATGTTTCGGTTCAGCAAGACACTTCTTCAAATTCGATACATGAAAAGTAGGATGAACTGAGCTCAATTGTGCTGGTAGATCCAAACGTTAAGCAACGGGTCCAACACGTTCCAAGATTTCAAAAGGACCAATATATCGTGGGTTTAACTTTCCACGTTTTCCAAAATAGATTACACCTTTCCAAGGTGTTACTTTCAACATTACATGGTTACCTACGTTGAATTCAAAGTCTTTACGTTTACGGTCAGCATAACTCTTTTGACGATCACGGGCCGTCTTAAGTCTAGCTTCAATCTGGGCAATCTTCTCTGTTGTTTCATGGACTATCTCGGGTCCGGTGATTTTATTTTCGCCTACTTCGGCCCAACAAATAGAATTCGAAGTTAATGCTCGAGTGATAACTGTTGTTGTAAGAGAATTCGGCGAGTGGCAAATGCCTTTTCCAGGCCTTTCCGAAATCAATGACACATGCACGCAACATGTCCTCCAAAGTCTGAATCGTTCGTTCACTTTGCCCGTCGGTCTGTGGGTGATAAGAAGTACTCATGTCGAGACGGGTTCCCATGGCTTCTTGTAAAGAACGCCAAAATCTAGAAGCAAAACGGGGATCGCGATCCTAGATGATTGATAAAGGTACACCATGACGAGATACAACCTCTTTGATGTATAGTTGAGCGAGTCTCTCCATCGTATCTGTTTCCTTCATCGCTAGAAAGTGTGCAGATTTAGTAAGACGGTCAACGATAACCCAGATGGTATCGTATCCACCCACCGTCTTAGGTAACTTCGTAATGAAATCCATTGTTATCCTTTCCCACTTCCATTGTGGGATTTTCGATTGCTGAAGTAATCCAGAGGGCCTCTGATGCTCGGCCTTAACTTTCGAGCAAGTCAAACACTTCCCAACATAAGTTGCAACGTCCTTCTTAAGGTTAGGCCACCAATACTGTTCCTTAAGATCGTGGTACATTTTACCGGCTCCTGGATGAATCGAATATCTCGACTTGTGGGCTTCATCTAATATAAGGTTTCGTAGATCTCCATAGCAAGGTACCCAAATTCTTCCGGCAAAATATCGAAGTCCAGTCTCCTTAACCTCGAATGTCTAGTCTCCTTAACCTCGAATCGAGAGACAAGTATGTTCAAATGTTCATGAGATATATTCTCCTCCTTGAGAGCCTTATCTTGGGCTGCTCGGATCTGGCTGTTGAGATTTGAATGGATGGTGATGTTCAGTGCCCGAACACGAAGAGGTGCCATCCTCTCCTTTCTGCTCAAAGCGTCAGCTACAACATTGGCCTTGCCAGGATGATAACGAAGTTCACAATCATAGTCGTTTAGCGTCTCGATCCATCGATGCTGTCTCATATTCAGTTGCTTCTGATCAAAGATGTTTTGCAGGCTTTTGTGGTCGGTGAAGATAGTGCTCTTAGTTCCATACAAATAGTGTCTCCATAATTTGAGCTCAAAGACAACGGCTCCAAGTTCGAGATCGTGAGTAGTGTAGTTTCGCTCATGAATCTTCAGCTGACGGGAGGCGTAAGCGATAACCTTTGTGCGTTGCATCAGTACACAACCAAAACCACTCTTCGAAGCATCGCAATAAACGACGAAATCGTCACTGCCTTCAGGAAGTGATAAGATAGGTACGGTAGTTAACTTCTTCTTTAAGGTTTGAAATGCAGATTCCTGTTTGGGTTCCCAAATGAACTTCTTCCCTTTGTGAGTCAGTGCGGTCAAAGGACGTGCAATCAGAGAGAAACCTTCAATAAATCTTCGGTAGTAACCGGCGAGACCTAAAAACTGACGAATGTTAGTCGAAGTAGTGAGAGTCTCCTACTTGCTGATAGCTTCAATCTTGGCGGGATCAACTTTGATACCCTGGTCGCTCACAACATGACCCAGAAATTGGACTTCCTTCAATCAAAATTCACACTTGGAGAATTTGTCGTAAAGTTGTTCTTGTCTCAAAAGTTCGAGCACTAGTCGGAGGTGTTGTTCATGCTCTTCTTCGCTCTTAGAGTAGATGAGGATATCATATATGAAGACGATAACAAACTTATCCACGTATGGCTTGCAGACACGGTTCATAAGATCCATAAACACGGCAGGTGCGTTGGTTAAACCGAATGGCATTACGAGAAACTCATAATGACCATAACGGGTTCTGAATGCAATCTTCATCACATCACTTTCCTTCACCCTCAACTGGTGATAACCGGATCGCAAATCGATCTTTGAGTAAATGCTCGATCCTTGTAGTTGATCAAAAAGATGGTCAATTCGTGGGAGTGGATACCGATTCTTGATCGTCAATTTGTTGAGTTCACGGTAGTCAATACACATGCGGAAGGATCCTTCCTTCTTCTTCACAAACAAAACAGGTGCGCCCCAAGGTGAGAAACTTGGTTGGATGAATCCACGGTCTAGCAGTTCTTGTAATTGGCTCTGAACTCCTGCATTTCGGAAGGTGCGAGTCGATAAGGTGTGCGAGCTACAGGTGCAGCTCCTGGCACTAAGTCGATCTGAAACTCTACTGCTCTCGGTGGTGGTAATCCAGGCAATTCCTACAGAAAGACATCGGAAAACTCGTTCACAATTCGAACATCGTTCACACTCTTCACCTCGTTTTCTAATGTTTTCACATGTGCTAGCACGGCAAGACGTCCTTTCTTCATGATCTTTTGCGCTTTCACGCAACTAATGAGGTTCAGCTTCGAGGTACATCTCTCTCCATAAATGATCAGTGGCTCGCCGTCTCCGTGTGGTATACGAGAGCTTTATCTCCACAGATAATGTCAACCCTTATCTTGGTCAACCAGTCCATACCGACAATAACATCAAAGCTTCCCAACTTAATGGGTATCAAGTCAATCTCGAAATCTACACCAGCTATGTTGATAATGGCTCCTCGACTAATATGGTCAACTTTCTCAAGTTTTCCATTGGCTACCTCTACAAGCATACTCTCCTTTAAAGGAACTAACAACCAATTTATCTTATCGCAAAAGTGTCTACATACATAACTTCTATCAGCACCAGTATCAAATAGGACAGAAGCTAATAGATTGTTGATAGTGAATATACATGTCACCAAGTCGGGGTTCTCACGAGCATCCTTTGCATTAACATTGAAAGCTCGTCCATGCGGTGGTCCGCCGTCCTTTCACTTGTTGGGACACTCATTTCTGAAGTGGCCCATTTGTTCGCATTCATAAAACTTTCTCGGTCCAGTGGGGTTCGGCTTCCCAGTCATGGTGGTGATCTTGCAGTCCCTGCCAATATGCCCGGTCTTTTTGCATTTTTCACAAACAATGTTACAGTACCCGGTATGGTGCTTGTAGCACCTCTTGCACTGTATTAGAGTACCCTTGTAGTTGGGGTTCGAGTTTGTATTCGGATTGGGATTTCCACCGTTGTTGTTTCCCTTAAAACCCTCATGTCGCTTCGCCGGGTTTTGATCATAGGCTCTCCCTTTGTTGTTGTTGTCCCACTTGCGCTTTTCACTACTACCCGCTTCGGACTTAGCCTTTTCCGATTCATCAATGATGATTTGGTTCATTAAAGTCTGCGCCATGCGCATTGCTTCCGAGACATTGGGTGGCTTAGACGAGGTGACATTTCCCTTAATGGACTTAGGAAGTCCCCACAAGTATCTCTCCATGAAGCGACCCGTCCTAATCCATCCGAACAAAGTCCATATTGATTATAGACGATTCGTAATAGTTCATTACATCGCGAGGTACTTGACCTCTATATGATACATTTTACAAACATTGCATTCGTTTTAAAAGACAAACTTGCTTTACATCAAAAATTGACGGCAGGCATACCATTTCATAATATGTTCAACTATAACTGACTTAATAATAATCTTGATGAACACAACGACTCGAATGCAACGTCTTTTGAAACATACCATGAATGACTTCAAGTAATATTTCTAAAATGAGCAAATGCACAGCGGAAGATTTCTTTCGTACCTGAGAATAAACATGCTTTAAAGTGTCAACCAAAAGTTTGATGAGTTCATTAGTTTATCATAACAATCATTTCAATATTTTAATAGACCACAAGATTTCATATTTCAATACACATCTCATACATAGAGATAAAAATCATTCACATGGTGAACACCTGGTAACCGACATTAACAAGATGCATATATAAGAATATCCCCATTATTCCGGGACTCCCTTCGGATATGATATAAATTTCGAAGTACTAAAGCATCCGGTACTTTGGATGGGGTTTGTTAGGCCCAATAGATCTATCTTTAGGATTCGCGTCAATTAGGGTGTCTGTTCCCTAATTCTTAGATTACCAGACTTAATAAAAAGGGGCATATTCGATTTCGATAATTCAACCATAGAATGTAGTTTCACGTACTTGTGTCTATTTTGTAAAACATTTATAAATATTGCGCGTGTATTCTCAGCCCAAAAATATAAAGGGTAAAAAGGCAAATGAAACTCACCTAATGTATTTTGTAGTAAAAATACATATGACGACATTGAACAACTAAACAATGCAGGGTTGGCCTCGGATTCACGAACCTATATCATTTGTATGTATATTAATATGGATAACCGTAATCGAACAAGTTTATATATTATATCTTAAATTATATATTATACTTATTTAGTTTGTGTATATATTGAAAATGTTTAATATATATATATTTAGTTATATTATTATATATATATATATATATATATATATATATATATATATATATATATATATATATATATATATATATATATATATATATATATATATATATATATATATATATGGTTAGAATTATATAAGAATATCATTATTTTGTTATATATGAGTGTGTATATAAATAATGTTATTATGTTTGATATATAGGTATATAAACTATTAATATAATTACAATATATGTATTAAGTATATTTTTAGGTACAAAATATTTATCAGTAACAAAAATGGTAGTTTTAATAATAATGATTTACTAATAATAATAAATTTCTTAATATCGATAATACTAATAATAATAACGATATTCGTTAAAATCGATACTTATGTCATCAGTGGTAATAGTAAAACTAATAATTACAAAACGGATATTAGTAACAATATTAGTGAAAAAAAAATAATAATAATAATTTGTATGGTTTTTATAATAACAATAATAATAATCTTAATCCTAATCATATTAATAATAGTAATACTTACATTAGTAGCAGTCTTATAAAATTAATAATAACGATAACAATAATAATAATATTTAGTGATATTACTAATAATGATAATAATTGTAATATTGGTAATAATAACAATGATTAATAATAATAATGTTTATCATAAGTAATAACACTAATAATAATAATACTAACAATAATAACAAATAATAATAATAGAAATCAGTAATATCAATAACAATAAAATAACAATAATAATAATGATTTTTAAAAGAACAAGAACTACCTCAAGGTTTTTCTAAAAATAAACGCCCCAGACGGGACTCGAACCCGAGACCCCTCGCTAACCCGATCATTCCCTTAACCATCCTGCTGTAACCATTTTTCTATATTTATTTTCACCCAGTAAATATTTAACCCGTATTATATTATCCTCTACCTTCTTCATCATCACAAATCATTCGATCGTTTTCCATAACAGCAAAAAACATGAATTTGGGTTAAGACTTTTAATATATATAACAAATAACTCGTATTAGTCACTAGATTTAACAGATTGAAAAGCAAAATTAAAAAAAAACACACGCTGTATCAGTGAAAAAAAAGTCGATCATGAACTCAATACCCAAACTTGAATTCAAGAATGTTTCAGATGAAATTTATAACATGAATTAAGTTGAAAATCACTCCTAGAAACTTTTGGAAACATCAATTGATCCTGTAACACAAAAACAAACTTGAATTTAATGATGAACACATGGTTGACTTTTTAAAATTATAACTTTGACCTCAAAATTCGTTCGTAATATGAAAAATTTGCGTTTGAAACTTTACAGGAAGTTCAAGTGAAAGGTTTCAAACATATTTGCATTTATAGATTTTAAATTAAAACAAAAATTTGAAGTTTTCAGAAAATGATACAAAGACAGGGCAGTGTGCTTGTTCTTCGTTCTTTTCTGCTTAAATTCGTTTGTTTAAAGGCTGATAAGGTTAGTTGTATTTGATATTGGATAAAATAAAGTCGACTGGATTACCTATCACTGAATGTGATTGAATTTTACAGCATTTTAAAGGTTGACAAGATTTAATTCATTCACGTACAGAAATAATATAGAAAAATAAAAGAGGAAGTCGATGGATAAATGATTTTGGATGCTTGCTATGATCATATTCGATTTTGCAGATAGGAAAACAAAAACTAGTATACTGTGATTGTGACAAAAGCAGATTCCAATTAATATACATCTGATTCTTTAGTATATATATATATATATATATATATATATATATATATATATATAAGATCTCTAATATTAATTACTATATTATGACATTTATAAAATATATAAATACTAAATATTCAATATATGTTATTAGTAATATGATATAATTACTAAACTATAGCAATAATATATTAAATGTAACTATAAGTTGAAAATATATTTGTATAATATTATGATTACTTTTATTGTTATTAACATTAATATCTATATCAGTATTATTTAATATCATTATTCTAATATGAAAATAGAATACATGTAACTTGTTATTATATATATATATATATATATATATATATATATATATATATATATATAAACTTATTAATAGAAATCATATATAGATTCATATATATATAATTATATATAATGGTAACTTATTAATTCTATTTATTAATTTACATATTAAGTTCTAATGATTCAATTATATCTTATTATTTCCACTACTTACATTTATATATATATATATATATATATATATATATATATATATATATATATATATATATATATATATATATATATATATATATATATATATATATATATATATATCAATTGTTCGTAAATCGTCGGAATCGGTCAAAGGTTAAAAGAATCCAAGAAAATAGTTCACAAGTTTTGAAACTCAACAGTACAGACTTTGCTTATCATGTCGAATTTCATATATAGATTAAGTTTAAATTTTGGTCGAAAATTGATGTGCGTAGAGGAGTATACGAAATAGTTATATTTTTACTACGAAATACTATTAAATACGATACAATTTTACACAAGTTTTATTTATTTATTTATATAGATGGGATATACCTAAACCTTGCTACAACACTATAGGCAGTGTACCTAATCGTAAAGTAGTATAGTTTTTAGTAAGTCCGGTTCGTTCCACAGGGAGACGACTTATTTTACACTATATTTTTAAACAACTATATTTGTACAAAATATATATTTATATATATTATAATAATATAAAAGGGGGTTTACAGTTTAATGACCAGTTTGTCGATTTTATATTTTAAGTCACAATTAAAACCTAATGAAAAATATAAATGACGATAATTTAAGTGTGATGAAATATAAAATAAAATAATTATGCTTATTTAAACTTCCGTAACCATGATGTTTGAGGTTTTGATTTTAATTTAATATCCAGGGTTAATTGTCCCTTGTCCTGAATGTATTTGAAACCTATTTGGGTTTTGCCCATAATAGTTCATCGGTAATAATTATAAAATGCTCGGCAAATTTAACCTTATACCCAAAGTCAAATATTCCAACTAATTGGGGATTCGAACTGTAACAAGGTCTTAATACTTTGTTTAATGAATACACCAGGTTATCGACTGCGTGTAATCTAAGGTTTTAATACTTTATTAACAATTACACCAATTACCCTTGAATGTAATCCACCCCTGTTTTAATGAGTCCAGTGACTATTAATCCATCCCCGTGTCTGGTCAAATGAACAATAATTTGTATTTATAAATATCCCGCCCATCGTATCCGATTAAGCGTATGTGGTTATATATAGATACGTCAAATTGTAACCTTTATATTAAATTAACGAGGTATCATTAATTTAATATAAAGCCCATTAATAGCCCATAGTCTAATTTTCACAAGTGTCGTTCTTTATCCAAACCTCAATTATGGTACAAAGCCCAATTACCCCATCTTTAATATTTTTAGCCCAACAACACGATTACTTCAATTTAAATAAGCATAATAATAACTTAGTTACGAGACATTAATTTAAAAAGGAGAACATAACTTACATTGATTATTTATCGCGTAGTGTTACACGGACAGAATTTCGACTTTAGAACCCGTAAATTAACCTTTGCATAACCCAAAACTAACTAATATAAAACTACACTATATATTATATATATATATATATATATATATATATATATATATATACATATATATATATATATTATATATATATATATACATATATATATATTATATATATATATATTTATTATACAGAGGGAGTAAAGAGATTGAATTGGTGTACATAAACTGCAAAATTTGTCGCCTTTTATAGATGTTGCCAGCCTTTCCCTGCCATGCGATCGCATGGGATTAAGGAGGCCAGGCCATGCAATCGCATGGCCAGCCTATCCAGGACACATTCTGTAGGTTTTTCGTATGCCCGAGAGACGTATTTAATTAATGTGGCTGATATGTTATGATCCAAGTCGGGTCATACCCAATAACAAGCTTACCAACACCTTAAACGTATTTGATCTTAACTATTGGATCATTAAACGAATATGCGACACTTGGATTTTAGAAAATCGGGTTTCTAAAATATTATCACTTGAGATAAATTGTTTGGACAATTTATATATTAAGGATTTGATTATTTATATGTATAAATAATTATGTTTTGTTATACTTTATAAATTGGTTTATAAAGTACAAGTAACCTTTATTTATAACTTGAACTTTAATAACAAGTTTTATATAAAATGTAACAAGTTTTATATAAATTATACTTATTATTTAAATGATACAAGAATGCAGATTTTGGGACTCCTAGGTGACATCCCATGCTTGCTTGGTTACTTGTAAACAATATATTCCTTAAGGCATGCAAGACTCTCTTTAACCAAGGGATTCCTTGACTCAAGTGAGTGAGAAAACAAGCAATACACTAAAAAAAACTGTAGTTT
Source organism: Rutidosis leptorrhynchoides (assembly GCF_046630445.1). Lineage (NCBI taxonomy): Eukaryota > Viridiplantae > Streptophyta > Magnoliopsida > Asterales > Asteraceae > Rutidosis > Rutidosis leptorrhynchoides. Next base: position 191,395,982 of record NC_092335.1, read on the forward strand.
TTCTACTGAAAACACAGCTGCTGGCTGTGGCAGTTTAGAGGAAAAAAGAGAGTGTTTTTGCATGGTTAACTTGTTAATCAAGTGTCTAAAATCCTAACCAAACAAAGGAAGGTGTTGGTGCATCAAAAGCTTGGGGTATTACACACTTGAGGCTTCAAGTTAGAAGCTTTCTTGCCTTCATCTTCATCATCATCTTGCACATTTGTAAACTACCCTCAACTAGCTTGAGGAGGTATTATCTCTAAACCCACTCTTAATTTGTAAGTATGTTTCACAACTTGATCCTATTTGGGATTTAACTTTAAATGGTTAAAGATTTACAAGTTTTAAAATGGTAATTTATACGCTTCCACAAATATTATTTCTTGAATGATTATAAGTATTATGGAACTTGTTAAATCTCATAATGGTATCTAGAGCCGAAGTTGTTGAAATATGCTTCGAGATGGTTATTAAACCCAATATAATTTTGCATTCTATGAACATGCATGAAGTAGAATGTAAAATTTTCGGTTTTGAGTGGTTTGTCATTTTGGCCAAAATCACTTGTGATTCTGCATTCTGTGTTGCCGATCACTTGTGATTCTGTGTTGCCGATCACTTGTGATTCTGTATTGCCAATCACTTGTGATTCTGTGTTGCAGATCACTTGTGATTCTGTGTTTCCAATCACTTGTGATTCTGTATTGCCTATCACTTATGTTGATGATGTTCACAATCTAAGCCTTGACCTTGAGTTTGGTTGCATGTTTGGTTGATTTAATATTTATTCATTTGGTATGTAATAATATTATTTTAGTTATGCAATTTATTTTATATTTGGTATGTAAAATAGATTAAGTTGTAATTTCACTTTTTTAGACAAAATGTATTAGGATATATTTTGTAAAAAGATGAAGATGATGAAGACTTGAAGAACACAAGAAGAAGCATTTGGATGCAAGATTAAGTGGGAGATTTAAAATCTCCTACTTTGTGTTATAACCCCTTATCCGGTGGCATTTGTTTTCGGCTAAACAAATGTCTACCAAAATGGCTTGATTGTGAACATATTTGTTTTGCATGCATGGTTGTTTATTGTATGATTGTGGATTGTATGTTTGTATGCTACAAGTTAATCACACAAGTTAACAACAAGCAAAATGGCAATTTAATTGGTTAAATTATACATTAATTAACGACATGCAAAACGACAATTTAATTGGTTAAATTAAAAATTGCTAAAAGGACATTAATAAACGGTTATTAAGAACATGATTATGATCATATATATAAAATGGTTTATAGACATGAAAATGGATTTCAAATGAACCATACACTAAATGCATGTTGGTGTATGGCATAAAAGTTTTCTCAAACTAGAATTAATGAAAACTTAAAATCCCTTATTAACAAGGCAAACAAGTTAAACGCCATCCTTTTGTGCAACACTTAAAAATATTAGGGAACTCACAATGGGATAAAGGTCACCTAACCGTTATGAGCAAACTAATATGATTAAGGTGAATTTCGCATGCTTGTGGGATAAAGGTCATCTAACCACTTGTATGTTAAGTTTACACGTTTACACAAGTAGGACGACTTGATTTGGAAATCATGAACTTAGGGTCACCGAAGCATGAGGAACAAATAGGCGTTGATGGGATAAATATGTCATGCAAAAGGATTGCATGATCCCATAACTTAAAAGTTGCAAAAGGATTACAATTATCATATAATGACTACCTAGCTAAATCAAATAACGGGATAAAGGTCACCTAACCGAAATTTGGTTTACCGTTGGATTCTAAAATTTAATAAATATCAATTAGATTTAAAGGGTATTGATCGTTAATTAAAATTGATACTTAAACAACTTTGTTAAATTTTGTAGATGGCCGCCAATAACAACAACATTCCGAACGTACCAATAAGCTTTAACAACCTATCGTTGAGGTCAATCCTCGAAAAGGAAAAACTCAACCATACGAACTTCATGGATTGGTTCCGCAATCTAAGAATTGTCCTCAAACTAGAGGACAGGGCGTATGTGTTGGAAGACCCCATTCCCGATCAACCTGATGAGGATGATACGGAAGGCATGGCTTATTGGGAGAAATATTGCACCGATTCATTGCAAGTTTCTTGCCTCATGCTTGGGACTATGATACCCGAACTCCAAAAGGATTTTGAGCATCATAGTGCATATGACATGATCACACAGTTGAAGGAGATGTTCCTTCAACAAGCTCGTGTCGAGCGCTTCGAAACGGTTCGAGCGCTTCATGCATGTCGGATGGACGACTCCCAATCCGTTTCATCTTATGTCCTTAAGATGAAAAGCCTTATTGATCGAGCGAACCGTCTAAATTGCAACGTGTCTAATGAATTAGCCACAGACCTCATTCTCAACTCATTGTCAAAAAGGTTTGACACATTTGTAATGAATTACAATATGAATGGTTGGGATAAAAGCATTGGCGAATTACATGCCATGCTTAAGACGGCAGAAGCAAGCATGGGTAAAAGGGCTTCACCCGTGTTTACGATCAATGAAGGCGGGTCCAAAACCAATAACACTTCTAAGCTAAAGGCGGCTAAGAGGAAGGGACCCGCCTACCAAGGCAAAGGCAAGGGAAAAGGGAAAATGGTTACCCCAACCAACAACAACAAGAAGCAAAAGGTTGCTGGTAAAGCTAACCCCAAGGAAGATCCGTGCTTTGGTTGCGGTGAGATGGGTCACTGGAAACGCAACTGCCCGGTCTACCTAAAGGAGTCGAAGGAAAAGAGGGATGCAGGGCAAACCTCAGGTAATGTATATATGGTATACATTGAGCTTAGTATTACTTCTTCTAATACATGGGTATTAGACACAGGATGTGGAACTCATATTTGCAATTCTTTGCAGGGGTTCAAAAGAAGTAATCAAGATGCGGGAACAACAAGTCTCTTCATGGGAAATGGAGTAAGGGTGCAGGTGAAAACTCAAGGAGACTTTGTTTTAAAGCTTCCAAGTGGTTTGGAGCTTACTTTGAAAAATGATTTGTATGCACCTGATTTATCACGAAACATTATTTCTGTATCCCGTTTGAAACAATATGGTTTTAATCTTAATTTCATTAATGATGATATCCATGTTTCTTTAGATAATGTGTTCTATTTCAAGGCTTCGCCTTCGAATGGTATTTATGAATTGGTTCATGATGACACATCATACAATAGCTCAATGTACAATGCAAACATCAAGAAACTCAAAAGGGATTTGAGTGATTCCTACTTATGGCATTGTCGCCTTGGTCACATAAACAAGAATCGAATGCATACACTTCAAAAGAATGGCCTTTTGAAATCAAATGAACTAGACTCGTTTGATGTATGTGAATCTTGTTTACAAGGCAAAATGACTAAAGCACCTTTCAAAGGGACCTATGAAAGGGCTAAGGACTTATTGGGATTGATACACTCGGATGTATGTGGACCCTTTAAGCCCATAACTAGGAATGGTGAAAGATACTTCGTTACTTTCATTGATGACTTTAGTTGTTTCGGATATGTCTACTTATTAAGACACAAGGACGAAACTTTTGAAGCATTCAAGGAATATTAAAACGAAGTACAAAATCAACTCAATAAGACAATCAAGGTACTTCGTACCGATAGAGGAGGTGAATACCTAAGCGATGCTTTCCAAGATCATCTTAAAAGTTGTGGGATTATCTCGCAACTCACTCCTCCTGGAACACCCCAACTTAATGGAGTTTTCGAAAGGAGGAACCGAACCCTAATGGATATGGTTCGATCTATGATGGCTAGAAGCTCGTTACCTCTATCATTTTGGGGTTATTGTCTATGCTCCGCGGCTCGTATTTTAAATATGGCCCCAACCAAGAAAGTGGAACGAACACCTCATGAGATGTGGTTTGGAAAACCTCCATCTCTATCATACTTAAAGGTATGGGGATGTGAAGCTTATCCTAAGCGTTACGTCCCTAATAAGTTGAATGCTCGATCCACGAAGTGTATCTTCATAGGATATCCCAAGGATGATATGGGATATTATTTCTATGATCCATCCGAGCAGAATGTATTTGTTGCTCGAAAGGCTGAATTCCTTGAAACTAAGTTCCTAATGGAAGGAAATAGTGAAAGTAAGATAGATCTTGCAGAGGTTCAAGATCAAGTAGATGATACACAATTGGTTGACACTAGCACTCAACATGAAAATGTTGAGAATGATCAAATGGATGATCAAAATACACAAGACGTTCGCAGATCTGGTAGGATTAGTAATCCTCCTGAGAGATATGGGTTTCTCATGGATGGTTGCTATGTGGTTGATTTGGATGAACCAATAAACTACCAAGATACTTTATCAAGGATTGATAAAGATAAATGGCAGGAAGCCATGAACACTGAGATGCAATCCATGTATGACAACCAAGTTTGGGAACTTGTTACACAACCTGCTGGCTCAAGGCTAGTTGATTGTAAATGGCTTTTCAAAATGAAAATCGACATACATGGAAACTTGGATACATATAAAGCTAGAGTTGTAGCAAAAGGTTTCACTCAAACTCAAGGGGTTAACTATGATGAAACTTTTTCGCCTGTGGCAATGCTAAAGTCTATTAGGATATTACTTGCCATTGCTGCTCATTATGATTATGAAATATGGCAAATGGATGTCAAGACCGCTTTCCTAAATGGACATCTTGAGGAAGATGTCTATATGGTTCAGCCTGAAGGTTTTGTTGATCTGAAATATCCTAAAAAGGTATGCAAGTTAAAGAAGTCAATCTACGGATTGAAACAAGCATCTAGAATGTGGAATCATCGATTTAATGAGGAGGCCAAGAAATTTGGCTTCATTAAAAATGATGATGAAGCTTGTGTATACAAGAAAGCTAGTGGGAGCACTATCATGTTCCTTGTACTATATGTGGATGATATATTGTTATTTGGAAACGATATTCCAGCAATGCAAGGTGTTAAAACTTGGCTAAGTAAATGCTTCTCCATTAAGGATCTTGGAGAAGCACAATACATTTTGGGGATTGGGATCTACAGGGATAGATCCAAGAAACTGATAGGTTTGAATCAAAGTGCATACATTGAAAAGGTCTTGAAAAGGTTCAAGATGGAGAACTCTAAGAAAGGTTTGGTACCTATTCAAAGAGGAACTCTCCTTAGTTCATCTCAGTGCCCCACCACGAAAGATGAACAGGAAAGAATGAAGAATGTCCCGTATGCGTCTGCTATTAGGTCAGTCATGTATGCAATGATATGCACTAGACCGGATGTATCATGCGCTCTAAGCTTGACAAGTAGATACCAGAATAACCCAGGAAACAGTCATTGGATTGCTATTAAAAGTATATTGAAATACCTTAGGAGGACTAAGGATATGTTTCTAATATATGGGTCTGGTGAGGAGGAACTCGCTGTAAAAGGTTACGTGGACGCGAGTTTCCAAACTGATCGAGATGATTCTCGATCACAATCCGGTTATGTCTTCACGTTAAATGGAGGTGCGGTCTCTTGGAAGAGTTCAAAACAAGATGTTGTTGCATTATCCACTACAGAGTCGGAGTACATTGCCGCCTCATTGGCAGCGCAGGAAGCTGCATGGATGAAGAAATTCATCGACGACTTAGGAGTAGTCCCTTCCATTCAGGACCCTCTTGAGATCTTTTGTGACAACGAGGGTGCGATTGCTCAAATCAAGGAACCTCGTGCTCACCAAAAGACCCATCACATTGAGCGGAGATTCAACTACATAAGGGATGAAGTTGAAAAGGGAAAGATATGTATTCGCAAAGTTCACACAGATCTTAATATAGCGGATCCTCTCACGAAGCTCTTACATGGAACAAAACATGCAGGACATGTTTGTGCATTAGGGCTTCGATATTCTAGTGATTGGTCATGATCTGTTTTAAGTATTGTAATGGAACGAAATTATTCAAACTCATTAATATAATTATGGTTTAATTTATTTTGAGTTAGGTTCCTATTTTGCATATTTTATCCATGAATAAGCAATTATTCTAAATTCCGTAGTTGATCACATTTGTGGGAATAAGTGTGAGGTTTAGACTATTATGAACTTGGATTGGTATACATTCACGGACTAAATGTGGGGCAAGGTTGCAACCAAGGTTCATAAATATTTGTGGGATACAAATATTGGAAGACCCGCCCTCAAGATTTACTAAATGGAACCTTTGTGGTTGATCACATGTAGTCTTGAGTAAAGGCGAATATCATTGTATCCTCTGACCTGAGATACATATTGGGTTTGGATATTTACCAAGTATTTGGCCTTGATTCTTTCCTTCACTATTCTGATATATGGTAGTTCACAAGGAAGAGCTCAGGCATAATGCAAGGTACATATTTAGGACGTATGTAGTCAAGATGGAATTTGTCCCTCTTATTCATTGAGAGTCAGATGTCTAAGGCCTGATAAAGTTAAATCTAGAAGAGAGTGATCACTCTGTATCTCTTGGATTTAACATGACATCTAGGACGAAAGGAAATAATGAAAAGATTCACCTATTCATATTCGAGATGGGAACTCGAAGGGGATGATGTTATTGAATGGCACAAAGACATAACATATTGGGGGTGATGGATGGTCGTTAGGTGGTATCCATCACTTGCATTAATTTCTTATGTTCTCGTGCAAGTGGAAGATTGTAGGTTTTTCGTATGCCCGAGAGATGTATTTAATTAATGTGGCTGATATGTTATGATCCAAGTCGGGTCATACCCAATAACAAGCTTACCGACACCTTAAACATATTTGATCTTAACTATTGGATCATTAAACGAATATGCGACACTTGGATTTTAGAAAATCGGGTTTCTAAAATATTATCACTTGAGATAAATTGTTTGGGCAATTTATATATTAAGGATTTGATTATTTATATGTATAAATAATTATGTTTTGTTATACTTTATAAATTGGTTTATAAAGTACAAGTAACCTATATTTATAACTCGAACTTTAATAACAAGTTTTATATAAAATGTAACAAGTTTTATATAAATTATACTTATTATTTAAATGATACAAGAATGCAGATTTTGGGACTCCTAGGTGACATCCCATGCTTGCTTGGTTACTTGTAAACAATATATTCCTTAAGGCATGCAAGACTCTCTTTAACCAAGGGATTCCTTGACTCAAGTGAGTGAGAAAACAAGCAATACACTAAAAAACTGCAGTTTTTCTGCTGAAAACACAGCTGCTGGCTGTGGCAGTTTAGAGGGAAAAAGAGAGTGTTTTTGCATGGTAATCTTGTTAATCAAGTGTCTAAAATCCTAACAAAACAAAGGAAGGTGTTGGTGCATCAAAAGCTTGGGGTATTACAAACTTGAGGCTTCAAGTTAGAAGCTTTCTTGCCTTCATCTTCATCATCATCTTGCACATTTGTAAGCTACCCTCAACTAGCTTGAGGAGGTATTATCTCTAAACCCACTCTTAATTTGTAAGTATGTTTCACAACTTGATCCTATTTGGGATTTAACTTTAAATGGTTAAAGATTTACAAGTTTTAAAATGGAAAATTATACGCTTCCGCAAATATTATTTCTTGAATGATTATAAGTATTATGGAACTTGTTAAATCTTACACATTCTTCATTTGAAACGTGGGCGGCTCTTATTTATTTATTATATAATATAATATATATAATTTTATATAATTATATATATATTATATTATATTTTTGTGCATAGTTGACTTATAATTTTCGGCCCGTTGCATCGCGCGTTGATAGTTGGCTCAGGTCCTGGTTCCGAATTTTTGAACGTCCTTTCGTACTATTTAATATCTTGTACTTTGCATTTCGTAATTTGTAATTTGCACAAAAAATTATTTTCATTAACTCCCAAAATCCGCGCAAGTCTTTTAACTCAATTTTTGGGACGCTTTTGAGTGTACTATGGCTTTAAGGACCCTTTTCAAGTTTTAGGACGCTTTTGAGTGCACTATGGCTTTAAGGACCCTTTTCCAGTTTTAGTGGCACTTTTTCTTCAATTCTTTAATCTTCATGCTTCGTCTTCGCATTTATTTATTTAAACGATTACAACTTAAAAATAGAATAATTACAACTAAAAACTTTACATATTGGGATGATATTGCGACTAAATATATGTTCGTTTGGAGCACTATCAAATATCCCCACACTTGAGCATTGCTTGTCCTCAAGCAATACAGAACTTGAAATTAAATCACACGAATCACTTCTTTATTCTTCACATTTTATACATTAGTGATTTTGATACAGCGGTATAAACAATGATAGTAACGATGTGGTTTACAGTCCCACATGACTATGAAAATTTAGACCCTTAAGGAAATTGGATCTTTATGAAAACATTTGATCTTTTGAAAATATAATCTAGCTTTTACCCTAGATAAGTTTTCCGGAATAACCCTTCACCGGTGTTTTGCAAATTGTTTTTGTGGGTTTGGTGGGTTTCATATTTGAAAATTTTAGCTCAAAACTTGCGATTTTGTGTCACCCACTTGCTAACCTTGTATTAGGAAAGCAACACGTCCAGTATACTTGCTCCGTATATTACCTTTCGGTAAACTACCATCCGGTTGTAAAGGAAAGCGTTGAACAATCAACTGTTAAGGCAATGTCCCCTGACATGCTTTTAATGATGGTCTATAACGTGTCGGATGCAATTACTATCCTTGGTAGGAGCAAGAGTAAAGCTCACCCTATAGTTTTTCGGTCTGGCACAAGGTCCTGTCTTTGACCATGCTATGCAACCACCGTTCTTACGGTTGACACCCGAATTGGTTCAGGTGACCTAATGAATTCCCGGTGAATTCTTAGGATTTTACGTTCAATGGTAATGAACGCATTGAAAATGGGTTTTCAGAAAACAAATCGGTTTGTAATTTGATCAAAATATTTTCTCGTTCAAGCTCGAGTTTAGATATCATCAAATTCCATGAGTTTGTAAATCTCAATCTTTAAAGTCAATCTCTAGGATTGAGTAATATCTGGCTTAAAAGCTGATTTTTAATCTTTAAGGAGATAATCCTTTTCTGGGGGTCTGATTCATTAGTCTTATCAAGCTAATTTGCACGGCGTCCTCCCCATTTTACGAGACAGATCCTCTCATGGTTAGGATAAGTCTGACCACTTGGCGACCCTGTTTGATGCTGAGGTCCGTGGATTTCCTGCTGATTTTAGAGATAAATTTTCTAGATTTTTCGTCAACCTACAGCTGGTCTGGACGACAACTTCTTGACCTAAATCAAGAAGCGCGTGTCTTTTACGGAAGACTTTACTTCCTTTTAATGATGGAATTGATTCATCATGTAGATCCATCTTTTCTTTTATCTTTATTATAATATTGCGGGCAAAACAGTAAATTTAGTCCAAAACAAAAGCACCTGCAATAACTTTACAGAAACATGTGATAGATAGTTTTTTAATTGAATAACTTGGTACATTCTCCCCACACTTGGCTTTTTTTTCATGCATCTTTTTATATCCTAATAAATAAATTCAAGCGTTTGAGTTGTTTCTCAATTTATGTCCTTTCCGAGGTAACAATAATTTCGGCATTAACACCTAGTTTTATCGTTCATAAATATGTATAAACATGATTTTGAGTTCATTTAGTTAAAAAAATTTCAAATTTTCACAAAATTTGGCAATTAAACCAAGTGTAAACCTGAGATCATGCAATGCCCTCATTTGCATGAAATCAGACTCTAATTATAAATTCATGAGAGTGATTAGTGTAGAAAAGTAGTTAAAGATACCCAGTTTGTAATTACAAAGCTCGTCGAATGATAGATGGCGCGCCTCATCGTTCATTCCTTCTTGTTTTATCACACATGTTTTTCTTCAAAAACGGTTGCTTTTCTGAACTATTTTCTAATCTTTGAAAATGCGTCTTTTACCCTAATCGTGCATTTTTATTAACGAGTAATGCACTAACCCGAACCCCTAGTTTAACGTTAAGTGGGGTTAGACTTCCCCACACTTAGCCGAAGACATGTGAAGTCGGTAGAATAAGTTCCACGAATTAAAATAGTGAGCCAGTTATTTACATCTCGGGTGGTGTATAATATATCAATGGGTTTAAAGTTTAGAACCACCCGATTGTCACTACTTAATTCTTTTTTAAGTGTAGCTTTTAGTAAATTGATATGTCTCTTTTCTGGTTCTTGGTCAAATGCATCGATATACACCGACATACATATTTCTATAGGGTGGACAATTCCTAACATTCCCTTCCGTTTATTCTCGCGATCAAGGTTTTCACCTCTATTACCCAATTGGGTGAAATTCGAGGTGTCAATATCTATTACAGCTTGTAGTTCATCTTTGGTAGATGACTCGTCTATTGAGAATATTGGGTTGGAAGGTTGTGGAATGGTGAATTTCGGGATCGAAGCAAATTCTTCTTCATTAATGGTACTTATCGGTCCCACCATTTTGGTCTCGGGGGTAAAATTTTCAACGTTATCGTTTTCCCAAGAGTACCAATTTGTCACCCTTACTTCTTTTTCATCCATTGATGGATCGATGATTTCGTAGGTAGAGGCTAATGTGTCGATATGTTGTGAAATTGGTAAAGCTGAATAAAAAGTATCATCGGGATAATTGGTGATTTCGGAGCTCTCAAATTCATCAAAATTCGATGATATGAGATTTTCTTGCACAATACTCCTCAGATCAACAGGTGTGTAATCTGATAAAGTTTCAGCTTGTCGATTTACAAACTCTCTCATTTGTTCATTTTGAGCATCGAGTTCTTCGAGTTTGATTTTCATATTGTCTAAAAGATTTTCAGACACATAATGTTTCTCGTCTTCTGGTTGTTGAGTTTGGATATATTCTTGGGAATAATCCCAATTTGAATTGTATTTTTCATAATCATTCCATTCAGGTTCTATGGGTGCATAATTTTCCATAGGAACGTAATAAAAACATTCCCATGTTGAGTGATAATCTCCACAGATTTCACAACCAGTTATTGTTTCGTCATTCGTGAGCCAAGATTGACCGAACGAATTTTCATCAACACCCGTTTGAGAGTATTGATTTCGTATGTCATAAAGAGTTTCCAAAATATTTTCGAGATTTTCCATAATGCGCTTATTACCAAATTTTAGCTACAATGTGGTGCATTTACTTAATTATCCTATTAGTTATAAAAATAAAAATTATATAAGTTATCAAATTAATAGACTTTTCTGCTTTTGCCCACATTTCGAATAGCCAATAGATGCAGCAGGGAGCTAGAACTCTTTAAATCGGAAGCTCACAACTCAGCCACTAACAAATCCAACTATTACTACGAAGCAGAAAATTTGGATGTCTATCAATTTAACCGCTTAAAATAATTTTTCGTTTTGAAATTTTAGAGGAAAAAAATAGAAAAAATTCTAAGTCCTAAAAACTAGAGCGTCGAGAAATAAGAAAGAAAAAGAGTGCGTCGAAAAATGTCGAAAAATAAAAATAAGAAAGAAAAACGTCGAAACTTAAAAGTCTAAAAATTAAATCTAAAAAGTTGCGCCTAAAGGTCTAAAGGTAAATGCAATTTTATTCGAAAAACGACAATTACTTAAATTGGCACTAAAATATATAAACGGCGGCGCAAAATTCTAAAGCTCCTAAATCTTAATCTAAAGAAAAAGCACTTAAGGGATTTTACGACAAAGCCTAAAAATATAGAAATATAAAAATTCTACGGCAAAAACTAAGTTTAAAACTAATTACGAACGATAAATATACAAATATTTAAAATATACAAATTATAAAAAGAGACAAAAAATGATAAAATTACCTATTTTTATAAAAATATTATTTTTATATAATTATTTATAAAAGTATTAATTTTATATATTAATAAAACTAATTAAAACTTAATATTACTAATTTTAAATAAAACTAAAACTAAATATTAAAATAAATAAACCTAATTAATAATAATAATAATTATTTATAAACCCTAAACGTATTTAATGCTCGAGTCAGACCTGTCAGGGCAGGCCATGCGATCGCATGGTGTTGAGGCTTCTGGCTCACGCGATCGCATGGGCCTGTAAGTCCATTTTTTTAATAACTTTATATTGTTTTTCTAAAAATATATAATAAATATATTTATACAAAAATAAATTAAAAATATTGCGTTTCGCCGACTCCCCGGCAGCGGCGCCAAAAATACTTGATGTGCGTAGAGGTGTATACGAAATAGTTATATTTTTACTACGAAATACTATTAAATACGATACAATTTTACACAAGTTTTATTTATTTATATAGATATAGATGGGATATACCTAAACCTTGCTACAACACGATAGGCAGTGTACCTAATCGTAAAGTAGTATAGTTTTTAGTAAGTCCGGTTTGTTCCACAGGGAGATGACTTATTTTACACTATATTTTTAAACAACTATATTTGTACAAAATATATATTTATATATATTATAATAATATAAAAGGGGGTTTACCGTTTAATGACCGGTTTATCGATTTTATATTTTAAGTCACAATTAAAACCTAATGAAAAATATAAATGACGATAATTTAAGTGTGATGAAATATAAAATAAAATAATTATGCTTATTTAAACTTCCGTAACCATGATGTTTGACGTTTTGATTTTAATTTAATATCCTGGGTTAATTGTCCTTTGTCCTGAATGTATTGGAAACCTATTTGGGTTTTGCCCATAATAGTTCATCGGTAATAATTATAAAATGCTCGACAAATTTAACCTTATACCCAAAGTCAAATATTCCAACTAATTGGGGATTCGAACTGTAACAAGGTCTTAATACTTTGTTTAATGAATACACCAGATTATCGACTGCGTGTAATTCAAGGTTTTAATACTTTGTTAACAATTACACCAATTGCCCTTGAATGTAATCCACCCCTGTTTTAATGAGTCCAGTGACTATTAATCCATCCCCGTGTCCGGTCAAATGAACAATAATTTGTATTTATAAATATCCCGCCCATCGTATCCGATTAAGCGTATGTGGTTATATATAGATACGTTAAATTGTATCATTTATATTAAATTAACGAGGTATCATTAATTTAATATAAATCCCATTAATAGCCCATAGTCTAATTTCCACAAGTGTCGTTCTTTTATCCAAACCCCAATTATGGTACAAAGACCAATTACCCCATCTTTAATATTTTTAGCCCAACATCACGATTACTTCAATTTAAATAAGCATAATAATAACTTAGTTACGAGACATTAATTTAAAAAGGAGAACATAACTTACATTGATTATTTATCGCGTAGTGTTACACGGACAGAATTTCGACTTTAGAACCCGTAAATTAACCTTTGCATAACCCAAAACTTACTAATATAAAACTACACTATATTATATATATATATATATATTATATATATATATATATATATATATATATATATATATATATATATTATACAGAGGGAGTAAAGAGATTGAATTGGTGTACATAAACTGCAAAATTCGTCGCCTTTTATAGATGTGGCCAGCATTTCCCTGCCATGCGATCGCATGGGATTAAGGAGGCCAGGCCATGCGATCGCATGGCCAGCCTGTCCAGGACACATTCTTCATTTGAAACGTGGACGGCTCTTATTTATTTATTATATAATATAATATATATAATTTTATATAATTATATATATATATTATATTATATTCTTGTGCATAGTTGACTTATAATTTTCAGCCCGTTGCGTCGCGCGTTGATAGTTGGCTCAGGTCCTGGTTCCGAATTTTTGAACGTCCTTTCGTACTATTTAATATCTTGTACTTTGCGTTTCGCAATTTGTAATTTGCACAAAATTATTTTCCTTAACTCCCAAAATCCGCGCAAGTCTTTTAACTCAATTTTTGGGACGCTTTTGAGTGCACTATGGCTTTAAGGGCCCTTTTCCAGTTTTAGGACGGTTTTGAGTGCACTATGGCTTTAAGGACCCTTTTCCAGTTTTAGTGGCACTTTTTCTTCAATTCTTTAATCTTCGTGCTTCGTCTTCGCATTTATTTATTTAAACGATTACAACTTAAAAATAGAATAATTACAACTAAAAACTTTACATATTGGGATGATATTGCGACTAAATATATGTTCGTTTGGAGCACTATCAGAAATTCCCGGGTCATCACAGTACCTACCCGTTAAGGAAATTTCGTCCCGAAATTTGAGTGAGGTGGTCATGGCTAACAATAAAAATGTTTTCATGAAGAATATGAGTTGATAAATTGAGTTTTATCATCATTGAGTAATATGGATAAAATAATTCGATTATTCAAAGAGTACGAATGAAGCTATCATCAAAGAGTGAAATAGGAAAGTAAAAATTCATCTTAACTTTTGACAGAGTCAGGTTTGAATTTCGGAATTCAAGGGATTTAAAGAAAATATTCGAAATCTAAAAGATTTCATTCTTCGGCGAGTAAGGAAATTAAGATCTCTATAAGTAAATACGTTGATCTACCTCGATTACTCTGTCTGATATTTTCACTATAAATTAAACTCTTCCATTTCATTATTCTCACCATTCCTATACTTTCTTTCTTAGTTCATACATCCAAAAGATTGTGAAAATGCTTAGTCCAGTTCTAATCCCTAATATTTTCCTAATTATTATTTCTGCCATCCTTCTTTTCAATCTTCCATCAGTAGAATCTGTTTACTTCTACTATTACCATGGGGTGATACTATTCTTAATTATACAGTGTCTTTATATTTCTATTCGTATTATTATCCATAGTTTGTAACCTCCGTATTTTTATTGGGCTTTATATTTTCTCTTATATTTCGAAGTCCTTGCTTCTATTTTCTATAATCATTGTCATCCTCAAATTAATACTCCCCCCTATTTGCAGTGATTTATACTCCAATTTCTATTTCGAAGCTTTGTCCCTTCGTTTCTTCTTCTTGCGATTGGGCATCTCTTGTAATGGTCCAGAATTCGTAGATATAAGTTTTAGAATGAACATTGTTAATGTTCTAAGAAAGAAACAGTAATAGCACAATTTGACTTGTCAAATTACCAGAATTCAAGGAAAGATAGGACTATCAAGAAAAATATTTTCTTGATATGTTTATAGATTAGACAGAACGTAAGAGTCGTGTAACATGGCACATGATGACATTATGATCCGTGAATCACCACGTTCCATTTAGAAACTCAGCATGACTTGATGTAATATAATCACGTTGATCAAGTGTCATTATATTATACTAACTCATGCATCAGTTCCCAACATTACTTCAATAACATTCATATTTTAAGCTCGAAAGTTTACATAATATAGAAACTAATAGTTTCTATATGATGTAACACTGATAGCATGAAGAGATTAATGATTTTAGATAAGAATAGTTATGAAAATATTTTCAGAAATATGGAGGATATTTATAATGAAAGATACAATGATATCTTGGAATTTCTAATATCGAATGATGGTGAAGAAAATTTTTCGCAAGAGTTTGGAGTCAGAAGCAAGGTATTCGCTAAAGGTTTCATCAGAAACAGAATCATCAGGATTCTTAATGTACAAGTTTAGTCCTTGTGATTTGTTCAGAGTCTCCTTCATAGTTTGCTCAATCTGTTTTTCAGTACCAACTTTTCTACCGAGTGTTCCTAACACTCCCTTCTTTATCATCAAACTTTTTTCTGTTTAGACCATCTATAATTTTTCTGTTTCCTCTGCATTTAATGCTACCATAACTGAGTCATCGATTATCAATTCGAGGTGGTTTCAAGAGAATTGTGTTTTTAGATGATTAAACGCTGAGGGTAATATGGTGGAATATAAAAGGTTCCCCGGTAACAATAAAAGAGTATGCATATATAACATGGTTATAATAAGGTTCTTTCGAACGAAAAGTCGAAGTTGATTTGCTGAAGCTGTGATAAAATTTTCTAATTTGAAAAGGAATTGCAAAATTATTTTCGGTAATACTAACGCTAAGGGAAATAGCACAGCTACGCGTTAAACGTTTACTCAGTTTCCAAGAGTTTTCAAGTGCATAACTATACGCATCAATCTTTCTTTTTGTTGATGAAGTGTGGTTGGTTCATCCTCTCGATTGAGGTGTTTTCAAGAATCATGAAAGGTTTGCACGCAGATTTTAATCGTCGAGATACAAATGAGGTTTAAGATGAAATCAAGTGGCAAACTTGAAGAGATGTTTAGTTTCATATGTTATAATCAATATTTTAATTCATTTTAATTGTCCAATGGTATTAGTCCACAGTCGATAGTCCACAGTAACAGTCCAATATTTCATATATAGCTTAATATATATTATTCGAATTAATTAATTCGTATCGTGACCCGTGTACTGTCTCAGACTCGATCACAACTCAAATTATATATATTATTGTAGAATCAACCTCAACCCTGTATAGAGAACTCGTTCATTACTGCATATAAAGTGTCTATGGTTATTCCAAATAATATATATAAATGCGTTGATATGATATGTCAAAACCTTGTATACGTGTCCTGATATTTAAAGTGCGTAAAATAAATAACTGAAATTAAATAACGATAAATAAAGTACGTAAAGTAAATAACAGAAATTAAATGAAGATAAATAAAATTGCAAGAATGTAAATTGCGATAATTACATTGCGATAAATAAAATGTAATCAGTTAGCTAGGAACAATTAGCTAGGAACAGTTAACGTGGATTCTTAACAAAATTTCTCATAGTTAGTTTGTTTGTTTCTAACAAATTTTATTTTGTCAAATGTTTTCTTCATTATGCCACTTGTTGGATTCTGATAAATCAAAATCCCAAAATGAAATTTGGATGAATATGGTTATTATGTGGTGAACGGATTTGTATATCGGTGGATGTAAGTAGGATAGTAAATGACTATTGAATCTGATTCGAAGAATGTACAGTGTAACTTATTAATGTGAAATCTAAATATTCCTCGGGTATTACCTACCCGTTGAAATATTTTCATCATTAACAGTTTGTACAAAAGAATTTTTTATTACAACCGTTATGAAAAAATATATATACATATATATTTTCTTCAAATGTAATCATGGATTTAATGAGTTAACATGATATTAATCTCATTTGCTTTTCGGTTTGAGCTAGAATAAGTAATCTCTAAAACTTTTAGAAACCACATATTCTTCGCATAATATTTTTTCAAAGAAGTTATGAATTAATACTTCATCGTTCATTGTTGTTGTTACTCCTTGGTATCTATGGTGCGTATGACGTTGATGTTCGTGTGACAGATTGTGAAGTTGAGGTTTGCGATGCTGTTGTTGTTGGTGGTGGTGATACTAGTTATGCTGCTGGTGCTGCTGCTGGTGTTTGTAACCTTTGTACCATATTCTCCAAAGCCACTACCCGAGCGCGAAGCTCATTGACTTCTTCTATTACACCGGGGTGATTATCGGTTCGAACGAGCGGATAAATATGATCTAGAATTTGGTATAGTATATTATCGTGACGAGATACCCTGGAAATGAGAGAGAAAATGGTGTTTCTGACAGGTGCGCCGGTAAGTGCTTCAGGTTCTTCGTCAAGAGGTGAATTCGGTTGGTGGAAGGGATCGCCTTCTTCACATCTCCATTGATTAAGTCGACTACGAAACCATCAGATGAATTGAGGATGGATGATTGGTTGATTCATTCGGGTGACGCTGCTTCCGGAGCTTAGGTGAATATCCGTGTCGGAATATCTGTCAGAATCTGAGGAATTCGAACTGGTTGAGGGATCCATATCGTACGATCAAATGAAGGATTTTCGATAAGAAATAGATTATAGGATGTAGATTAGTACCCGGCAATACATAATTTACATATGTATATATAATACTAAAATCCTATAAGTTACGGAGGAATCTACGGAAGCTGTCAGGCAATGGTAACAATAACAGATACGCTAAGATATGATTTTATCTATACACTGTCTATGCAATAGAGGCAGTATGACATGTCTAGATTAGGAATGATAAGCAGATAATTTCGTCACGAAATGATAAGCAAAACTTTTGACATGCAGACACGGTCGAAGTCCAGACTCACTAATGCATCCTAACGACTTATCAGTTATACACACTAATGCAGACCTGGTTCGCTAAGACCACCGCTCTGATACCAACTGAAGCGACCCGTCCTAATCCATCCGGATAAAGTCCATATTGATTATAGACGATTCGTAATAGTTGATTACATCGCGAGGTACTTAACCTCTATATGATACATTTTACAAACATTGCATTCATTTTTAAAAGACAAACTTGCTTTACATCGAAAATTGACGGCAGGCATACCATTTCATAATATGTTCAACTATAACTAACTTAATAATAATCTTGATGAACTCAACGACTCGAATGCAACGTCTTTTGAAACATGCCATGAATGACTTCAAGTAATATTTCTAAAATGAGCAAATGCACAGCGGAAGATTTCTTTCGTACCTGAGAATAAATATGCTTTAAAGTGTCAACCAAAAGGTTGATGAGTTCATTAGTTTATCATAACAATCATTTCAATATTTTAATAGACCACAAGATTTCATATTTCAATACACATCCCATACATAGAGATAAAAATCATTCATATGGTGAACACCTGGTAACTGACATTAATAAGATGCATATATAAGAATATCCCCATCATTCCGGGACTCCCTTCGGATATGATATAAATTTTGAAGTACTAAAGCATCCGGTACTTTGGATGGGGTTTGTTAAGCCCAATAGATCTATCTTTAGGATTCGTGTCAATTAGGGTGTCTGTTCCCTAATTCTTAGATTACCAGACTTAATAAAAAGGGGCATATTCGATTTCGATAATTCAACCATAGAATGTAGTTTCACGTACTTGTGTCTATTTTGTAAAACATTTATAAATATTGCGCATGTATTCTCAGCCCAAAAATATAAAGGATAAAAAGGCAAATGAAACTCACCTAATGTATTTTGTAGTAAAAATACATATGTAGACATTGAACAACTAAACAATGCAGGGTTGGCCTCGGATTCACGAACCTATATCATTTATATATATATTAATATGGATAACCGTAATCGAACAAGTTTATATATTATATCTTAAATTATATATTATACTTATTTAGTTTGTGTATATATTGAAAATGTTTAATATCTATATATTTAGCTATATTATATATATATATATATATATATATATATATATATATATATATATATATATATATATATATATATATATATATATATATATATATATATATATATATATATATATATATATATATATATGGTTAGAATTATATAAGAATATAATTAGTTTGTTATATATGAGTGTTTATATAAATAATGTTATTATGTTTGGTATGTAGGTATATAAACTATTAATATAATTACAATATATGTATTAAGTATATTTTTAGGTACAAAATATTTATCTGTAACAAAAATGGTAGTTTTGATAATAATGATTTACTAATAATAATAAATTTCTTAATATCGATAATACTAATAATAATAACGATATTCGTTAAAATCGATACTTATGTCATTAGTGGTAATAGTAAAACTAATAATTACAAAACTGATATTAGTAACAATATTAGTGAAAAAAATAATAATAATAATAATTTGTATGGTTTTTATAATAACAATAATAATAATCTTAATCCTAATCATATTAATAATAGTAATACTTACATTAGTAGCAGTCTTATAAAATTAATAATAATGACAACAATAATAATAATATTTAGTGATATTACTAATAATGATAATAATTGTAATATTGGTAATAATAACAATGATTAACAATAATAATGTTTATCATAAGTAATAACACTAATAATAATAATACTAACAATAATAACAAATAATAATAATAGAAATCAGTAATATCAATAACAATAAAATAACAATAATAATAATGATTTTGAAAAGAACAAGAACTACCTCAAGGTTTTTCTAAAAATAAACACCCCAGACGGGACTCGAACCCGAGACCCCTCGCTAATCCGATCATTCCCTTAACCATCCTGCTGTAACCATTTTTCTGTATTTATTTTCACCCAGTAAATATTTAACCCGTATTATATTATCCTCTACCATCTTCATCATCACAAATCATTCGATCGTTTTCCATAACAGCAAAAAACATGAATTTGGGTTAAGACTTTTAATATATATAATAAATAACTCGTGTTAGTAACTGGAATTAACAGATTGAAAAGCAAAATTAAAAAAAACACGCTGTATCAGTGAAAAAAAAGCTGATCATGAACTCAATACCCAAACTTGAATTCAAGAATGTTTCAGATGAAATTTATAACATGAATTAAGGTGAAAATCACTCCTAGAAACTTTTGGAAACATCAATTGATCCTGTAACACAAAAACAAACTTGAATTTAATGATGAACACATGGTTGACTTTTTAAAATTATAACTTTGACCTCAAAATTCATTCGTAATATGAAAAATTAGCGTTTGAAACTTTATAGGAAGTTCAAGTGAAAGGTTTCAAACATATTTGCATTTATAGATTTTAAATTAAAATTAAAATTTGAAGTTTTCGGAAAATGATACAAAGACAGGGCAGTGTGCTTGTTCTTCGTTCTTTTCTGCTTAAATTCGTTTGTTTAAAGGCTGATAAGGTTAGTTGTATTTGATATTGGATAAAATAAAGTCGACTGGATTACCTATCACTGAATGTGATTGAATTTTACAGCATTTTAAAGGTTGACAAGATTTAATTCATTCACGTACAGAAATAATAAAGAAAAATAAAAGAGGAAGTCGATGGATAACTGATTTTGGATGCTTGCTATGATCTTATTCAATTTTACAGACAGGAAAACAAAAACTAGTATACTGTGATTGTGACAAAAGCATATTCCAATTAATATACATCTGATTCTTTAATATTTCGTATAATATAACTAATAATTAATAAATAATTAAGTATATTAATAATAATAATCCTAATAATAATAATGATAAATATTAATGATAATAATATTATTAGTAATAATAATAATATGATGTTATTAATAATAACAATAATAATAATCTTTAAGAAGTTTAATATTAATTAATGATAATGATAGTAATAATAAAAATGTTAATAATAATAAAAGGTGTTAGTTCCTAATAATAATATTATTTAATAATTCTTAATAATAATAATAATATCTAATAATACAAGTGATAATAAAAAAAAATAACAAGTTACATGTATTCTATTTTCATATTAGAATAATGATATTAAATAATACTGATATAGATATTAATGTTAATAACAATAAAAGTAATCATAATATTATACAAATATATTTTCAACTTATAGTTACATTTAATATATTATTGTTATAGTTTAGTAATTATATCATATTACTAATAACATATATTGAGTATTTAGTATTTATATATTTTATAAATGTCATAATATAGTAATTAATATTAGAGATCTTATAAATATATATATATATATATATATATATATATATATATATATATATATATATATATATATATATATTTATGTATACATATATATATATATATACATATATAGATTCATATATATATTATTATTACTATATATAGATTCATATATATAATGGCAACTTATTAATTCTATTTATTAATTTACATATTAAGTTCTAATGATTCAATTATATATTATTATTTCCACTACTTACATTTATATATATATATATATATATATATATATATATATACATATATATATACATATATATATATATATACATATATATATATATATATACATATATACATATATACATATACACACACACATATATATATATATATATATACACACGCACACACACACACACACACATAGATATATATATATATATATATATATATATATATATATATATATATATATATATATATATATATATATATATATATATATATATATATATATATATATATATATATATATATGTTTAATTGTAGCAATTGTTCGTGAATCGTCGGAATCGGTCAAAGGTTAAAAGAATCCATGAAAATAGTTCACAAGTTTTGAAACTCAATAGTACAGACTTTGCTTATCTTGTCGAATTTCATATATAGATTAAGTTTAAATTTTGGTCGGAAATTCCCGGGTCATCACACTCCATACGCTTGAATTCCGGGGTGACCATGGTAGGACACATCAGGGCTAGTTCTAAATACCTACAATTGTACCCATCGAGATCGTTCCCCACAACCTTCAACTGCATAAACTTAATCTCCATCTTCTGTATCTCAGTTCTCGGACAATACTCTTCAATCATGGCCGCTTTGAATTCTTCCCATGGCGTGGCATACGCCTCATCAATACCCTTGGCTTGAGCCATTGTGTTCCACCAAGTGAGGGCGCCATCCGCCAGTGTACAAGAGGCATATTTTTTCTTGTTTGCCTTTGAGCAGTTGCTGACTCGGAATACAGATTCTAGTTTTTCAAACCACCTAGTGAGACCAACTGGCCCCTCCGTTCCACTAAAGTTATGGGGCTTGCAGCTTTGGAACTCTTTGTACGTGCACCCATTACGAATGGGCTGAATAACCGGTGGTGGTGGGGCTTGGGGTTGCATTTCCGCAATGGCTGTGGCTACCCTTTAGGTAATCATTTCTTCGATTTTGGCTGCGGTAGGTGTTGATCGTCCGTTGGCCATGGTGTTCTAAACAAAAATTTTAACTCAAGTCAAAATCCAGTATTCAAATAGTAATAATACAGTATATGGTAACCGACATGGAATCAACACATCACATGTTTATTAAGTAATGCAACCAGGTACAAATACCACAGAATCATACAGTAACGTAAATAGAACATCGTGCAAGAATTTAATAACGCAAAGTTCCATTCATTAATAATAAGTTGCATACATCAGAATAGGTCCGTACAATACATAAGTGAAACATAAAACTACAAATGAGATTACATAATGAAATCTACTACAAATGTCCTAAGGTGAAGGTGGGTGTAGGATGTCCAATACATGAGACATCTGGTACTTGAGCTCAGCTACCCGAGCACGGAGGATCTCCACCTCCCTTGTCAGTTCCTCGACAGTGGGAGATGGTGGGGCAGGCGGTGCTGGTGGTGCAGGTGGTACTGGCGGAGCTGGTGGTGCCGACGGTCCGGCTCCAGAAGTAGAGGCTGTGAAGCGGTAACGCTTACGCACAAAAGGTTCAGCAGGGTACGGCACAAGCCGCTTACGGGCGGTAACCATACGACGCTGACCATATGCGTCAGTGAATGCTCGACCTCCGTTAATCCCTGGAATGATGGTGCCATCGAAACGGTACCGCTTCTTCGGCGGGGTGGAGGGTGGCTGTACAGGTGCATCATCAGGGTCCTCATCAGAATCATCGTCACTGGAGTCGTCTGAGGATGTGTCGTCGGATAAAGAGTCAGTGGAGGATGGGTCGTCCGAATCATGTGGAGGTGGCTGCACGGGTGGCTGTACTGGCTCTCCTCGGGCGGCCATCATCTGTCAGTATCTGGCTGGTCCGATCAGCACGAGACGTCCATCAGGAGCACGTCGGCACCAATGGTTATGCTCATTACGGACTGGACCTTCCCCAAGATCCACGGGAATCACAGCACCACCGAGATGGTGCTGTGGCTCCAAGGGTCCGCGGGCAAGTGGAGCTGGAATCTCCTGGAGGTCCTCGGCTCCATCAGAGGTAACCACTGGGGCAGGTGCATGACTACTGGCACCAGAGGATGAAGCGCCGGGGCCACTGGTGGGTGTCGACGACGGCATCTGGGAATCGGCAACAACGGTCAGTGAAGTGGCTGATGAGTCTGTGTCGCTATCCAAAATGATGACTGGTGGAATATCCGACATCTGAACAAGGAAAAAAATAACTTTTTCCACGTCATTAAGTCATAAAGCAAGAACATATTAGGCAAAGTAACTACGACAGTCTAAATCATGTATAGAAGTAAGTAGCATGGCAATAATAACGAATCATACAGAAGTAGTATGCAATCGAAAGCAAATAATGGCATGCGGTAGTGAAAACAAGTAACATACGGCATATCGCAGTAAAAGTAAGCAGCAGCATGCAGTAAGTTTAGCGGAAACAAGTAAACTAGCAAGTTGTAGATTAGTCCTATTAGTGAATCCTACTCAGGTCGGTCCAGACTCACTAATACATCCTAATTCCCTACAACCTGGCTCTGATACCAAATGTGATGCCCCGTACAAAACCATCGTGTACGAACCATCAACAACAGGATCATTACAAGGTCAAATACTATATGAGGTTTCAAAAGAAGTTTGCATTCATGAATAAGGGTGATGTCTTAACCAACATCAAATGTCTTACAACAAAAGTATGCTTCAATGAACAGAAGCAATTAGTAATAGTACGTGACCCATTGGTCGTTACAAATCATTGTTTCAAAAGGTAACATAGTTTGAATGCAAATAAAACATTTCATGCGGTGACAACTCTAACAAGCGCAGCGGGTGTCTACAAGGCATGACTAGTACAACAGCGGAAGCAAGCAACCTTAAGCACCTGAGAAAAACATGCTTAAAAAAGTCAACACAAAGGTTGGTGAGCTATAGTTTAAGTATAACAGTAATGTAAGGTAGGCCACGAGATTTCAATGCTACAAAGAGCGTTTCAAAATAGTATGTAAAGTATATGTTTAACCGTGGGCACTTGGTAACTAACTTACCGTTTATCACCCCCTAAAAGTACACTTGGCGAGTGTGTATGTTTACGAAGTATTAAAAACCCGTTAAATGCTAGCGCTACTAGCCCGAGTGGGGATGTCAAACCCTATGGATCCATATCTAAGATTCGCGTTCACCGGTTCAAAGACCAATGACTAAACGTTAACGAGCTAAGGGGAAAGTTTATGCCGTTGTATTACCCACACATATATAAAGTTTAAGTACTCGTGCCTAGTATCTAAAACGTAAAATGCACATGTATTCTCAGTTCCCAAAATAGTTAAAGTAAAAAGGGATGCTATAACTCACAGTGGAAAAGTAGTAGTAAAGTTGACTCGGGAAAAGTAAGCAAGTACGTTGGTCCAGAAAGTCCTCAACCTAAGTCAAAAGTTACTAAGTCAGTAAATCGTCCCAGTAGGTTTAAATTTATGTAAATTAGGTCTTAAGGGTCATCACCATTCATCATCAAACAAAAAGTATAAAGTAAGTTTCGTTCTAGATAAGAGTTTAAAACAAAGGCTGACTTCGATCAGTCACTACGGCCTCTATACCTAATGAAATAAGGTGATACTAGTGGCCATGGCTCCGTATATGAGTCCTTTAGTTGTGGTAAAAATTCCAGAAGCAAACTCGTCTTTTTTTGACCGTGGCGACGGTTTAAGTGCGAGTAGGTCAGAATTTTCAGCACAACGTTAAAAGGACATAGTGACGTTCGGAGGGCCATAGATCCTAAACCGAAACTCGGATTAAGACAAGTCTTAAATGAAAAATTGTCTACTCGAACAGAGATAACTGAAAATTATCTTTTCAGTAGCCCAGGTATTCTGATCAGTTCCAGAAAATAGTAAACAGTGTGTTCCAGTGGGTTCTTGGTGCTTGACGTTCATCACGATTCTCATCCTTGATGCATATAGCTTCAAGTGTACAACTCGTTGATGTGTTTACATCATCTTTACCATGTTTTGACCATCATAACACAAGTGTAAGTCTAAGATAAGTAGCACAACTCAATTAAGTGTTGCAAGTAGTTTGATGAACTAAAGTTACATCAAGATCTTAGATCCACACATACATGAACTCTAAAAGTAATATTAAGCTAGAAACTTGAAAGAAAACTAACTAATCAAGATCTTAAGTTGTAGAACATAGTTCTTAGTTAGATCTTGAAGATCCTAGACCCAAAAGTCTAGATCTAAAGTTATTAAGTTAGATCCTAAGTTATAACACTTGAATCTTTACTTTAATGAAACCATAAGCTATAAAACTTAGATTTTCATCTTGTAAAGTATATGTAAGCTTTCAAGCTTTTGTTTATGACAAAATAAGTAGACAATAAGCTATAGAAACTTAGATCTTTCATATGTATGTGAAGTTATAACTAGATAGTTATACTTCCATGTTCTTGAACTTACAAAGTTAATTTTAGTTCAAGAAAGTATGAGATCAAGATTACCTAGTAATACTTGACCATTAAACCACATCACGAATTCAAAATGCAAGGAAAAGAAGAAATAAACTAAGTTTACAAGTGGCAAGTTCATGGTTGTTCATACTTTAAAGATTCAAGCCAAGGCTTTGATCTTTAAGAAAGTAAACTTTAAGTTTACAACATGAACTTCAAGTATGGTTTTTACAACTCATGAACTTTAAGTCTTTTAAAACATTAAGTGTAGAACCATAACTAGAAAGTTAGGTTCTTGTATCTTCTTGTATGAACAAGATGAAAGGAAGAACAAACTAGAGAGTTTGATTCTTAATAACATTAAACAACTACAAGTAAGTAAACAATAATCAAAGACAAGTAAAAGAATGATGATGATATGGATGTTTGGCTACAGTTTTCATCAAGAAAAAGAAGAGGAAAAGAAGCCTTGTAACTTACAAGTTTGAGAGAGAAATGAGAGAAAAAGTTGAGAGAAAAATGCAAGTAACTTTGTGTGTGTGAAGAAATAAATGAAACTAGTGAACAAGTAATAAGAAAATTTGAAATGGTACTCCCCTTTGACTCCTTGGTGTCCGGCGGTTTACACAACACAAGGGGGGAGGGAAGAGTCCACTAGTTCCTTTCATGAATCAAGCTCAAAATGGTAATAAGGTGTGTTTGCATGGGAACAAGGTGTAATTGTGTAAGTAACTAGATTCCATGAACTAGTTAATCCTTAATCTAGTTAAGTCTAAGTATGATACTTGCATATTAAGATGGGCGAAATAATCCTTTAAGATAAGTAGGGTGGGCTTCTAAGTCCATTAACATTAATAAAAGCCCAAGTCCAAGTAATTAACAAATAAATCCAACAAGGCCCAAGTAATTAACTAGTAACCTTAGTTAATCAAAAATGATTAATAAAAATTAATCATGAATGTAAATAATATTCTAAATATTATTCGTGAAAAGTTCGTGTGTCACAAAGACGTGTCGGGCATTTAAAAGTCATGTATGGTAACAAGTAAATGCCTAAAAATACATTTATTAAATCACAAGTATTAATAATAACCATTATTAATAAAAGATGGAAAAGTCAGGGTCGTTATACTTTGGACTTCTGGAAAGTTGATTTCCAGATATTCGTTTCCAGTAGATGACTTTTCGTTTAAGACTCACCTAAATCCGATATACGGTTTAGGATTTATAGCCTTTTTAAAACCACTATACCTTTGTAACGGTGTGCTGAAAATTCTGACCTACTCTCACTTAAACCATCGCCACGGTCAAATAAAGACAAGTTAGGTTCTGAAAACTGGTCAGCGGTTAGAGGACTCACATACGGAGCCTTGGCCACTGACTACGCATCTTTTAGATTTGTATAGAGGTTGTAGCATCTGATCGAAGTCAGCCTTTTGTTTCGATCTCTATTCTTGTTAAACTTACTTAGCTTTTATAAATGATGAATGATGATGATGATGATGATGACACTTAAACTTAATTTATGCACTTTTAAACCTTTGGGGACAATATACTGACTTAGTGACCTTTGACTTAGGTTGACAACCTTTTGGACCGACTTACTACCTGCATACTTTTCGTATCGACTTTTACTGCTCATTCACTTTGAGTTATAGTATCCCTTTACTACTTTTACTATTTTTGGGACTGACAATACATGCACTTTTTATGTTTTACATACTAGACACGAGTACTTAAACTTTGTATATGTGTGGGTTACAAAACGGCACAAAGATTCCCTGTAGCTCGGTAATGTTTAATCATTGGTTTCTGAACCGTGAACGCGAATCTTAGATATAGATCCATAGAGTTTGACATACCCACTCGGGCTAGTCGCGCTAGCATTCAATGGGTGTTTAATACTTCGAGGACAAACGCACTCGCCAAGTGCACTTTTAGGGGGTGATATACGTACGTTAAGTCTAGTTACCTGGTGCCCACGGTTAAGAATATACTTTTTATACTAATTTAAACTGCTGATTGAAGCACTGAAATCTCGTGGTCTACATTACTTTATTGATTACAAACAAACTATAGCTCACCAACATTCGTGTTGACTTTTAAGCGTGTATTTCTCAGGTTCTTAGACGTTGTTGCTTCCGCTGTTAGACTTGCTGTCTTGGTGTTATAGACTTGCTGTTACGGACCTGCTGTGTTAGATTTCTACTGCATTACTTAGAGATGTCTCAATCATGGAACTTTTATTTTGCATTCGTAACTTACGTAATTTTCAAACAATGGATTTGTAACGACCTTTGGGTCACATACATATGTTAATGCTTCTATTCATAGCAAGCACGTTATCTTTTATAAAATGCTATCTTTTCATGAATGCAAAACTGGTTTTCAAACAGCATATAGTGTTTGACCTTGTAATGATCCTGTTGTTGATGATCCGTACATGTTGATTTTGTACGGGGCGTCACATTACCTATCCTTACTTTATCTATCATTTACTGTATTTCCTATATATATATGTATATATATATATAAGTTACCCCTACTTACGTTAAGGGTTATCTTTAGACGCACTTTAGTCCCACGTTATCGGAAAACGTATAAAAAAGGAACCCAGGTTATACTTATCATTTACTTAGCTATAAAAGCAATGGTTAAAAACATTGGTAACCTCAGAGTGGCCAAAGACCTTGTTCTGCATGATGTCCTTGTTGTCCCAGATTATTGTGTTAGTTTGTTATCTGTTTATTGTATAGCAAGAGACAACAAACTGTTGTTGGTTTTGATGAGGGTGCCTCCTACATTCAAGACTATAAGTCCAGAGAACCATTGTGATGAGATGTCAATGTGGGGGGTTATACTGATTTGATAAGAATTTGTGTGGTAATAATGACGGGAGACCAAATGTGTCCAACTCATCTTATATATTTAAAACTGTTTAACATGATAGACATGGTCACCCTGCTGACCAGGTTTTGCAGGTTCTTAAATATGATTTAAAACTTGAAAATTATTAAAGTCATGGTCCTTGTGATATTTTCCATAAGGCAAAACAAACAAGAGATCCTTTTTCCTTTAAGTGATCACAAGACCACTGAATTGGCGGAGTTGGTTCACTTGGATGTTTGGGGACCATATAAGGTTGTTAGTAAAGGTAGTCATAGATACTTTGTGACCATTGTTGATGATTATAGCAAGGCTCTTTGGATTTATATGCTCAAAAACAAAGAAGAAGTTTTTGAATATGTGAAAACCTTTTAAGTTTTACTCAAAAATCAATTTGGAAAATCTGTAAAAACTTTAAGAAGTGACAATGAGACTGAATTTGTTAATAATAAAATGAACACTTTTAAATATGATATGGGTATTGTACATCAAACAAATTTGGCATACACCCCTCAACAAAATGAGATTGCTGAAAGAAAACATAAACACTTGCTAAACGTTGCAAGGGCCTTAATGTTTCAAAGGGGATCCCAATGTATTTATGAAGTGAATGTGTGTTGGCTGCTACCTATCTTATAAAAAGATTACCCTCCTCTGTTGTAAAAGGAAAGTGTCCATATGAGTTGGTGTATAATAGAAGACCTAGTCTTTCCCATCTAAGGGTTTTTGGATGTCTGTGCTTTGCAACTATTTTAAATTTTGATGACAAGTTTGCTCCTAGATCTGAGAAGTATGCTCTAGTTGGGTATTCTACAGTCAAAAAAGGAAACACATTATACACTTTTGATAAAAGGATGTTTGTTTTTAGCAGAGATGTATAATTTTATGAAAAGTTTCCATTTAAATTTATCAGTACCGGAATTGATAATAACTCTGAGCATATAGATGTTCATTCTTTAAACTTTTTTGATCTTTATGAAAATCAAAGTCTAAACTTTTTAAGTCCCTGTGATGAAGGGAAAGCTACAGAGTCTGCTGATGGTAGTAGTAGTGATCACAATGGTGGCTCTAAGGTTTATTTACCTAAAGAGCATACTGTTGATATACCCCTAACTATAACTCTAGATGCTGAATGTTCCTTACTTGAGGGCAATGAAAATAATGTTTTAAGTGCACCAATTCATGAGGATCATGCCAACTTAAGAAGGTATCTATGTAATCTAGTTTGCCCTCTAAATTAAATGAGTATGTTTTGACCAGCAAGTTAAATATGAGTTAGATAAAGTTGTCAACTATTCTAACTTAACCTTAGATAATAAGTGCTTTGTTAGTACTTTATATAAGTCTCATAAACTTGAGACTTATTGGGAAGCTATTAAAGATCCTATGTAGGTGGACCATCACTAACTTACGGGTAGATAGAAAACCTATAGGTAGCAAATATGTGTTTAAGATAAAGTACAAAGATACATGAGAAGTAGATAGGTACAAGGCAAGGTTAGTTGCCAAGGGTATAATGAAAGGGAGGAAATTGAATTTGAAAAAACTTTTCTCCTATTGTCAAAATGGTTACAGTGAGATGTCTTGTTTAACCTTGATGTTCAAAAGGGTAGGAATTGGTATCAATTAGATATAAATAATACCTTCCTATATGGTGATTTAGATGAAGATGTGTGCAAGTTAATTAAATCATTGTATGGGTTTACACAAGCTTCAAGGAAGTGGAATAAAATATTAACTTGTGCATTGACTGAATATGGTTTTGTTCAAAGTAAGAGTGATTACTCTTTATTTGTGAAAAATAGTGATACTGATTTCATTGGCATTTTAGTCTATGTTAATGACATTGTGGTTACTGGAAGTAATGTTGATGAGGTTAACAAAGTTAAAACCTTTTTGGCTTCAAAATTTATGATAAAAGATATTGGTTTGTTAAAATATTTTCTTTGGATAGAGGTTATTAAAACTACTCAAGGACTATGTTTAACTCAAAGAAAATACTGTTTTGATCATTTGTCAGAGTTTGGTTTAATTGGTTGTAAACCTGCTCAAACTCCCATTGAAACAAATATTATGGTTGAAAATAATGATACTCATATTCAAAATTTGAGTGAGTATCAAATATTGGATGGTAGGCTAATCTACCTTACTCTTACTAGGCCTGATATATCGTTCACTATGCATGTTTTAAGTCAATACATGCATTCACCTATGTAGTCACACGTGCCTTGAGACTTTTAAGATATCTTAAAAGGTCTCCAGGTAAAGGTGTGCACATAGTAAAAGGGAATGTTTGAAATCTTGTAGCCTATGTTGACTCTGATTGGGGTAAAAGGGTAATGGTAATAAAGTCAATTACATGTTATGGTGTTTTTTTGAATGTGTCTTTAATTGCTTGAAAGAGCAAGAAACAAGCAACCATATTTAGATCATCAGCAGAAGCAAAGTTTAGAGCTCTTGCTTCTGAATAGTGTTGTAAATCTCCCGAGATCTTCCCCGAGATCTCGTTTTTAGAAGGCAACCGAGACGAGATGTTCATCTCCCGAGATTTCTCGGTTAGCTGGGTCAAACTTAATCAAAGTCACGATTTCTCAGATTTTTTTCTAATTCGTAAGATTTTCTTGTAAAATTCGTAATTTCTAAGATTTTCTCGCTCATTTCTCGGATATTTTTGTAAAATCTCGTAAAAACGTATATAAATATACATATATTTATGTTTTTATGTATCTTCTAATTAAAAAAACTATAAAGTCAACGTAAGTCAATGTCTGAGATCTCCCCGAGATTATTCCGAGATGCCGAGATCTCCCTAAAAAAGTCCAAACGAGATCAACGTTACCCAACCATGCCCAAACCTTAGAGAATCACCCTCGCGAGCTTCTGTAACAAACCAACATCCCATAAAATCCAGCTTGTATCGCCCGAAGTTTCCCGAGACAAAACCATCTCGCACTCGCGTCATCAAAACCCGAAAAGTTCACCCTGAAAACTGCCCAGATTCAAAAAATCTTATCTCAAAATTCAACAGTCCGATCGGCCTCAAAATTTTACAGCAACTGGATCTATGAGTCCTTTAAATACAGTAAAATTTTGAAGGAGATCCAACGGTTAACGAACCCGTTATAACGTGGTTATATCCCAATTCCAAACACGGAGAAGGGTTTACTCCACGGGCGCAAACCAGAGATCTTTTTCTATATTTTTTGTGCACAATATTACAGGTTATAATGAGGGTATTTATAGTGCTAATAACAAAACATGGAAAGATCTAGATTACTTACTGAATACGAACATTGTCGTGTTTCGCGACACTTTGTCGCGTTCCGCGACAAACTGCATCAGGACGTGACAAAGTGGTTCATATAACGACCATCATTTTTCCATTCTATATTTTTCCATATTAAATGCCCAACAATATAATTAAACTTAACAATTAAACCTTAATTAATGATTGTTAAGTATTAAGAATTATAAATTATAATAATATCTTTATGTAATAATTAACAAGTTAATAAAAAGATAAAAGTAATGAGCTTATTAACTTTCGTGAACAAATAAATAACTTTAAAACTTGTGTACTTAAACTTGGATAATTAAGGAACCATTTAAGCTAGATTAAAGTACAAGGACTAAAGTGAAAAAGTTCCACCCTAAATCCTTAAACCCTAGCCGATTTTATGGAGGGTAAAATTACCCTTTTGCCCCTAAAATTTTTGGCCAAATCAAAGCCCCATAACCCCCTCTTCAAGCTAACTTGTTTCCTAAGTAAATCTAACCCTAACCCTAATTCTAGAATTTTCCTAACACTCCTATAAATAGAGGCCTAACCTAAACCTTTTCATTGTACCAAATCACAGCAACAATTCTCTCTCAAATCTCTCTCCCCTCTCTCCCTATTTTCGGCTCAAAATCGAAAACCCCAACACCACCACCATCGAAATCCACCACCACTTTCAAGGGTTTTCCAAGTGATCTTCAAGTTGTTCATCATGTTTTTCGCGTTCTCCAAGAATCTTCAAGGTGTTCTTGGTTGTTAGAGTGTTTTGATCTTCAATCTTCAAGAGTTTCTTCTTTTCTTTGTTAATCATCTTCGAATCTTCAAAGGTATAACATAAACCCTAACTTATTTACATAAACTTTGATCTTTGTTTAATTCATATTCATGTTAATTCATAAACATATACAATATATATATATATATATATATATATATATATATATATATATATATATATATATATATATATGAACACACTTAGATCTATATATACATGAAGGAATATATATATATATATATATATATATATATATATATATATATATATATATATATATATATATATGTGTGTGTGTGTGTGTGTGTGTGTGTGTGTCGACCGAAAAAAAAGAAGGAGGTTTGATCTTTAAAACCTAGGAGATTAGATAAAGATTTGTTTATGTTTAATTAAGGAAACAAAATAAATACATATATACATATACATACTCGACATATATATAAACATGTAAAAAAATATTTTTATATACATACATACATATATAAGGTATATATATAAAAAATATAAATATTATATACATATACACGAAGAAATATATATATATATATATATATATATATATATATATATATATATATATATATATATATATATATATATATATATATATATATATATATATATATATATATTAAACCCTAAATTACACCTAAACTATACTACATTAATTAAAACCCTAAACCTAACCCTAATTATTAAACCCTAATTTACTAAACCCTAATACATTAATTAAACCCTAATTTAACAAAACCCTAATCATTACCTAATCATTACTACACTAAACCCTAAACCTAAACATTTATTACACAAACCCTAATTATTTAATACTACTTTAATTAATTAAACCTAATTAATTGATACTACTTATTACTAAGCCATAATATTACTATTACTACTATATAACACTTATACTATTACTAACACTTATAATATACTACTTATATTATAATACTTATGTTACAATAGTCATTCACGGTAACGTGGAGTCACTTGGTGTAACAACCCGTCCTTATCCACCTGGACGAAATCATCAACATCTGGTCCCATTACGATGATCGACTCCAAGTAATGTCCTTAAAATGAGCAAATGCACAGCGGAAGACTTAATTCGTACCTGAGAATAAACATGCTTAAAAGTGTCAACCAAAAGGTTGGTGAGTTCATAGGTTTATCATAACAATCATTTTCATTATTTTAATAGACCACAAGATTTCATAATTTATAAACATAATACACTCGCAAGTGTATGAAAAAGTCGTTGAGCACTTGGTAACCATACTTAACATTTAAATCACAGCAGCATATTCTTAAATAAACCCTACACCGTACCAAGTGTAGTAACGAAACAAAGTACTGTGCAACCGTTTAAAACTGGTCGTCCAGCCCGGTTGGGGTTGTCAGGCCCCATAGATCTATCAACAGGATTCGCGTTTACGCTCCTCATGTAAATATTAGCTACCAAGTATAAAGAAATATGCCATGGTACAACTCAACGTAGAATGTATTTTAAGTACTTGTGTCTATTTCGTAAAACATTTGTAAAAGCAGCGCATGTATTCTCAGCCCCAAAAATATATATTGCATAAGCAATTAAAAAGGAAGCAAATGAAACTCACCATACTGTATTTTGTAGTAAAAATACATATGACGTCATTTAACAAATGTAGGGTTTGACTTCGGATTCACGAACCTATATTAAGTATATATATTAACACATATAATTAACATGTAATAATAGTCAATCATGTTTGTATATATTATATATTTTACTTATTTAAAATAGAAATATAATATTTATATAGTTATTATATATGTATTTGATATATAAATAACTTTTAGTTTGTTAAAATAGTGACATTAATAATACTAAAAATAGTGTTAATTATAATAATAATTAGTTTTAATAATGATCATACTAATTTTGATAATAATACTAGTCATTCTAATTGTGGTAATAATAATATATTAAAAATAATGATACTTTTAAAATAGTAACTTTAATTATAATGACAATTATAACAATAATGTTACTTTTAATGATAATAATAATAATAATAATAATAATAATAATAATAATAATAATAATAATAATAATAATAATAATAATAATAATAATAATAATAATGTTAAGACTACCTTAAAAGGCTTGAAGAGAGAAAAGAAATAAAGTGCCCAAGCCGGGACTCGATCCTGCGACCTCACGCTTAGTAACATCAACTCCACCCACGCTGCTATTTCTATTTTTCTACTTTAAACTCATCTGATTTAATTATATCCGAAATAACTGGTTCCCTTCTTTCTTCATGTTTATACAATTAGTCCACCAGGAAACAGATATCGGCCCAAGAATAATCTATGGCCCAACTATAAACTTCGGCCCAGCTTTACAAAGGGTTTCAAATGGCTCACAAGTCTACTACCACTCCAGGGCCCAAGTGCTTTTATTTTTACAAGATCTGTTAACAGCCCAAATTGAGTTTGAATAAATTATTTAAGGGTTTCGATTTGTTTTTCAGGGACACTCAGCCGCTAAAAATTGTTCCTTCATCATCATCATCATCATACCTCGACATCATCATCATCATCGTACCTCAGCATCATCATAAATTCGATTCACAGTCATCACCACCTCACTGTAATAGTTACAGCAGGGTTCGTGGTTCGAACGAGTCAGAAGAAAAGACGCAGGTGGTTTGTTTCATTTTAATTTGTGTCTTGATCGAAAAAGAAAGAAAACAGAATGACAGAGACTATTGCAGCTGCAGTAATGATTTCTGTGATGGTTGTTCGTGGTGATTTACGGTGATGGTGGTTTGTTGATTTTTAACTCGAACAGAAAACAGAAAGGTTAGCAGCTGCAACCGCAGTTTGATTCTAAACAGAAACGTTATTAGTTGCAGGTTTCACTCTTGGTGGGTTTTGAAATATTAAATAGAAAACAACAATAGAGGAAGATAGTTAGAGAGAGATAGGAGTGATTGTTCTCGGTTTTAAGGGTGGTTTGTTTGATAAAGTTGATGAAGGTGTTTGGTTTGTTGATCGATCAAGGTTGCAAACAGGGTTTGATGGGTTTTAATGGGTCACAAATGAATGTGTTCGAAATATATAAAAAACAGAAAGTAGCTGCAGCAGTGGTTAATGGTGGCCTGTGATGAAGGTGATTATGGTAAATAAGAAGGTGATGGTTTTGGTGGTGATTGGTTGTGTTGGAACATGCTCATACTACATACATATATTCAACTAGATAATTGAATATATAAGGAACCAAACACATGTGTCTACATCTTTACTTCACTTTTCTTATAAATTTTTCTCAAATGTAGATAGATTACAACACCTACTAGTTTGCTATTTTATAAGCAAATAAATAATTATAAACTATTACTAACCCCACTAACGTGTTGGTAACTAGTCTCACAATAAAACAATGATATAAGTCATGTGATATGCACAAAAGCAATTTGTAGGAGTTTTAAACCTTCAACACACTAGGAGTGTAGTGATCATGCAAGGTCCACAATACTTTACAATATGGAACGTACTAAAATTCAAGGCACATGTGAATATATATTTAATTCATTTAACTATAAAAGTTTATATGTGATAACAAAAACTTAAATTTTATCATTATCCTTACAGAATGAGTCATCATGTATTTACTTAAATAAAATTTTACTTATGATTGTTATATTATCGTTTTAAAAATTTCTATAAAAATAAAGGTTTAATAACTATGGTTTAAAGTAAAAATTGAAATTTATGAGATGTAGATTAAAGAAATATGACATATATATCAATATATATTAATATATGTTAATATCAGCACATGCATTTGAGAAGGACATAAAGTTGATATATTTTATTTGTTACTCGTACAATTATGAATAAAGTATAGGTGAAGATTCTTTTATTAACCTATAATGCCATAGAGATCATGCCAAACAGTCAAAGATTGGAATTTGTCAAAATCTCGGTACACTAGTTTTCTATGGGAGACAAAGAATCACATGATTCATCCATCGATTGATAATTTAAAACAAAAGAAAAAAAATTCGCCAGCTAACATAATTTGTCCGATTATATTTTATGTTGTTGTAATCACAAGGATAATAGTACAAGTTATGACTAAATGCATTCACTATTTACACTAAATAAAATAGGTGAAGCTAATAAAATCTCGTGTATGTACCGACTGAGAACGCGGGTTTTTAGTGGAGCAAATAGTGGATTATGATCCACTTTTCCAACTCTTTCTTCTATATCTTACTAAAAAAAATGTGAAAGAAATTAACTCGCCATATTCTATGTAATTGTATAACATGGAATCATGGATATGATCATGAGTTTGTCGTACATGAAATAAAATAAATAAACATAATAAATCATGGGGCCTAGATGTGTGTATGATTAAAACATTTGAATTGAAAATGGTAAACACCAGGATTACACTTTCCACTACCTCTCAATATAATATAATTATATTTATTAGATTTTTATCCGTTATCTGGAACACAATGCATTTTTTTTAACAGACTTATATTTTACGTAATCGATTTATGGACCTACGTTTATTGTAAAATCTTTATAATTTTTGTATTTAAATTTATTTAATATCAATCGAATGACCAACTTGTTACAATCATTTAATAATTATTTTTAATATACTCTATACATATATTTATATTTATTTTATATGTATACACATTTAGTTACAAATAATGGTTCGTGAATCGTCGAGAATGGTCGAAGGTAAATTGAATATATGAAACAGTTCAAAATTTTTGAGATCTAACCTAACAAACTTTGCTTATCGTGTTAAAGATATTAATTCGTATCGAGAGTTTGGTTCAAAATTCGTCGAAATTTCTGGGTCATGACAGTACCCACCCGTTAAAGAAATTTCGTCCCCGAAATTTGAGTGAGGTCATCATGGCTAACAATAAAATTGTTTTTATGACGAATATGAGTTGATAAATAGAGTTTTATCATTATTGATTAATATAGATAAAACAATTTGATCATGCGAAGCGTACGAGTGAAGCTATCACAAAAGAGTGAAATGAGAAATAAAGATTCGTCTTAACTTTTGACGTAGTCACGGTCGATTTCAAGGATTTTAAGAAAATTTTCTATTCAGAAAGAAAATGAAATAGCACGATTTATTAGCAAACTGTTGGAATTACGGAAGAACAGAAATATCAAGGAAATATTTCGTGATATGCTTAGAAATTAAGTAGAATGAAAGAGTCGTGTAACATGGCATATGATGAAGGTAAGATCTGTGAACCATCATCACATTCCATTAGAAATTTAGCATGACTTACTGTAATATAACCACGTTGGCCCGGCGTCATTATATTATACTAACTCATGCTTCAATTCCCTATACTTCTCCAAAAATCATCCATAATTTAAACTCAAATTTTATGGAAGGATAGAAACTGAAACAGTTTCTTTTATGAGGTAACATGGATTGCTCGAGAAGATAGATAATTTCGGACGAAGATATTTATGAAGATATCTTCAGAAATATTGAAGATATTTATGACGATATTTTGAAATTTCTAGATCGAAGGATGATGTAGAAAACGTTTCCGCAAGGATTTTAACATGACTTCAGAGCAAGATTTCCTCTAAAGATTTCGGCGGATCCAGAATTTCCTGGATTCTTTGGATATAGGGTTTGGTCCTTGTGTTTTCCCTTGGTCTCCTTCATGGTTAGCTCAATCCGTTTTTCTCTACCAAATTTTCTATCGAGTGTTCCTAACACTTCCTTCTTTATCATCAACTTTTGGCCATTAAGACCATCTACAACATGCTGCTTCGTCAGTATTTTCAAAGTTAATGGATCTGGGTCATCGGTTACAAACTGAGGTGTTTTCAGGAGAATTGCATTTTGAGATGATTAAATGCTGATGGTGTTATGGTGGAATATGAAAGGTTCTCCGGTAACGATAAAAGAGTACGAATATATATAAAGGTTATAATAAGGTTGTTTCGGATGAAATGTCGGAGTTGATTTGCTGAAGCTGTGATAAAATTAGCTCACTTTGAAAAGGGATTGCAAAGTGATTTTCGGTAGTAACATCGCCAAAGGAGCTAGCGCAGATACGTGTTAAACCTTTACTCAAATTCCAAGAGTTTCTCAGGTGCATAACTGTATGCATAAATCTTTTCTTCCGTAGATGAAGTGCAGTTGGTTCATTCTCTAGATTGAGGTGATTTCAAGAATTATGAAAGGTTTGAACGCGAATTGTAATCGTCAAAGTACAAATGAGGTTTAAGATGAAATCAAGTGGCAAACTTGAAGAATTATTTAGTTTCATATGTTATAATCAATATTTTAATTCATTTTAATTGTCCAAGGTTAGCAGTCCAATAGTCCGATTGTCCAATGGTCCAATAAATTCATATATAAAGTAAATATATAATATTCGAATTAATTAATACGTATCGTGACCCATGTACCGGTCTCAGTATTGATCACAACTGAAACCATATATATATTTTGGAATCAACTCCAACCCTGTATAGCCAACTCCCACATTCACATATAGAGTGTTTACGGTTGTTCCGAAATATATATATAGATGGGTCGATATGATAGGTCGAAACCTTGTATACGTGTCCCGTTATTTAAAGTGCGTAAAAGTAAATGACAGAAGTTAAATGACGATAAATAAAATTGCGAGAATGTAAATTGCGAGAATGTAAAGTGCGAGAATATAAACTGCGATAAATAAAATATAATCAGTTAGCTAGGAACAGTTAGCGTGGAATCTTAACAATATTTCAATTAGTTAATCCGTTTGTTTCTAACAAATTTTATTCTGTCCAATGTTTTCTTCATTATGCCACTTGTTGAATTTTGATAGATCAAAATCCAAATATGAAATTGAATTTGAATGAAAATAGTTGTTCTTTGGTGAACGGATACGTATATGTGCGGACTTGAGCAGTATTGTTAATGACTGCTGAATTAGAACTGAAGAGTGTACAGTGTAACTTATTAATGTGAAATCTAAATATTTCTCGGGTATTACCCACCCGTTAAAATATTTTCACCATTAACAGTTTGTACAAAAGAATTTTTAATTACAATCTTTATGAAAATATACTTACATATATATTTTCTTCAGATGTAATCATGGATTTAACGAGTCAATAAGATATTAAACTCATTTGATTTATCGTTAGTACTAGATTACATGATCTCTAAAACATTAAAGATTACATGATCTCTAAAACATTAGAGATTACATAATCGTCATGTCAAACGAAGATTAATGAGGTAGAACGATACGTAAAGCGAAGATAATCGATGTAGAACGATATGTAGAACGAAGTTCATACTCGAAGTACAGATGGTGATATTGAGGCGTGTGATGTTGAGGCTTGTGTTATTGGTGGTACCGGTGCCGATGCTGGTGATACTGTTGGTGTCGGTGATATTGCTGAAACTATTATGTTTTGCACCATATTCTCCAAATTGATTTCTCGATCGCGAAGTTCGTTAACTTCTTCTATTATTCCAAGATGATTGACGGTCAAAACGAGTGGATGGATAAGGTTTAGAATTTTAGATAGAATGTAATTGTTGTGAGATATTCTGGAAATGAGGGTGAAAATGATGTTTCGGATAGGTTCGTCGGTAGGTGCTTCAGTTTCTTTGCCGAGAGAAAAATTTGGTTGATGGAAAGGATCGCCTTCTTCGCGTCTCCATTGATTAAGTCGACTACGATCGCATCAAATGAATTGGGGATGCATGATTGGTTGATTCATTCAGATGACGCTGCTTTCGGAGCTGAAGTGAGACTCCATATCGGAATCCGAGAGGCTTGAACTAGTGGTGAATTCCATTTTGCTCGATTAGATAAAGAGTTTTTGGTATGAAATGAATTTCGGTTATCAGATGATACTCTAATTACTTAGAATATCTATGTATAGTACAGAAGATCTCGTAGATTACGGAGAGAATTAAGGAAACGTGTCAGATAAAGTCTACAGTAACATATACGCCAGGATATGAATTTATCTGTACACTATCTATCAAATAAGTGCAGGAAGTCGTGTTTAGACTTAGGAATGATATGCAGGTAATTTTCCACTAGGAATGATAAACAATACATATAATATGCAGCTAAGGTCGAAGTCCAGACTCGCTAATGCATCCTAACAACTATCAGTTAGACACACTAATGCAAGACCTGGTTCACTAAGACCAACGCTCTGATACCACATGTAACAACCCGTCCTTATCCACCTGGACGATATCATCAACATCTGGTCCCATTACGATGATCGACTCCAAGTAATATCCTTAAAATGAGCAAATGCACAGCGAAAGACTTAATTCGTACCTGAGAATAAACATGCTTAAAAGTGTCAACCAAAAGGTTGGTGAGTTCATAGGTTTATCATAACAATCATTTTCATTATTTTAATAGACCACAAGATTTCATAATTTATAAACATAATACAGTCGCAAGTGTATGAAAAAGTCGTTGAGCACTTGGTAACCATACTTAACATTTAAATCACAGCAGCATATTCTTAAATAAACCCTACACCGTACCAAGTGTAGTAACGAAACGAAGTACTGTGCAACCGTTTAAAACTGGTCGTCCAGCCCGGTTGGGGTTGTCAGGCCCCATAGATCTATCAACAGGATTCGCGTTTACGCTCCTCACGTAAATATTAGCTACCAAGTATAAAGAAATATGCCATGGTACAACTCAACGTAGAATGTATTTTAAGTACTTGTGTCTATTTCGTAAAACATTTGTAAAAGCAGCGCATGTATTCTCAGTCCCAAAAATATATATTGCATAAGCAATTAAAAAGGAAGCAAATGAAACTCACCATACTGTATTTTGTAGTAAAAATACATATGACGTCATTTAACAAATGTAGGGTTTGACTTCGGATTCACGAACCTATATTAAGTATATATATTAACACATATAATTAACATGTAATAATAGTCAATCATGTTTGTATATATTATATATTTTACTTATTTAAAATAGAAATATAATATTTATATAGTTATTATATATGTATTTGATATATAAATAACTTTTAGTTTGTTAAAATAGTGACATTAATAATACTAAAAATAGTGTTAATTATAATAATAATTAGTTTTAATAATGATCATACTAATTTTGATAATAATACTAGTCATTCTAATTGTGGTAATAATAATATATTAAAAATAATGATACTTTTAAAATAGTAACTTTAATTATAATGATAATTATAACAATAATGTTACTTTTAATGATAATAATAATAATAATAATAATAATAATAATAATAATAATAATAAT
Organism: Rutidosis leptorrhynchoides; assembly: GCF_046630445.1. Taxonomy (NCBI): domain Eukaryota; kingdom Viridiplantae; phylum Streptophyta; class Magnoliopsida; order Asterales; family Asteraceae; genus Rutidosis; species Rutidosis leptorrhynchoides. The sequence continues at coordinate 191,438,364 of NC_092335.1, forward strand.
AATAATAATAATAATAATAATAATAATAATAATAATGTTAAGACTACCTTAAAAGGCTTGAAGAGAGAAAAGAAATAAAGTGCCCAAGCCGGGACTCGATCCTGCGACCTCATGCTTAGTAACATCAACTCCACCCACGCTGCTATTTCTATTTTTCTACTTTAAACTCATCTGATTTAATTATATCCGAAATAACTGGTTCCCTTCTTTCTTCATGTTTATACAATTAGTCCACCAGGAAACAGATATCGGCCCAAGAATAATCTATGGCCCAACTATAAACTTCGGCCCAGCTTTACAAAGGGTTCCAAATGGCTCACAAGTCTACTACCACTCCAGGGCCCAAGTGCTTTTATTTTTGCAAGATCTGTTAACAGCCCAAATTGAGTTTGAATAAATTATTTAAGGGTTTCGATTTGTTTTTCAGGGACACTCAGCCGCTAAAAATTGTTCCTTCATCATCATCATCATCATACCTCGACATCATCATCATCATCATCATCGTACCTCAGCATCATCATAAATTCGATTCACAGTCATCACCACCTCACTGTAATAGTTACAGCAGGGTTCGTGGTTCGAACGAGTCAGAAGAAAAGACGCAGGTGGTTTGTTTCATTTTAATTTGTGTCTTGATCGAAAAAGAAAGAAAACAGAATGACAGAGACTATTGCAGCTGCAGTAATGATTTCTGTGGTGGTTGTTCGTGGTGATTTACGGTGATGGTGGTTTGTTGATTTTTAACTCGAACAGAAAACAGAAAGGTTAGCAGCTGCAACCGCAGTTTGATTCTAAACAGAAACGTTATTAGTTGCAGGTTTCACTCTTGGTGGGTTTTGAAATATTAAATAGAAAACAACAATAGAGGAAGATAGTTAGAGAGAGATAGGAGTGATTGTTCTCGGTTTTAAGGGTGGTTTGTTTGATAAAGTTGATGAAGGTGTTTGGTTTGTTGATCGATCAAGGTTGCAAACAGGGTTTGATGGGTTTTAATGGGTCGCAAATGAATGTGTTCGAAATATATAGAAAACAGAAAGTAGCTGCAGCAGTGGTTAATGGTGGCCTGTGATGAAGGTGATTATGGTAAACAAGAAGGTGATGGTTTTGGTGGTGATTGGTTGTGTTGGAACATGCTCATACTACATACATATATTCAACTAGATAATTGAATATATAAGGAACCAAACACATGTGTCTACATCTTTACTTCACTTTTCTTATAAATTTTTCTCAAATGTAGATAGATTACAACACCTACTAGTTTGCTATTTTATAAGCAAATAAATAATTATAAACTATTACTAACCCCACTAACGTGTTGGTAACTAGTCCCACAATAAAACAATGATATAAGTCATGTGATATGCACAAAAGCAATTTGTAGGAGTTTTAAACCTTCAACACACTAGGAGTGTAGTGATCATGCAAGGCCCACAATACTTTACAATATGGAACGTACTAAAATTCAAGGCACATGTGAATATATATTTAATTCATTTAACTATAAAAGTTTATATGTGATAACAAAAACTTAAATTTTATCATTATCCTTACAGAATGAGTCATCATGTATTTACTTAAATAAAATTTTACTTATGATTGTTATATTATCGTTTTAAAAATTTCTATAAAAATAAAGGTTTAATAACTATGGTTTAAAGTAAAAATTGAAATTTATGAGATGTAGATTAAAGAAATATGACATATATATCAATATATATTAATATATGTTAATATCAGCACATGCATTTGAGAAGGACATAAAGTTGATATATTTTATTTGTTACTCGTACAATTATGAATAAAGTATAGGTGAAGATTCTTTTATTAACCTATAATGCCATAGAGATCATGCCAAACAGTCAAAGATTGGAATTTGTCAAAATCTCGGTACACTAGTTTTCTATGGGAGACAAAGAATCACATGATTCATCCATCGATTGATAATTTAAAACAAAAGAAAAAAAATTCGCCAGCTAACATAATTTGTTCGATTATATTTTATGTTGTTGTAATCACAAGGATAATAGTACAAGTTATGACTAAATGCATTCACTATTTACACTAAATAAAATAGGTGAAGCTAATAAAATCTCGTATATGTACCGACTGAGAACGCAGGTTTTTAGTGGAGCAAATAGTGGATTATGATCCACTTTTCCAACTCTTTCTTCTATATATTACTAAAAAAAATGTGAAAGAAATTAACTCGCCATATTCTATGTAATTGTATAACATGGAATCATGGATATGATCATGAGTTTTTCGTACATGAAATAAAATAAATAAACATAATAAATCATGGGGCCTAGATGTGTGTATGATTAAAACATTTGAATTGAAAATGGTAAACACCAGGATTACACTTTCCACTACCTCTCAATATAATATAATTATATTTATTAGATTTTTATCCGTTATCTGGAACACAATGCATTTTTTTTAACAGACTTATATTTTACGTAATCGATTTATGGACCTACGTTTATTGTAAAATCTTTATAATTTTTGTATTTAAATTTATTTAATATCAATCGAATGACCAACTTGTTACAATCATTTAATAATTATTTTTAATATACTCTATACATATATTTATATTTATTTTATATGTATACACATTTATTTACAAATAATGGTTCGTGAATCGTCGAGAATGGTCGAAGGTAAATTGAATATATGAAACAGTTCAAAATTTTTGAGATCTAACCTAACAAACTTTGCTTATCGTGTTAAAGATATTAATTCGTATCGAGAGTTTGGTTCAAAATTCGTCGAAATTTCCGGGTCATGACACTTGGACGTCAACGCTACTTAAGGCCTAAGGTGATCCTTGGTACCACTATGGGACGCTTGTGGATTACGAATGCCAAACTTAGATTTTGGTCAAGAAGTCCTGGGCCAACCAGTAACAATAGATCAACTTGGTGACTCGGCGGTAGCATAGATGTTCGGGTACGATCCACAATATCAACCTGACTATAGTAATCATACACTTAGTTATTTTTCACACTTAAAAGGTGGTAGACTTATTAAGGACAACTCACTAGTGTTCAACACTAACTTACTAAAAATGGAAACTTTCTAAAAGTGGAAACTTACTAGGAATGGAAACTTAGTAAAACTAACTATACTTAAAACACTTTCATACCTAAACTTAAACTTTGGCAAAACACTTAACTACTCTTAAATGTCAATAGGTTAACTTTCTACTCATCCATCCAAACTTTCTATTCCGAGGAATAATTATCTCTCTCTACTTACTAAGGTGAACTTCATATCCCCACTTTACTTTGTGCATAACTTATTTAACTTACTTGGGGTGAGACACATGCTACTTTTACTTTTTACAATTTAGACACAAGTACCAACTGTTAAACTATGCTATACCCGGCTATGTCCGACTAAGTCCCTACAATGATATTTTTAATTGCTCGTTGAATGCATTCTTAATTATTTGGGGTAGGCCTATTGAAATGTCCCGTTCTTATTGATTAAAAACGTTCCATATTAATTGATTTCGTTGCGAGGTTTTGACCTCTATATGAGACGTTTTTCAAAGACTGCATTCATTTTTAAAACAAACCATAACCTTTATTTCATCAATAAAGGTTTAAAAACTTTACGTAGATTATCAAATAATGATAATCTAAAATATCCTGTTTACACGCGAACATTACATAATGGTTTACAATACAAATATGTTATATCGAAATCAGTTTCTTAAATGCAGTTTTTACACAATATCATACAAACATGGACTCCAAATCTTGTCCTTATTTTAGTATGCAACAGCGGAAGCTCTTAGTATTCACCTGAGAATAAACATGCTTTAAACGTCAACAAAAATGTTGGTGAGTTATAGGTTTAACCTATATATATCAAATCGTAACAATAGACCACAAGATTTCATATTTCAATACACATCCCATATATAGAGATAAAAATCATTTATATGGTGAACACCTGGTAACCGACATTAACAAGATGCATATATAAGAATATCCCCATCATTCCGGGACACCCTTCGGATATGATATAAATTTTGAAGTACTAAAGCATTAGGTACTTTGGTAGGGGTTTGTTAGGCCCAATAGATCTATCTTTAGGATTCGCGTCAATTAGGGTGTCTGTTCCCTAATTCTTAGATTACCAGACTTAATAAAAAGGGGCATATTTGATTTCGATAATTCAACCATAGAATGTAGTTTCACGTACTTGTGTCTATTTTGTAAATCATTTATAAAACCTGCATATATTCTCATCCCAAAAATATTAGATTTTAAAAGTGGGACTATAACTCACTTTCACAGATTTTTTACTTCGTCGGGAAGTAAGACTTGGCCACTGGTCAATTCACGAACCTATAACAAATATGTACATATATATCAAAGTATGTTCAAAATATATTTACAACACTTTTAATACATTTTGATGTTTTAAGTTTATTAAGTCAGCTGTCCTCGTTAGTAACCTACAACTAGTTGTCCACAGTTAGATGTACAGAAATAAATCGATATATATTATCTTGAATCAATCCACGACCCAGTGTATACATATCTCAGTATTGATCACAACTCAAACTATATATATTTTGGAATCAACCTCAACCCTGTATAGCTAACTCCAACATTCACATATAGAGTGTCTATGGTTGTTCCGAATTATATATAGATGTGTCGACATGATAGGTCGAAACATTGTATACGTGTCTATGGTATCTCAAGATTACATAATATACAATACAAGTTGATTAAGTTATGGTTGGAATAGATTTGTTACCAATTTTCACGTAGCTAAAATGAGTAGTTTTTACCAATTTTGTTTTGCTCGCCATTTCTTCGTTTCTAATCCGTTTTGAGTGATTTAAGCGGCCACAGTTTCGTATTGAACTTGACTTTATGAAACTAAATAGAAAAGGTATAGGTTTATAGTCGGAAATACAAGTTACAAGTCGTTTTTGAAAGAGGTAGTCATTTCCGTCGAAAGAACGACATCTTGATGACTGTTTTGAAAAACATATTTTCACTTTGAGTTTAACCATGATTTTTGGATATAGTTTCATGTTCATAAAAAAAATCATTTTTTAAGAAGTATAGCTTTTAAATCAAAGTTCTTCTTAGCTTTTAATTATCCCAACCAAAACAGCCCCCGGTTTTACTACGACGGCGTATATCCAGTTTTATGGTGTTTATCGTGTTTCCGGGTTTTAAATCATTAAATTACCATATTATATAGATATAGAACATGTGTTTAGTTGATTTTAAAAGTCTAGTTAGAAGGATTAACTTTATTTGCGAATAAGTTTAGAATTAACTAAACTATGTTCTAGTGATTACAAGTTTATAACGTTGAATAAGACAGCTTTTTATGTATGAATTGAATGATGTTATGAACATCATTACTACCTCAAGTTCCTTGGATAAACCTACTGGAAATGAGAAAAGTGGATCTAGCTTCAAAGGATCCTTGGATGGCTTGAAAGTTCTTGAAGCAGAATCATGACACGAAAACAATTTCAAGTAAGATTTCCACTCGAAATAAGATTGTTATAGTTATAGAAATTGAATTAAAGTTTAAATATGATTATTACCTTGTATTAGAAAGATAACCTACTGTAAGTAACAAAGGTTTCTTGATCTTGGATGATTACTTGGAATGGATTTAGAAAACTTGGAAGTAAACTTGCAATCTTGGAAGTATTCTTGATTTTATGAAACTAGAACTTTTGGAATTTATGAAGAACACTTAGAACTTGAAGATAGAACTTGAGAGAGATCAATTAGATGAAGAAAATTGAAGAATGAAAGTGTTTTTAGGTGTTTTTGGTCGTTGGTGTATGGATTAGATATAAAGGATATGTAATTTTGTTTTCATGTAAATAAGTCATGAATGATTACTCATATTTTTGTAATTTTATGAGATATTTCATGCTAGTTGCCAAATGATGGTTCCCAAATGTGTTAGGTGACTCACATGGGCTGCTAAGAGCTGATCATTGGAGTGTATATACCAATAGTACATACATCTAAAAGCTGTGTATTGTACGAGTACGAATACGGGTGCATACGAGTAGAATTGTTGATGACACTGAACGAGGATGTAATTGTAAGCATTTTTGTTAAGTAGAAGTATTTTGATAAGTGTCTTGAAGTCTTTCAAAAGTGTATGAATACATATTAAAACACTAAATGTATATACATTTTAACTGAGTCGGTAAGTCATCGTTAGTCGTTACATGTAAATGTTGTTTTGAAACCTTTAGGTTAACGATCTTGTTAAATGTTGTTAACTCAATGTTTATAATATCAAATGAGATTTTAAATTATTATATTATCATGATATTAAGATGTATGAATATCTCTTAATATGATCTATATACATTAAATTTCGTTACACCGATAATCGTTACATATATGTCTCGTTTCAAAATCATTAAGTTAGTAGTCTTATTTTTACATATGCAGTTCATTGTTAATACACTTAATGATATATTTACTTATCATTTAACATAATTAACCTAGTGTATCAATATCTTAATATGATTCATATGTACCTAGTAAGACGTTATAACGATAATCGTTATATATATCGTTTTCGAGTTTCTTAATTTAATAGTCTCATTTTTATGTATATAACTCATTGTTAAAATACCTAATGAGATACATACTTATAATAAAATCATGTTAACTATATATATAACCATATATATGTCATCGTATAGTTTTTACAAGTTTTAACGTTCGTGAATCACCGGTCAACTTGAGTAGTCATTTGTCTATATGAAACCTATTCCAATTAATCAAGTCTTAATAAGTTTGATTGCTTAACATGTTGGAAACACTTAATCATGTAAATATTAATTTCATTTAATATATATAAACATGGAAAAGTTCGGGTCACAACAGTACCTACCCGTTAAATAAATTTCGTCCCAAAAATTTAAGCTGTTGAAAGTGTTGACGAATCTTCTAGAAATAGATGCGGGTATTTCTTCTTCATCTGATCTTCATGCTCCCAGGTGAACTCGGGTCCTCTACGAGCATTCCATCGAACCTTAACAATAGGTATCTTGTTTTGTTTAAGTATCTTAACCTCACGATCCATTATTTCGACGGGTTCTTCAATGAATTGAAGTTTTTCATTGATTTGGATTTTGTTCAACGGAATAGTGAGATCTTCTTTAGCAAAACATTTCTTCAAATTTGAGACGTGGAAAGTGTTATGTACAGTCGCGAGTTGTTGAGGTAGCTCCAGTTGGTAGGCTACTGGTCCGACACGATCTATAATCTTGAATGGTCCAATGTACCTTGAATTTAGTTTCCCCCGTTTACCAAATCGAACAACGCCTTTCCAAGGTGAAACCTTACGCATGACCATTTCTCCAATTTCAAACTCTATATCTTTTCTTTTACTGTCCGCGTAGCTCTTTTGTCGACTCTGGGCGGTTTTCAATCTTTGTTGAATTTGGATGATTTTCTCGGTAGTTTCTTGTATTATCTCCGGACCCGTAATCTGTTTATCCCCCACTTCACTCCAACAAATTGGAGACCTGCACTTTCTACCATAAAGTGCTTCAAACGGAGCCATCTCAATGCTTGAATGGTAGCTATTGTTGTAGGAAAATTCTGCTAACGGTAGATGTCGATCCCAACTGTTTCCGAAATCAATAACACATGCTCGTAGCATGTCTTCAAGCGTTTGTATCAACCTTTCACTCTGCCCATCATTTTGTGGATGATAGGCAGTACTCATGTCTAGACGAGTTCCTAATGCTTGGTGTAATGTCTGCCAGAATCTTGAAATAAATCTGCCATCCCTATCAGAGATAATAGAGATTGGTATTCCATGTCTGAAAACGACTTCCTTCAAATACAGTCGGGCTAACTTATCCATCTTGTCATCTTCTCTTATTGGCAGGAAGTGTGTTGATTTAGTGAGACGATCAACTATTACCCAAATAGTATCAAAACCACTTACAGTCCTTGGCAATTTAGTGATGAAATCCATGGTAATGTTTTCCCATTTCCATTCTGGGATTTCGGGTTGTTGAAGTAGACCTGATGGTTTCTGATGCTCAGCTTTGACCTTAGAACACGTCAAACATTCTTCTACGTATTTAGCAACATCGACTTTCATACCCGGCCACCAAAAATGTTTCTTGAGATCCTTGTACATCTTCCCCGTTCCAGGATGTATTGAGTATCTGGTTTTATGAGCTTCTCTAAGTACCATTTCTCTCATATCTCCAAATTTTGGTACCCAAATCCTTTCAGCCCTATACCGGGTTCCGTCTTCCCGAATATTAAGATGCTTCTCCGATCCTTTGGGTATTTCATCCTTTAAATTTTCCTCTTTTAAAACTCCTTGTTGCGCCTCCTTTATTTGAGTAGTAAGGTTATTGTGAATCATTATATTCATAGATTTTACTCGAATGGGTTCTCTATCCTTCTTGCTTAATGCGTCGGCTACCACATTTGCTTTCCCCGAGTGGTAACGAATCTCAAAGTCGTAATCATTCAACAATTCAATCCACCTACGCTGCCTCATATTTAGTTGTTTCTGATTAAATATGTGTTGAAGACTTTTGTGGTCGGTATATATAATACTTTTGACCCCATATAAGTAGTGCCTCCAAGTCTTTAATGCAAAAACAACCGCGCCTAATTCCAAATCATGCGTCGTATAATTTTGTTCGTGAATCTTCAATTGTCTAGACGCATAAGCAATCACCTTCGTTCGTTGCATTAATACACAACCGAGACCTTGCTTTGATGCATCACAATAAATCACAAAATCATCATTCCCTTCGGGCAATGACAATATAGGTGTCGTAGTTTGCTTTTTCTTCAATAACTGAAACGCTTTCTCTTGTGCATCCTTCCATTCAAATTTCTTCCCTTTATGCGTTAATGCAGTCAAGGGTTTTGCTATTCTGGAAAAGTCTTGGATGAACCTTCTGTAGTAACCAGCTAGTCCTAAAAACTAGCGTATGTGTTTCGGAGTTTTCAGGGTTTCCCACTTTTTAACAGTTTCTATCTTTGTCGGATCCACCTTAATACCTTCTTTGCTCACTATGTGACCGAGGAATTGAACTTCTTCCAACCAAAATGCACTCTTTGAAAATTTAGCGTACAATTCTTCCTTCCTCAATACTTCTAACACCTTTCTCAAATGTTCACTGTGTTCTTGGTCATTCTTTGAGTAAATAAGTATGTCATCAATGAAAATAATGACAAACTTATCAAGGTATGGTCCACACACTCGGTTCATAACGTCCATGAACACAGCTGGTGCATTAGTTAAACCAAACGGCATGATCATAAACTCGTAATGACTGTAACGTGTTCTGAAAGCAGTCTTTGGAATATCATCTTCTTTCACCCGCATTTGATGATACCCGGAACGTAAGTCAATCTTTGAATAAATAGACGAGCCTTGTAGTTGATCAAATAAGTCATCGATTCTCGGTAGTGGGTAGCGGTTCTTGATGGTAAGTTTGTTCAACTCTCGGTAGTCGATACACAACCTAAATGTACCATCTTTCTTCTTGACAAACAAAACAGGAGCTCCCCACGGTGATGTGCTTGGTTGAATGAAACCACGCTCTAAAATTTCTTGTAATTGGCTTTGCAGTTCTTTCATCTCGCTGGGTGCGAGTCTGTAAGGAGCACGAGCTATTGGTGCAGCTCCTGGTACAAGATCTATTTGAAATTCAACGGATCGATGTGGGGGTAATCCCGGTAATTCTTTCGGAAATACATCGGGAAATTCTTTTGCGACGGTAACATCATTGATGCTCTTTTCTTCAGTTTGTACTTTCTCGACGTGTGCTAGAACAGCATAGCAACCTTTTCTTATTAGTTTTTATGCCTTCAAATTACTAATAAGATGTAGCTTCGTGTTGCCCTTTTCTCCATACACCATTAAGGGTTTTCCTTTTTCTCGTATAATGCAAATTACATTTTTGTAACAAACGATCTCTGCTTTCACTTCTTTCAACCAGTGCATACCGATTATCACATCAAAACTCCCTAACTCTACTGGTATCAAGTCAATCTTAAATGTTTCACTAACCAGTTTAATTTCTCGATTTCGACATATATTATCTGCTGAAATTAATTTACCATTTGCTAATTTGAGTAAAAATTTACTATCCAAAGGCGTCAATGGACAACTTAATTTAGTACAAAAATTTCTACTCATATAGCTTCTATCCGCACTCGAATCAAATAAAACGTAAGCAGATTTATTGTCAATAAGAAAGGTACCCGTAACAAGCTCCGGGTCTTCCTGTGCCTCTGCCGCATTAATATTGAAAACTCTTCCGCGGCCTTTTCCATTCGTGTTCTCCTGGTTCGGGCAATTTCTAATAATGTGGCCCGGTTTTCCACATTTATAACAAACTACATTGGCATAACTTGCTCCGACACTACTTGCTCCGCCATTACTCGTTCCGACACCATTTGTTCCTTTCGTTCTGTTAACCCCTGGTCCGTAGACCTCACACTTCGCCGCGCTATGACCATTTCTTTTACACCTGTTGCAAAATTTGGTGCAGAACCCCGAGTGATACTTTTCACACCTTTGGCATAGCTGCTTCTGATTGTTGTTGTTGTTGTTGTTGCGGTTGTTATTGTTGTTGGGATGATTGTTGTAGTTACTGTTGTTGTTGTTGTTGTTGTTGTTGTTGTTGTTGTTGTTGTTGTTGCGCCGTTTGTTATAGTTGCGATTGATGTTGCGATTGTTGGGATAGTTGTTGCGATTATTGTTGTAATTGCTGTTGTTGTTGTATTGGTGATTCTTATCACCGTTTTTCTCCCACTTTCTTTTGACTTGCTTTACATTGGCCTCTTCAGCCGCCTGTTCTTTAATTCTTTTCTCAATCTGGTTCACTAGTTTGTGAGCCATTCTACATGCCTGTTGTATGGAGGCGGGCTCGTGTGAACTTATATCTTCTTGGATTCTTTTCGGTAATCCTTTCACAAACGCGTCGATCGTTCCTTCCTCATCTTCGAACGCTCCCGGACACAATAGGCACAATTCTGTGAATCGTCTTTCATACGTGGTAATATCAAATCCTTGGGTTCGTCAACCTCTAAGTTCTGTCTTGAGCTTATTGACCTCAGTTCTGGGACGGTATTTCTCGTTCATCAAGTGCTTGAATGCTGACCACGGTAGTGCGTAAGCATCATCTTGTCCCACTTGCTCTAGATAGGTATTCCACCATGTTAACGCAGAACCTGTGAAGGTATGCGTAGCGTACTTCACTTTGTCCTCTTCAGTACACTTACTTATGGCAAACACCGATTCGACCTTCTCGGTCCACCGTTTCAATCCGATCGGTCCTTCGGTTCCATCAAATTCCAAAGGTCTGCAGGCAGTGAATTCTTTGTAGGTGCATCCTACACGATTTCCTGTACTGCTAGATCCAAGGTTATTGTTGGTATGTAGCGCAGCCTGTACTGCAGCTATGTTTGAAGCAAGAAAGGCACGAAATTCCTCTTCGCTCATATTCAAGGTGTGTCGAGTAGTTGGTGCCATTTCCTTCAAAATAGTCAGATGAAACAAGTTAATCATACAGAATATTAAGAGTAGTCAATAGTATCTCGTAGCATAATATGAACTCATTTATAAAAGCTTTTTCTTCATATTAGCGTTTTATAAGTTTAAATTCGGGTAGTACCTACCCGTTAAGTTCATACTTAGTAGCTAATATACAATTCAACTACTACAATTCTATATGAAAAACTGATTATAATAATATTTCGCCTTCAAACTTTTACACAATATTTTACAAACTTACAATACCGCTTATTTTACATATAGCATGAAATATAGCACATAATAAATTTGATACAAGATGGTTGTGAAGATAATTCTAGCTAGTACACAAGTCGTTCAGCAAAGGCAATAAAGACACGTAATTCATATGTCCATAAACAAGTCATGCATTCTGGTTTTACTAGGACTACTTCCCATCCTTGGTCTTGTGGAACATAACCGTTATGGCCATTGATAACACAGCGTGTTGTAACGTCATCAAAAGGATGAAGGTTACGTAATGACCAACAGTCTCGTAATAACCTAAAAACCTCATTTCTTACCCCAATTACCGACTCCGTCACTTGTGGGAATGTTTTGTTTAATAGTTGTAGCCCGATGTTCTTGTTCTCACTTTGGTGAGAAGCGAACATTACTAACCCGTAAGCATAACATGCTTCTTTATGTTGCATGTTAGCCGCTTTTTCTAAATCACGAAGTCCTATATTCGGATATATTGAGTCAAAATAATTTCTTAACCCGTTGCGTAAAATAGCATTTGGGTTCCCCGCAATATATGCGTCAAAGTAAACACATCGTAACTTATGGATTTCCCAATGTGATATCCCCCATCTTTCAAACGAAAGCCTTTTATAAATCAAGGCATTCTTGGAACGTTCTTCGAATGTCTTACAAACTGATCTCGCCTTAAATAGTTGTGCCGAGGAATTCTGACCGACTCTAGACAAGATTTCATCAATCATGTCTCCGGGTAGGTCTCTTAAAATATTGGGTTGTCTATCCATTTTGTGTTTTTATACTGTAAAATAGACAAGAGTTAGATTCATAAAAGATACTTATTAATACAAGCAATTTTTACATATATCGTAAAGCATAAACACACTATATTACATATATTACACCGCACAAATACAACTATCTTATTCCGACTCACTCGTTTCTTCTTTTTCGAACTTGGTTCTTTTTGCTAAATTTTTAGGGATATATGATGTTCCCCTAATATGAGCCGTCATTTTCCACATTGGTCTAGAAAAACCTGGTGGTTTAGAGGTTCCCGGGTTATTGTTACAACTTAAGAAATACGGGTGTTGACGATACATATAAAGTTCATCGAGGTTGGAATCAGATTTCTCTATTTTTATGCCCTTTCCCTTATTGTTCTCTTTTGCCTTTTTAAATTCAATTGGGGTAATTTCTATAACATCATCGGAATCCTCGTCGGGATCCGATTCATCGGAGAATTGGTAATCCTCCCAATATTTTGCTTCCTTGGCGGAAACACTGTTGACCATAATTAACCTTGGTCGGTTGGTTGAGGATTTTCTTTTACTTAACCATTTTATTATTTCCCCCACCGGTTCTATTTCTTCTTCTGGTTCCTCCTCCTCCGGTTCCGATTCTTCTTCCGGTTCCGATTCTTCTTCCGGTTCCTCTTCGGGAACTTGTGAATCAGTCCACGAATCATTTCCAAATTACATTTGACTCTTCATTATTATTAGGTGAGTCAATGGGACTTGTATTAGAGGTAGACATCTATCACATAATATCAAACACGTTAAGAGATTAATATATCACATAATATTCACATGTTAAAAATATATAGTTTCCAACAAAATTTGTTAAGAAATCATTTTTCAAGTAAACACAGTCGAAGTCCAGACTCACTAATGCATCCTAACAAACTCGATAAGACACACTAATCCAAAATTCTGGTTCTCTAAGACCAAAGCTTGGATACCAACTGAAATGTCCCGTTCTTATTGATTAAAAACGTTCCATATTAATTGATTTCGTTGCGAGGTTTTGACCTCTATATGAGACATTTTTCAAAGACTGCATTCATTTTTAAAACAAACCATAACCTTTATTTCATCAATAAAGGTTTAAAAAGCTTTACGTAGATTATCAAATAATGATAATCTAAAATATCCTGTTTACACGCGACCATTACATAATGGTTTACAATACAAATATGTTACATCGAAATCAGTTTCTTGAATGTAGTTTTTACACAATATCATACAAACATGGACTCCAAATCTTGTCCTTATTTTAGTATGCAACAGCGGAAGCTCTTAGTATTCACCTGAGAATAAACATGCTTTAAACGTCAACAAAAATGTTGGTGAGTTATAGGTTTAACCTATATATATCAAATCGTAACAATAGACCACAAGATTTCATATTTCAATACACATCCCATACATAGAGATAAAAATCATTCATATGGTGAACACCTGGTAACCGACATTAACAAGATGCATATATAAGAATATCCCCATCATTCTGGGACACCCTTCGGATATGATATAAATTTTGAAGTACTAAAGCATCCGGTACTTTGGATGGGGTTTGTTAGACCCAATAGATCTATCTTTAGGATTCGCGTCAATTAGGGTGTCTGTTCCCTAATTCTTAGATTACCAGACTTAATAAAAATGGGCATATTCGATTTCGATAATTCAACCATAGAATGTAGTTTCACGTACTTGTGTCTATTTTGTAAATCATTTATAAAACCTGCATGTATTCTCATCCCAAAAATATTAGATTTTAAAAGTGGGACTATAACTCACTTTCACAGATTTTTTACTTCGTCGGGAAGTAAGACTTGACCACTGGTCAATTCACGAACCTATAACAAATATGTACATTTATATCAAAGTATGTTCAAAATATATTTACAACACTTTTAATACATTTTGATGTTTTAAGTTTATTAAGTCAGCTGTCCTCGTTAGTAATCTACAACTAGTTGTCCACAGTTAGATGTACAGAAATAAATCGATATATATTATCTTAAATCAATCCACGACTCAGTGTATACATATCACAGTATTGATCACAACTCAAACTATATATATTTTGGAATCAACCTCAACCCTGTATAGCTAACTCCAACATTCACATATAGAGTGTCTATGGTTGTTCCGAATTATATATAGATGTGTCTACATGATAGGTCGAAACATTGTATACGTGTCTATGGTATCTCAAGATTACATAATATACAATACAAGTTGATTAAGTTATGGTTGGAATAGATTTGTTACCAATTTTCACGTAGCTAAAATGAGTAGTTTTTACCAATTTTGTTTTGCTCGCCATTTCTTCGTTTCTAATCCGTTTCGAGTGATTTAAGCGGCCACGGTTTTGTATTGAACTTGAATTTATGAAACTAAATAGAAAAGGTATAGTTTTATAGTTGGAAATACAAGTTACAAGTCATTTTTGAAAGAGGTAGTCATTTCCGTCGAAAGAACGACATCTTGATGACTGTTTTGAAAAACATACTTTCACTTTGAGTTTAACCATGATTTTTGGATATAGTTTCATGTTCATAAGAAAAATCATTTTTTAAGAAGTATAGCTTTTAAATCAAAGTTCTTCTTAGCTTTTAATTATCCCAACCAAAACAGCCCCCGGTTTTACTACGACGGCGTATATCCAGTTTTATGGTGTTTATCGTGTTTTCGGGTTTTAAATCATTAAGTTAGCATATCATATAGATATAGAACATGTGTTTAGTTGATTTTAAAAGTCTAGTTAGAAGGATTAACTTTATTTGCGAACAAGTTTAGAATTAACTAAACTATGTTCTAGTGATTACAAGTTTATAACGTTGAATAAGACAGCTTTTTATGTATGAATCAAATGATGTTATGAACATCATTACTACCTCAAGTTCCTTGGATAAACCTACTGGAAATGAGAAAAATGGATCTTGCTTCAAAGGATCCTTGGATGGCTTGAAAGTTCTTGAAGCAGAATCATGACACTAAAACAATTTCAAGTAAGATTTCCACTCGAAATAAGATTGTTATAGTTATAGAAATTGAATTAAAGTTTGAATATTATTATTACCTTGTATTAGAAAGATAACCTACTGTAAGTAACAAAGGTTTCTTGATCTTAGATGATTACTTGGAATGGATTTAGAAAACTTGGAAGTAAACTTGCAATCTTGGAAGTATTCTTGATTTTATGAAACTAGAACTTTTGGAATTTATGAAGAACACTTAGAACTTGTAGATAGAACTTGAGAGAGATCAATTAGATGAAGAAAATTGAAGAATGAAAGTGTTTTTAGGTGTTTTTGGTCGTTGGTGTATCGATTAGATATAAAGGATATGTAATTTTGTTTTCATGTAAATAAGTCATGAATGATTACTCATATTTTTGTAATTTTATGAGATATTTCATGCTAGTTGCCAAATGATGGTTCCCAAATGTGTTAGGTGACTCACATGGGCTGCTAAGAGCTGATCATTAGAGTGTATATACCAATAGTACATACATCTAAAAGCTGTGTATTGTACGAGTACGAATACGGGTGCATACGAGTAGAATTGTTGATGACACTGAACAAGGATGTAATTGTAAGCATTTTTGTTAAGTAGAAGTATTTTGATAAGTGTCTTGAAGTCTTTAAAAAGTGTATGAATACATATTAAAACACTACATGTATATACATTTTAACTGAGTCGTTAAGTCATCGTTAGTCGTTACATGTAAATGTTGTTTTGAAACCTTTAGGTTAACGATCTTGTTAAATGTTTTTAACCCAATGTTTATAATATCAAATGAGATTTTAAATTATTATATTATCATGATATTAAGATGTATGAATATCTCTTAATATGATCTATATACATTAAATGTCGTTACAACGATAATCGTTACATATATGTCTCGTTTCAAAATCATTAAGTTAGTAGTCTTATTTTTACATATGCAGTTCATTGTTAATACACTTAATGATATATTTACTTATCATTTAACATAATTAACCTAGTGTATCAATATATTAATATGATTCATATGTACCTAGTAAGACGTTATAACGATAATCGTTATATATATCGTTTTCGAGTTTCTTAATTTAATAGTCTCATTTTTATGTATATAACTCATTGTTAAAATACCTAATGAGATACATACTTATAATAAAATCATGTTAACTATATATATAACCATATATATGTCATCGTATAGTTTTTACAAGTTTTAACATTCGTGAATCACCGGTCAACTTGAGTAGTCATTTGTCTATATGAAACCTATTCCAATTAATCAAGTCTTAATAAGTTTGATTGCTTAACATGTTGGAAACACTTAATCATGTAAATATTAATTTCATTTAATATATATAAACATGGAAAAGTTCGGGTCACTACACCTATCGGGAGTTACGTCCCCGATACATTTGACCAAGTCATTGTATTACTTAATCATGAAATTAAACCGACAAGGACAGACACAACTTGTCATTGGGGAAAACTTAAACGTTTAGTCTAAATATCACGAACTAGCATAATTTTTTGATCCCTGCGAGATCAACTTTATAAACTAAATCTTGTGGACTAAAACAACGGTCAAACATTTTTGTTATACCGATGAACTTCACTCAACCTTTTTGGTTGACACTTTAGCATGTTTGTCTCAGGTGCTGATTGATCAAGCTTATTTACTTACTGCTTATGTGATGCTACTTGGACTTAGGATCAAGAGATATCGCATTTATTATTCTTGTATTTGAAACAATTACTTTATTGTAATTCCCATTATTGTAACGACATTTCATATTCCGCTGCGTACTCAATAAAGTTTATCTTTATCATTTAGTATTGTTCTCGTATATTATAATATGTTGGTTTATTTGATATTAATGTCACATTCACCCAGGCCCTAATTGGGGGTGTGATAGATTGGTATCAGAGCAAACTAGGCTTTTATAGAGAACCAGGATTGCATCTTTATGTGTGCCTTATTTGCTAGCTAGGTGCCTTAGCAATTTAGGAAACTATAACCTTTCCTGCCTTAGACTTTAAAGCACTTAGGATTGCCTTATAATCTTAACACATATGTTTTACTAAACTTGACTTAAAGATTCTAATCAAAGTCCCTTTCCTAATGTTAGGATGTCAAGCTCAAGTGTTAATCAACCTAATAAAATGAATCTCTTCAAATCTTCTAAAGAAATGGCTCGCTTTTAACCTACCAACGAAGTAGGTGTTGGACACTCTTCAACTTCGAGACAAGTCCAAAGCCCACCTTATGGTCTTGGTGGTCCTCCCTCACCAAACTATAGTCCGAATACTTTACCTAAGTCTCCCAACTACTAGCCAACCCCAAGAATAGAAGACAAGGGGAAACGCCCTGCTGATTTTAATGAAGATGGCCCGTCAAGGAAAAGAGCCCGATCTCCTTCTTATGATGATGCTGCTAAGTATGAGATCATGAGCCTGCGAAAAGATACCGAGAGAAACTTGTAAGGTTTGCTTCACCACGTGGTGAGAGTGGAGGTTCGTATGGATGAGAAGGATCGCGAAATTAAGAAACTTTTGGAGGAAAACGCGGAGTTAAAGAAAGAAATAAAGTTGTTGAAGTATGAGGAAGAATGTAACACCCGTTGGGGAAAGCAATCGCTTGCTCATCTTAAGGAAAATATTGATTTCTGGTTGGATATGGAAAGAAATCGAGTCAACAAGCAGCTTTCTCTAAAGGGGTACGATAACAACGCAATCAACAGCCGCGTTACTAACCTCTACGATAACCTCGAGTATCTCTATCATAAACAAAAGGCGAGGAACGAGAAAGTTGATGAGTTTATGAAGAAGGTCGAGGACAAAAAGAAGAAATATGAAGATTACTTCAATCTTAATATTTCCTAGATTATTTTTCCAATTCCCTATCTATGTAAAGGCTATGCCTTAAACTATTTCTATTTCCGAATCGTGTATTAAAAAGGCTTATTTAATGCCTCGTTCTAATAATATAAAGTGTTCTATTAATATCATGTGATATCAATTCTTTATTTTATTCCTACTTATAATTGCCCAAACTTATAACTTGTCACCTTACCAAACCTATGTTCGCTTCTATGTAGTGACATCATGGTTCGTCCAGCTGCACCTGCTGTTAACAACATCGTATTGACCACCGAACAATTCCAACAGTTGCTTGCTACCGCCCAAGGCAATGCTCAAGCTAATAATGTTAATCCTCAACCGAAACCTTGTTCTTACAAGGACTTTACAAACTGCCATCCTCCCGCTTTTAAGGGAAATAAAGAGGCTGTCGAACTAGTTCAATGGTTCGAGAAGCTAGAGTCTATCTTCTGCATTTGCAACTGCAGGGATGACGATCGGGTCAAATATGCCACTAGCTCATTAGCTGGCAATGCTTTGACTTGGTGGACTGCTTATGCTAAGTCAGTCGGAATTGAAAATGCTAATGCAATCCCATGGGACGAACTCAAAAGCATGATGGTTAATAAATTCCGTTCGAGACTTGAAGCCGAGTTCTGGGAACTCAAGGTAAAGGGTACTGATATTGAAAGTTACACCAATCATTTTCTTGAGCTTTCAACTTTGTGTCCCGAGATGTTTCCTACCGAAGCAAGAAGGATTGAAAGGTATATTGAAGGTCTTCCCGAAGATGTTCAAGGGAATGTTATTGCTGCCGAGAAGGTTACTCTTGATGCTGTGATTCTCATGGTACAAAATTTGATGTTGGCCAAGAGAAGAAGAGCGTCGGCTAATAAGCAGGTTGACACTAAGAGTAATGAAGGTAAAAGGAAGTTTGAGCCATCTCAAGGTTCGACTCAGAATGTTAGTAAGAAGCTGACGGATAGTACAAGGACGAATTATAAAGGCACATATCCTTTTTGTATTCGTTGTGAAAGGCATCACTCGGGGCGGTGTACTGCTACTTGTACGTTGTGTAAGAAAGTGGGACACGTTGCTAAGACGTGTAAGACTCCTCCAAAGGATAAAGCTATTGTTCCTGCTATAGCTCCTCCTACTTGCTACACTTGTGGAGAAAAGGGACACATTAGTCCAAATTGTCCTAAGAAGAAAGATAATCCCGCTACTGCAGCCAATACTGCTGCTGCAAAGGGTCGTGCGTTTGTTCTTACTGCTGCTGAAGCCCGAGATGAAGATGAGGTCATCACGGGTACGTATCTTGTCAATAATTGTTACGCAACTATTTTATTTGCTACGGGTGCCGACAAAAGTTACGTGTCTAGTGAGTTTTGTACCCTATTTACTGAAAGGCCTCAACCCTTAGAATCTAAATGATTAGTAGAAGTAGCCAATGGAAAGATCATGAAAGTCGATAAAATCTATAAAAACTGCAACCTAATCCTAGCCAATAAAGAATTTAAGATAGACCTTTTGCCGGTCGAGCTCGGAAGTTTTGATGTCGTAGTTGGAATGGATTGGTTACGTCCATTACATGCTGCAATCTTGTGTTTTGATAAAACCGTTAACATTCCGTTGGGAAATGGAGAGACTCTAGTCATTCAAGGCGACAAGAGTGGTTCTAATCTTAACATTATCTCCTGTATTAAAACCCGCAAATACCTTATGAAAGGTTATCCAGCTATTCTAGCCCACGTTAAGATGATTTAATCGAAAGAGATGCGTATTGAAGATGTACCAGTGGTTAAAAACTTTCCCGATGTGTTTCTCAAAGATCTTCCTGGTCTTTCACCTCCTCGACAAGTTAAATTTCAAATTGATTTAGCTCCCGGTGCTGCTCCTATTGCTAAAGAACCATACCGTTTAGCACCTTCTGAAATGAAGGAACTTTCTGACCAACTCCAAGAAGTATTGGATAAAGGTTTCATTCGTCCAAGCTCATCCTCATGGGGAGCTCCTATTCTATTCGTCAAGAAGAAGGACGGTACATTAAGGATGTGCATTGATTACCGCGAACTCAACAAGCTTACTATCAAGAACCGTTATCCGTTGCCACGTATTGATGATCTATTCGACCAACTTCAAGGGTCAAGTGTTTACTCAAAGATTGATTTGAGGTCCGGTTATCACCAACTCAAAGTCAAGGAATCCGATATTCGTAAGACTGTTTTTCGCACACGTTATGGGCACTATGAATTCTGTGTTATGCCTTTTGGTTTAACTAACACTCCTGCCATATTCATGGATCTTATGAATCGTGTTTGTAAGCTGTATCTTGAAAAAAATTTCATTGTGTTCATTGACGAAATCTTGATCTACTCCAAAAGTGAAAAAGAACATGAGCAACATTTGCTAATGATTCCTGAACTCTTACGGAAGGAACAACTCTACGCTAAATTTTCTAAGTGAGAGTTTTGGCTCAAAACCGTACAATTCCGCGGACATGTTGTTGATAGTAAAGGAATACATGTCGATCCAGCTAAGATTACCGCTATTCAGAACTGGGAGATACCAAAGACTGCGAAGCATATTCGTCAATTTTTGGGACTTGCCGGTTATTATCTAAGGTTCATAAAAGATTTTTCTCTTATTGCTAAACCCCTTCCGAAGCTAACTCACAAAGGGAAGAAATTTGAGTGGTCCGAAGAACAGGAATCTGCTTTCAAGATTCTGAAGGAGAAATTGACTACAGCTCCGATCCTCTCTTTACCTGAGGGTACTGACGATTTTGTTGTTTACTGTGATGCCTCAAAGAAAAGCTTTGGTTGTGTTTTAATGCAATGTGAAAAGGTTATTGCCTATGCATCTAGACAGTTGAAGAAACACGAGGAGAACTATACCACACACGACCTTGAGTTAGGTGCCGTGGTATTTGCATTAAAGATATGGAGACATTATCTATATGGTACCCACTTTACGGTGTACACTGACCATAAAAGTCTTTGCCACATCTTTGATCAGAAACAGCTGAATATGAGGCAAAGCCGATGGCTCGAGTTATTGAACGATTATCACTGTGAGCTGAAGTATCATCCCGGCAAGGCAAATGTAGTTGCCGATGCCCTTAGTCGAAAAGACGACGTTAAACGTGTTCGTACTCTAAACCTGAAAATCAAATCGAATCTTATATCACGAATCTATGAAGCTCAATTGGAAGCTATTAAACCAACGCTTATCGAAGGTGAAGGACCTATCGGTTTTGAGAACCAACTTCAAGTAAAAGCTAATGGTACACGGTACTTTGTCAACAGAATTTGGGTCCCTCGTTTCGGTAATCTTCGTGAACTAGTCTTGGATGAAGCTCATAAGACTAGGTATTCTACTCATCCCGGTTCCAGTAAGATGTATCTCGATGTGAAGGAATTCTACTGGTGGCCTAACATGAAAGCCGACATTGCTACTTATGTTAGTAAGTGTCTCACTTGTCTGAAAGTCAAAGCTGAACATCAAAAGCCTTCTGGTCTGTTGACACAGCCAAAAATTCCGCAGTGGAAGTGGGAATGTATCACTATGGACTTCGTTACTAAGTTACCTAAGACTTCGAATGGTAACGATACTATTTGGGTCATAGTTGATCGTCTTACTAAATCTGCGCATTTCATATCGATCAAGGAAACTGACAAGATGGAGAAATTATCACAGCTTTACATTAAAGAAATTGTCTCGTGTCATGGAGTTCCTATCTCGATTATTTCTGATCGCGACGGTCGATTCGTTTCTAGATTCTGGAAAACTTTACAATCTGCTCTTGGAACTCAACTTGACATGAGTACAGCCTATCATCCGCAAACTGATGGTCAAAGTGAATGAACTATTCAAACCTTGGAAGATATGCTACGTGCTTGTGTAATCGATTTCGAAAAAGGTTGGGATAGACACTTGCCTTTGGTTGAATTTTCTTACAACAACAGTTATCACTCCAGCATTAAAGCTGCACCTTTTGAAGCTTTATATGGACGGAAATGTAGATCCCCTTTGTGTTGGGATGAACTTGAGGACAGACATTTAACTGGTCCTGAAATTATTCACGAAACTACCGAAAAGATCGTTCAGATTAAACAACGATTAGAAACTGCCCGTAGCCGATAAAAGAGCTATGCCGATAAGAAACGAAAGGACATAGAGTTCCAAGTTGGAGATAAAGTCATGTTGAAAGTATCCCCTTAGAAAGGCGTTGTCCGTTTCAATAAACGAAGCAAACTCAGTCCACGATATGTTGGACCTTTCACGATCACTCAAAGAGTCGGTCCCGTGGCGTACCGATTAGAGCTACCAACTGAACTCAGCCAAGTACATAATGTGTTTCATGTCTCGAATCTTAAAAGGTGTCCTGCTGATGACACACTGGTTATTCCTTTGGATGATGTCCGCATTGATGAGCAAATGCACTTCGTTAAAGAACCTATAGAAATCATGGAAGGAGATGTCAAACAAACGCGTAAAAGTAACATACCTATCGTTAAAGTCCATTGGAATTCGCGTAGAGGCCCCGAATATACCTGAGAATGCAAAGTCCACATGATACGGAAATATCCCCATATCTTCTCAACTGCTGATGCAAACGAGGAATCTACCTAAAACTTCGGGATGAAGTTTTCAATAACAGGGAGGTACTATAATGACCCTCATTTTTCCATTCTATATTTTTCCATATTAAATGCCCAACAATATAATTAAACTTAACAATTAAACCTTAATTAACGATTGTTAAGTATTAAGAATTATAAATTATAATAATTAACTTTATGTAATAATTAACAAGTTAATAAAAAGATAAAAGTAATGAGCTTATTAACTTTCGTGAACAAATAAATAACTTTAAAACTTGTGTACTTAAACTTGGATAATTAAGGAACCATTTAAGCTAAATTAAAGTACAAGGACTAAAGTGAAAAAGTTCCACCCTAAACCCTTAAACCCTTAAACCCTTAAACCCTAGCCGATTTTAGGGAGGGTAAAATTACCCTTTTACCCCTAAAATTTTTGGCCAAATCAAAGCCCCATAACCCCCTCTTCAAGCTAACTTGTTCCCTAAGTAAATCTAACCCTAACCCTAATTCTAGAATTTTCCTAACTCTCCTATAAATAGAGGCCTAACCTAAACCTTTTCATTGTACCAAATCACAACAACAATTCTCTCTCAAATCTCTCTCCCCTCTCTCCCTATTTTCGGCTCAAAACAGAAAACCCCAACACCACCACCATCGAAATCCACCACCACCTTCAAGGGTTTTCCAAGTGATCTTCAAGTTGTTCATCGTGTTCTTCGCGTTCTTCAAGAATCTTCAAGGTGTTCTTGGTTGTTAGAGTGTTTTGATCTTCAATCTTCAAGAGTTTCTTCTTTTCTTTGTTAATCATCTTCGAATCTTCAAAGGTATAACATAAACCCTAACTTATTTACATAAACGTTGATCTTTGTTTAATTCATATTCATGTTAATTCATAAACATATACAATATATATATATATATATATGAACACACTTAGATCTATATATACATGAAAGGAATTTATATATATATATATATATATATATATATATATATATATATATATATATATATATATATATATATATATATATATATATATATATATATATATATATATATATATATATGTATATAGGTGTCGACCAAAAAAAAAGAAGGAGTTTGATCTTTAAAACCTAGGAGATTAGATAGAGATTTGTTTATGTTTAATTAAGGAAACAAAATAAATACATATATACATATACATACTCGACATATATATATACATGTAAAAAAAAAATTAATATACATACATACATATATACGGTATATATAAAAAAATATATATATTATATACATATGCACGAATATATATATATATATATATTAAACCCTAAATTACACCTAAACTATACTACATTAATTAAAACCCTAAACCTAACCCTAATTATTAAACAATAATTTACTAAACCCTAATACATTAATTAAACCCTAATTTAATAAAACCCTAATCATTACCTGATCATTACTACACTAAACCCTAAACCTAAACATTTATTACACAAACCCTAATTATTTAATACTACTTTAATTAATTAAACCTAATTAATTGATACTACTTATTACTAAACCCTAATACTACTATTACTACTATATAACACTTATACTATTACTAACACTTATAATATACTACTTATATTATAATACTTATGTTACAATAGTCATCAACGGTAACGTGAAGTCACTTGGACGTCAACGCTACTTAAGGCCTAGGGTGATCCTTGGTACCACTATGGGACGCTTGTGGATTACGAATGCCAAACTTAGATTTTGGTCAAGAAATCCTGGGCCAACCGGTAACAATAGATCATCTTGGTGACTCGGCGGTAGCATAGATGTTCGGGTACGATCCACAATATCAGCCCGACTATAGTAATCATACACTTAGTTATTTTTCACACTTAATAGGTGGTAGACTTATTAAGGACAACTCACTAGTGTTCAACACTAACTTACTAAAAATGGAAACTTTCTAAACGTGGAAACTTACTAAGAATGGAAACTTAGTAAAATGAACTATACTTAAAACACTTTCATACCTAAACTTAAACTTGGGCAAAACACTTAACTACTCTTAAATGTCAATAGGTTGACTTTTAGCTCATCTATCCAAACTTTCTATTCCGAGGAATAACCATCTCTCTCTACTTACTAAGGTGAACTTCATAGCCCCACTTTACTTCGTGCACAACTTATTTAACTTACTTGGGGTGAGACACGTGCTACTTTTACTTTTTACAATTTAGACACAAGTACCAACTGTTAAACTATGCTATACCCGGCTATGTCCGACTAAGTCCCTACAGTGATATTTTTAATTGCTCGTTGAACGCATTCTTAATTATTGGGGGTAGGCCTATTGGGGAGTAACGTCCCCGATACATTTGACCAAGTCATTGTATTACTTAATAATGAAATTAAACCGACAAGGACAGACACAACTTGTCATTGGGGAAAACTTGAACGTTTAGTCTAAATATCACGAACTGGCATAATTTTTTAATCCCTGCGAGATCAACTTTATAAACTAAATCTTGTGGACTAAAACAACGGTCAAACATTTTTTTTAAACCTATGAACTTCACTCAACCTTTTTGGTTGACACTTTAGCATGTTTGTCTCAGGTGCCGATTGATCAAGCTTATTTACTTATTGCTTATGTGATGCTACTTGGACTTAGGATCAAGAGATATCGCATTTATTATTCTTGCATTTAAAATAATTACTTTATTGTAATTCCCATTATTGTAACGACATTTCATTTTCTGCTGCGTACACAATAAAGTTTATCTTTATCATTTAGTATTGTTCTCGTATATTATAATATGTTGCTTTATTTGATATTAATGTCACATTCACCCAGGCCCAAATTGGGGGTGTGATACTTCAGAATGTGACAACTTCTGACACCCACTTCTGCCATGTTTATCTCGTTTCAGTGCACTCTATCACTTTCTAGTCTTGTCGCGTTTTGCGACAAACATCACCATTTGGCGACAAACATCACCCGAGCACGATAAACATCACCCGAACACGATAACTCATCTCATTTGTTTTGATCTTCTTTGCACCCAACAATTCTCCCACTCAAAGGAGAACAAAACCTAACCTTAACCTGTACTCGATCAACACTTCGACTCTTGAACGTACCCGTCTATACCGCCAAGAAAGCTTCTTGGGACACACACAATCTAACCAACAAGTTAGCAGCTTTCGATAAAGAGCACTTCAACTACACTTGTCAAAACGTAATCAACTTCACCTTTTATTTGTGTTAAACACCCACAACAACTCTAGATCACCCGATTATGGAACTCCATTTGAACACCGCCGAATAAACACCCGGGACACGCCGCACTTCCACGCCATGGGAAGGAAGACTTTCGACACTCAAATAGCTGAGTAACAATCTGATCTTCGTTGCTAGCTTGGGTCATCTCTCGATTTCTGCGCCACCATTGAAGTGTGCGAGACTTCAATCGTAGGATTTTAAACAGGAGACAAAACCGCCTCAACTCATCACTCTAGACACGCCCAATCCTGTCACCGACATGTCAATGATCACCCTCATACAGAATTTCTTTGTATCACTGATTCTCCTTTCCAGCAATCAGAAAATCTGACAAACACCCTCATAGACTATTCATCAAGACTCCAGTGAGAACTCAGTCACAACCTCAAAATCTACACTTTCAACTTTCGGCTTTCACGCGGGTACACTGATTCTCATAGCTATGAATTTTACGAACCCATCTTCTCAATCTCAAGCACGCTCTCACTGTATGAGTAAGAAAATAAACCGCTGCTACCCAAGAAGAATCTGTTTCGTACCACCCGATCAGTTGCAAATTTATTTGCCATTGAAGAGTAAAAACAAGTACCCGAGTATCTAATCGGAATCGACGCACTAACACTGTGAAAATCAGAGAAACATATCGCACAACCATCTCTACAACTCCCACTAGTTGTCCAACTCCCACTTACCCGATACTTCCGTCAGTTCCCAAACTCACTCCGAGTTCCCAACACTCTCAACAATATCTTGAAAGCTTCAAGTTCCAGGACTTACAAGATTATCCACTCCATCAATCACCTAAGAACTCCTAATTGGTAACCCCGAAGAAAAAAGCTCGTTTGTTGAACCAAACATCACCCAAAACCCTTAGCACTGGTCGAACGCGTTCTATCCGACACACTTCGTCAACCAATCTCCTTAGTGAGAGAAGCTCTAACCTGCCTGCATATTCCACACACTTTGGAATATCCAACCAAAACCTTTGGTCGTCCCGTTTCAAAACCGCAAGCATAAAACTTCCCCGATAACTCCCACTGTCGATAATAACCCGGATGTAATCAATGTTACCCAACCATGCCCAAACCTGGGAGAATCACCCTCGCGAGCTTCTGTAACAATCCAACATCCCATAAAATCCAGCTTGTATCGCCCGAAGTTTTCCGAGACAAAACCATCTCGCACTCGCGTCATCAAAACCCGAAAAGTTCACCCTGAAAACTGCCCAGATTCGAAAAATCGTATCTCAAAATTCAACGGTCCGATCGGAACTGGATGTATGAGTCCTTTAAATACAGTAAAATTTTCAAGGCGATCCAACAGTTAACGAACCCGCTATGAATTTTCTTCTGCAGCTGCGCATGAACATCCGAATTTTGCTCAATCGTTCCTTCGTACGGGATAACGCAGAACAAGAACCCGATCCGTTATCCGATCTGTCAGAAAAAATCTCTACGTGTATCTTCTGAAACCAAACCCTATCGAACTGACCCCTTAGACTCCAAAATCCTTCGCGAATAAATCACCATCACGATGTAACCAGCGTCCCGTTTACATCATAATCCGCCAGAATCAGACCAACCCTGGTGTGATCAACTTCATGGATACATAGACATACCCCAAGTTCACCGCAATCAACTAAGTCTCTAGATCTCGACACAAGTTGCAACACACACAACCCTAGATCTGTCGTTTCTTCTCTTGATGATAACCGAATCACCAACAATCGTATACCTGCTTTTAATTCGCCATTGTGCCAGGTCTTCAAACCTTTAGCTCTTGATACCACTTGTTAGGAATTCGGTAGTGAACCCTAACAAGAACATGTGATTTACAATAATCACATAACCCACATACAACAAACGAATAAGCAATATGATAAATAAAGCATAAACGACATAGGGATTTAACGTGGTTATATCCCAACTCCAAACACGGAGAAGGGTTTACTCCACGGGCGCAAACCAGAGATCTTTTTCTATATTTTTCGTGCACAATATTACAGGTTACAATGAGGGTATTTATAGTGCTAATAACAAAACATGGAAAGATCTATATTACTTGTTGAATACGAACATTGTCGCGTTCCGCGACAAACTGCATCAGGACGTGACAAAGTGGTTCAGAACGTGACAACTTCTGACACCCACTTCTGCCATGTTTGTCTCGTTTCAGTGCACTCTATCACTTTCTAGTCTTGTCGCGTTTTGCGACAAACATCACCGTTTGGCGACAAACATCACCCGAACACGATAAACATCACCCGAACATGATAACTCAACTCATTTGTTTTGATCTTCTTTGCACCCAACAATATTTGATATGGGGGTTGTTCTGTAATGGTACACAGGTGGGACTCAGTTGGGTTTGATTTTAAATGTTCAGGGATTAAATCAATCAATGTCCCATAGTTAGAGAGTCATTTGTTATTTTGAAAATAGTCTTGTATAAAAGAGCATCTAGGGTTCATTCTTAGTTTAACAATCGTTCCAGAAATATTTTCTCTATTCTTACTTTATCAAAAACAATTCAGAATTTCTTTGATCTAGTTGGTGAAATTGTTAGTGGTTGTAATAATCAAGTTAATAGTGTTAATCAATAACACTTGTTATGGTTTGTTGAAGCCGTTTGTTGTTTAGATTCTGTTCACTGGAAAAGTATTGGTTGATTTGTGTTAAGATTGTGTAAACAATTTGTGATTAATGTAGATTGTGTGTTTCTTCAGAGATTCGTGAAATTATTAAGCCATTTTGATATGATAGTTCGTTAATTTACCATAACATATAAATTATTTTTTGTTAATTTCCATTTAAAAACACTGAAGTTTCCAGTCATTCAATTAAATTAAATAAAAACGCTTATTCTTTACGGCATCATAAATCTTTATTCGATTTGGACATTAATAAAATATTAAAAAAGCTATTGATATGAGTTGTAATTTTAGTAATTTTCTATTTGTATTTTGTGATTATGTAGGTCGTGTGAGCATGCGTTGATATACATGGTTGGATCAACATCACTCAAATTTGTATCACCATCTGCAACCCTGTGAACAAGTAGGTGTGAGAGCAACATACAATTACGTTGTGGTTCATCGTTGAAAGTTTTTGGTTAATATTTCGACAATATAAAATCCCAAAAATGTGAGATATGAAATACATGATATGTAGACAATAGAGTAATAAGAAACAATTTATCCACTCAAGTTGAGAAAGTCTCTTCTCTATCCGAAAGAAGAGAGTCTACTTTAATAAGAAAGATTGTTAATGTATGCTCACGTGATATACGTTAAGACGTATTTAATTAACTCGAATTTTCTATTTTCTATTTATATAAATATCATAATTCACACTAAATATTCATTAATTCAATCTAATGCTTACTATATTTATAATGATAGTTAAGAAAATTTTAAATTTATTAAATAAATCCTCCTTAACTTATGTCATTAGCAAAACCCTAATAAGAACATCGTACCAATATGTTTTATGTTAATAGTAAATTTTCAAGGTACTTTCTTCATCCCATAATAAATTTTATGTTTTAACATTCAATGTTCATTTTTCTCAACTTTGATATTTGTGTTATATAATATTTAATGAAAATTATATGAGTGAATTGGGTTTTTTATGTAATTTTTATTGGTATGATTTATATCATATATTGTATAACAAAAATAAAGATATTTGAGATCAAAATTGAGAATGAAATACTTTGACAAGTTAAAAAAGACACTTATCATGAGATGGATGAAATATGATTTATGACAATGGCAATTTAGGTTGTGTTTTCGTAGTTAAGGGGATTCTTTCATGTAGTATAAATAAAGAAAAGGAATTTAATTTTATTGATGGATACACGTAAATGGTTCTCTATATATGTTTGTTAGAGGCTGAGAAATGAGACGTCGTTTTAACGGAGATGCAATTATTAGGTGCACTAAATTGAGATTTCTTTCGTTTTACTGTAATAGATGACCATACGTATCTTTTGTCAACTTTATTTCATATTTCTGTTTTTTGCATATATATCTGCTTGGTAAAACTCACTATACTCCATTGGGCCTAATTCTTGATATAGTATCTTACTTAGAAGCCCTGTAACCTCCAATTCTATTTGTGACGCACTAAATTTTTCATGGTCACCAAATTGAAACGCATGGACAAAGCCCAAAGGTCCAACACTCCAGGCAGTGGCGGAACTTGACCCCGACTCGGAAGGGGACGAAACTAATCGAAGGGGGGTAAACACTAAAAAAAACCTTATTTTTTCGTAAATTTTTTTTTTTTAGTGTAAATTTTTTTTTTTCGAAATCGAGGGGGGCGGATACCTCCTTTGGTCCCTTAAATGTTCCGCCCCTGTCCAAGCATCCAACAAATCTTCCCGTATTTATAATACGAGTACTATTTTAAGGTTTTGATACGTGGTAGTCTATGTCATTAGACCTGTGCATGGTACGGTTCCATCCCGAACTAAATCGGTTCAGTTCCGTCTCGAGTCCCAAATTATTGAAGGAAGGCGTACCGAGGACAGTACTAAATAATTTCGGTTTGGTTCGGTTCGGTTCCTTAATTTTCGGTCCAATTTTGTGTGGAAAGAACCGTTCTGCTGTTTTTTAAGACACTAATTTTTAAAGTAAATTTGTTTGATTCACTTTAACCTTTTGTTATTCTAGTGTAATATGATATTATTATGTCATTCTAACAAACCAATAATTGTCTAAAATATGTAAGTTAAGAAATTAAAAATTATACTTGCGATATACAAAGCAAAATAGAGGTTAAAGTATTGACTATTGAGGTAGTAAAAAAAAACATGTAATATGCCATACCCACTCAGCTTGTAACTATTGTTCTAACAACTTGCATATGTTGTCGTATACGTACACTATATAGTTCAAACTAGAAAAAAATTCGACCGCGCGTTGCTGCAGTTGTATTCAACACGCGGTCGAATTTGGATATACGTTGTTTGGTACATAATATATCTAGTAGGTTGGGTTATTTGTCGGACATGTATGTCTATGTATGAAATATAGCCCGAAATATTTATTGTTTTTTAAACGATGTCCGTTTCGCGTATAGTTAGTCGCGTTGTGTTCGTAAAATTATTTCAAGTTGAATGGTGGTCTCGGAAAAATTTAACTCGCACCGAGCGAGAATATCGCGTTGTGTTCGTAAAATTATTTCGAGTTGAATGGTGGTCTCGGAAAAATTTAACTCGCACCGAGCGAGAATATAGGGTCCGTTATTTAGTATTTTTAACGATA
This sequence comes from Rutidosis leptorrhynchoides, assembly GCF_046630445.1. Taxonomy (NCBI): domain Eukaryota; kingdom Viridiplantae; phylum Streptophyta; class Magnoliopsida; order Asterales; family Asteraceae; genus Rutidosis; species Rutidosis leptorrhynchoides. The sequence continues at coordinate 191,469,948 of NC_092335.1, forward strand.
TCCGTTTCGCGTATAGTTAGTCGCGTTGTGCTCGTCAGAATTTTTCGAGTTGAACGGTGGTCTCGAAAAAGTTTAACTCGCACCGAGCGAGAAGATAGGGCCCGTTAAAAATTCGGGTGGAACTAGTTTCTTTTATTTTAATAAAATTATATATTTACGCATTCTACCCCAACAAGTGTAAACTTGAGGGGCTGTTGTGTAAATTGAGTCAAATTTGAGGGACCGTTTGTAGTGTGAACGCAAACTTAAAACGACAGTTCTATGAAACTGGAACAACAAAAATTTGGGGGAGTTCTAGTATATAGGGATAATAATAATAATTATAATTATAATATAATAGTAAAGATCATTATATATATATATATATATATATATATATATATATATATATATATATATATATATATATATACTCCTTCCGTCCCATCTTAAGTGTCCACTGTTGACTTTTCAAAGTCTTTCTTTATTAACTTTGACCGTAAATATGTTAATTTATGCTATATAACATTTGATGAAAATTATATGGATAAATTGAGTTTTAAATGTGTTTTCATTCCATATAATTTTCATCAAATATTATATAACACAAATAAAAATATTTACGGTCAAAGTTGATAAATAAAGACTTTAAAAAGTCAACAGTGGACACTTAATATGGGACGGATGGAGTATATATATATATATATATATATATATATATATATATATATATATATATATATATATATATATATATATATATATATATATATATGGGTAATTGATGTTCTGTACCATCTTAAAAAAAACAAATGTGTCATCTATATAGATCAAATAAATTCTCCCATATTCTAAAAAAAAAATTATGAACTGTAGAATTCTACACCCAAATAATGTCACAATACAAGTTTTGATCTTAACAGTATCTGTATTTATATATTTTCTAATCTATTTTATTTATAATCATCCATAAAAGTTTGAAAACAGTTGCCATGGTTCAAAGACTTTTCTGCTCCGTTGATCTCTGTATTATACCCAACTTTGCTAACAGCGTCCCTTGGTTATTAATTTGGCATTTAGAATCCTTTGTTTTTAAAAATTTGCAATCAGCGTCCCTCGAAGGGACGCTGTTAGCAAAATGGGGTATACTGGAAATTTGTAATCAACGTCCCTCCGAGGAAGGCTGATTGCAAATTTTTTAAAAATAAAGGATTCTAAATGTCAAATTAATAACCAAGGGACGTTGTTTGCAAAATGGGGTATAATATGAAATGTCCCGTTCTTATTGATTAAAAACGTTCCATATTAATTGATTTCGTTGCGAGGTTTTGACCTCTATATGAGACGTTTTTCAAAGACTGCATTCATTTTTAAAACAAACCATAACCTTTATTTCATAGATAAAGGTTTTAAAAAGCTTTACGTAGATTATCAAATAATGATAATCTAAAATATCCTGTTTACACACGACCATTACATAATGGTTTACAATACAACTATGTTACAACAAAATAAGTTTCTTGAATGCAGTTTTTACACAATATCATACAAGCATGGACTCCAAATCTCGTCCTTATTTAAGTATGCGACAGCGGAAGCTCTTAATAATCACCTGAGAATAAACATGCTTAAAACGTCAACAAAAATGTTGGTGAGTTATAGGTTTAACCTATATATATCAAATCATAATAATAGACCACAAGATTTCATATTTCAATACACATCCCATACATAGAGATAAAAATCATTCATATGGTGAACACCTGGTAACCGACATTAACAAGATGCATATATAAGAATATCCCCATCATTCCGAGACACCCTTCGGATATGATATAAATTTCGAAGTACTAAAGCATCCGGTACTTTGGATGGGGTTTGTTAGGCCCAATAGATCTATCCTTAGGATTCGCGTCAATTAGGGTGTCTGTTCCCTAATTCTTAGATTACCAGACTTAATAAAAAGGGCATATTCGATTTCGATAATTCAACCATAGAATGTAGTTTCACGTACTTGTGTCTATTTTGTAAATCATTTATAAAACCTGCATGTATTCTCATCCCAAAAATATTAGATTTTAAAAGTGGGACTATAACTCACTTTCACAGATTTTTACTTCGTCGGGAAGTAAGACTTGGCCACTGGTTGATTTACGAACCTATAACAATATATACATGTATATCAAAGTATGTTCAAAATATATTTACAACACTTTTAATATATTTTGATGTTTTAAGTTTATTAAGTCAGTTGTCCTCGTTAGTAACCTACAACTAGTTGTCCACAGTTAGATGTACAGAAATAAATCGATAAATATTATCTTGAATCAATCCACGACCCAGTGTATACGTATCTCAGTATTGATCACAACTCAAACTATATATATTTTGGAATCAACCTCAACCCTGTATAGCTAACTCCAACATTCACATATAGAGTGTCTATGGTTGTTCCGAACTATATATAGATGTGTCGACATGATAGGTCGAAACATTGTATACGTGTCTATGGTATCTCAAGATTACATAATATACAATACAAGTTGATTAAGTTATGGTTGGAATAGATTTGTTAACAATTTTCACGTAGCTAAAATGAGAAAAATTATCCAATCTTGTTTTACCCATAACTTCTTCATTTTAAATCCGTTTTGAGTGAATCAAATTGCTATGGTTTCATATTGAACTCTATTTTATGAACCTAAACAGAAAAAGTATAGGTTTATAGTCGGAAAAATAAGTTACAAGTCGTTTTTGTAAAGGTAGTCATTTCAGTCGAAAGAACGACGTCTAGATGACCGTTTTAGAAAACATACTTCCACTTTGAGTTTAACCATAATTTTTGGATATAGTTTCATGTTCATAATAAAAATCATTTTCTCAGAATAACAACTTTTAAAGATAACTTTATATGTATGAATCGAATGATGTTATGAACATCATTACTACCTTAAGTTCCTTGGATAAACCTACTGGAAAAGAGAAAAGTGGATCTAGCTTCAATGGATCCTTGGATGGCTCGAAGTTCTTGAAGCAGAATCATGACACGAAAACAAGTTCAAGTAAGATCATCACTTGAAATAAGATTGTTATAGTTATAGAAATTGAACCAAAGTTTGAATATGATTATTACCTTGTATTAGAATGATAACCTACTATAAGAAACAAATATTTCTTGAGGTTGGATGATCACCTTACAAGATTGGAAGTGAGCTAGCAAACTTGAAAGTATTCTTGATTTTATGAAACTAGAACTTTTGGAATTTATGAAGAACACTTAGAACTTGAAGATAGAACTTGAGAGAGATCAATTAGATGAAGAAAATTGAAGAATGAAAGTGTTTGTAGGTGTTTTTGGTCGTTGGTGTATGGATTAGATATAAAGGATATGTAATTTTGTTTTCATGTAAATAAGTCATGAATGATTACTCATATTTTTGTAACTTTATGAGATATTTCATGCTAGTTGCCAAATGATGGTTCCCACATGTGTTAGGTGACTCACATGGGCTGCTAAGAGCTGATCATTGGAGTGTATATACCAATAGTACATACATCTAAAAGCTGTGTATTGTACGAGTACGAATACGGGTGCATACGAGTAGAATTGTTGATGAAACTGAACGAGGATGTAATTGTAAGCATTTTTGTTAAGTAGAAGTATTTTGATAAGTGTATTGAAGTCTTTCAAAAGTGTATAAATACATATTAAAACACTACATGTATATACATTTTAAATGAGTCGTTAAGTCATCGTTAGTCGTTACATGTAAGTGTTGTTTTGAAACCTTTAGGTTAACGATCTTGTTAAATGTTGTTAACCCAATGTTTATAATATCAAATGAGATTTTAAATTATTATATTATCATGATATTATCATGTATGAATATCTCTTAATATGATATATATACATTAAATGTCTTTACAATGATAATCGTTACATATATGTCTCGTTTAAAAATCATTAAGTTAGTAGTCTTGTTTTTACATATGTAGTTCATTGTTAATATACTTAATGATATGTTTACTTATCATAGTATCATGTTAACTATATATATATCCATATATATGTCATCATATAGTTTTTACAAGTTTTAACGTTCGTGAATCACCGGTCAACTTGGGTGGTCAATTGTCTATATGAAACATATTTCAATTAATCAAGTCTTAACAAGTTTGATTGCTTAACATGTTGGAAACATTTAATCATGTAAATATCAATCTCAATTAATATATATAAACATGGAAAAGTTCGGGTCACTACAGTACCTACCCGTTAAATAAATTTCGTCCCGAAATTTTAAGCTGTTGAAGGTGTTGACGAATCTTCTGGAAATAGATGCGGGTATTTCTTCTTCATCTGATCTTCACGCTCCCAGGTGAACTCGGGTCCTCTACGAGCATTCCATCGAATCTTAACAATTGGTATCTTGTTTTGCTTAAGTCTTTTAACCTCACGATCCATTATTTCGACGGGTTCTTCGATGAATTGAAGTTTTTCGTTGATTTGGATTTCATCTAATGGAATAGTGAGATCTTCTTTAGCAAAACATTTCTTCAAATTCGAGACATGGAAAGTGTTATGTACAGCCGCGAGTTGTTGAGGTAATTCAAGTCGGTAAGCTACTGGTCCGACACGATCAATAATCTTGAATGGTCCAATATACCTTGGATTTAATTTCCCTCGTTTACCAAATCGAACAACGCCTTTCCAAGGTGCAACTTTAAGCATGACCATCTCTCCAATTTCAAATTCTATATCTTTTCTTTTAATGTCAGCGTAGCTCTTTTGTCGACTTTGGGCGGTTTTCAACCGTTGTTGAATTTGGATGATCTTCTCGGTAGTTTCTTGTATAATCTCCGGACCCGTAATCTGTCTATCCCCCACTTCACTCCAACAAATCGGAGACCTGCACTTTCTACCATAAAGTGCTTCAAACGGCGCCATCTCAATGCTTGAATGGTAGCTGTTGTTGTAGGAAAATTCTGCTAAAGGTAGATGTCAATCCCAACTGTTTCCGAAATCAATAACACATGCTCGTAGCATGTCTTCAAGCGTTTGTATCGTCCTTTCGCTCTGCCCATCAGTTTGTGGATGATAGGCACTACTCATGTCTAGACGAGTTCATAATGCTTGCTGTAATGTCTGCCAGAATCTTGAAATAAATCTGCCATCCCTATCAGAGATAATAGAGATTGGTATTCCATGTCTGGAGACGACTTCCTTCAAATACAGTCGTGCTAACTTCTCCATCTTGTCATCTTCTCTTATTGGCAGGAAGTGTGCTGATTTGGTGAGACGATCAACTATTACCCAAATAGTATCAAAACCACTTGCAGTCCTTGGCAATTTAGTGATGAAATCCATGGTAATGTTTTCCCATTTCCATTCTGGGATTTCGGGTTGTTGAAGTAGACATGATGGTTTCTGATGCTCAGCTTTGACCTTAGAACACGTCAAACATTCTCCTACGTATTTAGCAACATCGACTTTCATACCCGGCCACCAAAAATGTTTCTTGAGATCATTGTACATCTTCCCCGTTCCTGGATGTATTGAGTATCTGGTTTTATGAGCTTCTCTAAGTACCATTTCTCTCATATCTCCAAATTTTGGTACCCAAATCCTTTCAGCCCTATACCGGGTTCCGTCTTCCCGAATATTAAGATGCTTCTCCGATCCTTTGGGTATTTCATCCTTTAAATTTCCCTCTTTTAAAACTCCTTGTTGCGCCTCCTTTATTTGAGTAGTAAGGTTATTATGAATCATTATATTCATAGATTTTACTCGAATGGGTTCTCTGTCCTTCCTGCTCAAGGCATCGGCTACCACATTTGCCTTCCCCGGGTGGTAACGAATCTCAAAGTCGTAATCATTCAATAATTCAATCCACCTACGCTGCCTCATATTCAGTTGTTTCTGATTAAATATGTGTTGAAGACTTTTGTGGTCGGTATATATAATACTTTTGACCCCATATAAGTAGTGCCTCCAAGTCTTTAATGCAAAAACAACCGCGCCTAATTCCAAATCATGCGTCGTATAATTTTGCTCGTGAATCTTCAATTGTCTAGACGCATAAGCAATCACCTTCGTTCGTTGCATTAATACACAACCGAGACCTTGCTTTGATGCGTCACAATAAATCACAAAATCATCATTCCCTTCAGGCAATGACAATATAGGTGCCGTAGTTAGCTTTTTCTTCAACAACTGAAACGCTTTCTCTTGTTCATCCTTCCATTCAAATTTCTTCCCTTTATACGTTAATGCAGTCAAGGGTTTTGCTATTCTGGAAAAGTCTTGGATGAACCTTCTGTAGTAACCAGCTAGTCCTAAAAACTGGCGTATGTGTTTCGGAGTTTTCGGGGTTTCCCACTTTTCAACAGTTTCTATCTTTGCCGGATCCACCTTAATACCTTCTTTGTTCACTATGTGACCGAGGAATTGAACTTCTTCCAACCAAAATGCACACTTTGAAAACTTAGCGTACAATTCTTCCTTCCTCAATACTTCTAACACCTTTCTCAAATGTTCACCGTGTTCTTGGTCATTCTTTGAGTAAATAAGTATGTCATCAATGAAAACAATGACAAACTTGTCAAGGTATGGTCCACACACTCGGTTCATAAGGTCCATGAACACAGCTGGTGCATTAGTTAAACCAAACGGCATGACCATAAACTCGTAATGACCGTAACGTGTTCTGAAAGCAGTCTTTGGAATATCATCTTCTTTCACCCGCATTTGATGATACCCGGAACGTAAGTCAATCTTTGAATAAACAGACGAGCCTTGTAGTTGATCAAATAAGTCGTCGATTCTCGGTAGTGGGTAGCGGTTCTTGATGGTAAGTTTGTTCAACTCTCGATAGTCGATACACAACCTGAATGTACCATCTTTCTTCTTGACAAACAAAACAGGAGCTCCCCACGGTGATGTGCTTGGTCGAATGAAACCACGCTCTAAAAGTTCTTGTAATTGGCTTTGCAGTTCTTTCATCTCGCTGGGTGCGAGTCTGTAAGGAGCACGAGCTATTGGTGCAGATCCTGGTACAAGATCTATTTGAAATCCAACGAATCGATGTGGGGGTAATCCCGGTAATTCTTTCGGAAATACATCGTGAAATTCTTTTGCAATGGGAACATCATTGATGCTCTTTTCTTCAGTTTGTACTTTCTCGACGTGTGCTAGAACAGCATAGCAACCTTTTCTTATTAGTTTTTGTGCCTTCAAATTACTAATAAGATGTAGCTTCGTGTTGCCTTTTTATCCGTACACCATTAAGGGTTTTCCTTTTTCTCGTATAATGCGAATTGCATTTTTGTAACAAACGATCTCTGCTTTCACTTCTTTCAACCAGTCCATACCGATTATCACATCAAAACTTCCTAACTCTACTGGTATCAAACCAATCTTAAATGTTTCGCTAACCAGTTTAATTTCTCGATTCCGACATATATTATCTGCTGAAATTAATTTACCATTTGCTAATTCGAGTAAAAATTTACTATCCAAAGGCGTCAATGGACAACTTAATTTAGCACAAAAATCTCTACTCATATAGCTTCTATCCGCACCAGAATCAAATAAAACGTAAGCAGATTTATTGTCAATAAGAAACGTACCCGTAACAAGCTCCGGGTCTTCCTGTGCCTCTGTCGCATTAATATTGAAAACTCTTCCGCGGCCTTGTCCATTCGTGTTCTCCTGGTTCGGGCAATTTCTAATAATGTGGCCCGGTTTTCCACATTTATAACAAACTACATTGGCATAACTTGCTCCGACACTACTTGCTCCGCCATTACTCGTTCCGACACCATTTGTTCCTTTCGTTCTATTAACCCCTGGTCCATAGACCTCACACTTCGCCGCGCTATGACCATTTCTTTTACACTTGTTGCAAAATTTGGTGCAGAACCCCGAGTGATACTTTTCACACCTTTGGCATAGCTGCTTCTGATTGTTGTTGTTGTTGCGGTTATTATTGTTGTTGGGATGATTGTTGTAGTTGCTATTGTTGTTGTTGTTGTTGTTGTTGTTGTTGTTGTTGTTGGGCCGTTTGTTGTAGTTGCGATTGATGTTGCGATTGTTGGGATAATTGTTGCGATTATTGTTGTAATTGCTGTTGTTGTTGTATTGGTGATTCTTATCACCGTTTTCCTCCCACTTTCTTTTGACTTGCTTCACATTGGCCTCTTCAGCAGTCTGTTCTTTAATTCTTTCTTCAATCTGGTTCACTAGTTTGTGAGCCATTCTACATGCCTGTTGTATGGAGGCGGGCTCGTGTGAACTTATATCTTCTTGGATTCTTTCCGGTAATACTTTCACAAACGCGTCGATCTTCTCTTCCTCATCTTCGAATGCACCCGGACACAATAGGCACAATTCTGTGAATCGTCTTTCGTACGTGGTAATATCAAATCCTTGGGTTCGTAACCCTCTAAGTTCTGTCTTGAGCTTATTGACCTCGGTTCTGGGACGGTACTTCTCGTTCATCAAGTGCTTGAATGCTGACCACGGTAGTGCGTACGCATCATCTTGTCCCACTTGCTCTAGATAGGTATTCCACCATGTTAACGTAGAACCTGTGAAGGTATGCGTATCGTACTTTACTTTGTCCTCTTCAGTACACTTACTTATGGCAAACACCGATTCGACCTTCTCGGTCCACCGTTTCAATCCTATCGGTCCTTCGGTTCCATCAAATTCCAAAGGTTTGCAGGCAGTGAATTCTTTGTAGGTGCATCCTACACGATTTCCTGTACTGCTAGATCCAAGGTTATTGTTGGTATGTAGCGCAGCCTGTACAGCGGCTATGTTTGAAGCTAGAAAAGTACGGAATTCCTCTTCATTCATATTCACGGTGTGTCGAGTAGTCGGTGCCATTTCCTTCAAAATAGTTAAATGGAACAAGTTAATCATACAGAATATTAAGAGTAGTTAATAGTATTTCGTAGCATAATATGAACTCATTTATAAAAGCTTTTTCTTCATATTAGCGTTTTATAAGTTTAAATTCGGGTAGTACCTACCCGTTAAGTTCATACTTAGTAGCTAATATACAATTCAACTACTACAATTCTATATGAAAAACTGATTATAATAATATTTCACGTTCAAACTTTTACACAATATTTTACAAACTTACAATACCGCTTATTTTACATATAGCATGAAATATAGCACACAATAAATTTGATACAAGATGGTTGTGAAGATAATTCTAGCTAGTACACAAGTCGTTCAGCAAAGGCAATAAAGACACGTAATTCATACGTCCAGAAACAAGTCATGCATTCTGGTTTTACTAGGATTACTTCCCATCCTTGGTCTTGTGGAACATAACCGTTATGGCCGTTGATAAGACAGCGTGTTGTAACGTCGTCAAAGGGACGAGGGTTACGTAATGTCCAACAGTCCCGTAACAATCTAAAAACCTCATTTCTTACCCCAATTACCGACTCCGTCACTTGTGGGAACGTTTTGTTTAATAGTTGTAGCCCGATGTTCTTGTTCTCACTTTGGTGAGAAGCGAACATTACTAATCCGTAAGCATAACTTGCTTCTTTATGTTGCATGTTAGCCGCTTTTTCTAAATCACGAAGTCCAATATTCGGATATATTGAGTCAAAATAATTTCTTAACCCATTGCATAAAATAGCATTTGGGTTCCCCGCAATATATGCGTCAAAGTAAACACATCGTAACTTATGGATTTCCCAATGTGATATCCCCCATCTTTCGAACGAAAGCCTTTTATAAACCAAGGCATTCTTGGAACGTTCTTCGAATGTCTTACAAACTGATCTCGCCTTAAATAGTTGTGCCGAAGAATTCTGACCGACTCTAGACAAGATTTAATCAATCATGTCTCCAGGTAGGTCTCTTAAAATATTGGGTTGTCTATCCATTTTGTGTTTTTATACTGTAAAATAGACAAGAGTTAGATTCATAAAAAAAAAAATACTTATTAATACAAGCAATTTTTACATATATCATAAAGCATAAGCACACTATATTACATATATTACACCACACGAATACAACTATCTTATTCCGACTCGCTTGTTTCTTCTTCTTCGGTTTTGGTTCGTTTTGCCAAGTTTCTAGGGATATATGATGTTCCCCTAATATGAGCCGTCGTGATCCACATTGGTTTAGAAAAACCTGGTGGTTTAGAGGTTCCCGGGTTATTGTTACAACTTAAGGACTTCGGGAGTTGACGATACATATAAAGTTCATCGGGGTTGGAATTAGATTTCTCTATTTTTATGCCCTTTCCCTTATTATTTTCTTTTGCCTTTTTAAATTCAGTTGGGGTAATTTCTATAACATCATCGGAATTCTCGTCGGAATCCGATTCATCGGAGAATTGGTAATCCTCCCAATATTTTGCTTCCTTGGCGGAAACACCATTGACCATAATTAACCTTGGTCGGTTGGTTGAGGATTTTCTTTTACTTAACCGTTTTATTATTTCCCCCACCGGTTCTATTTCTTCATCCGGTTCCGATTCTTCTTCCGGTTCCGATTCTTCTTCCGGTTCCGACTCTTCTTCCGGTTCCTCTTCGGGAACTTGTGAATCAGTCCACGAATCATTCCAATTTACATTTGACTCTTCATTATTATTAGGTGAGTCAATGGGACTTGTTCTAGAGGTAGACATCTATCACATAATATCAAACGCGTTAAGAGATTAATATATCACATAATATTCACATGTTAAAAATATATAGTTTCCAACAAAATTTGTTAAGCAATCATTTTTCAAGTAAACACGGTCGAAGTCCAGACTCACTAATGCATCCTAACAAACTCGATAAGACACACTAATGCAAAATTCTGGTTCTCTAAGACCAACGCTCGGATACCAACTGAAATGTCCCGTTCTTATTGATTAAAAACGTTCCATATTAATTGATTTCGTTGCGAGGTTTTGACCTCTATATGAGACGTTTTTCAAAGACTGCATTCATTTTTAAAACAAACCATAACCTTTATTTCATAGATAAAGGTTTTAAAAAGCTTTACGTAGATTATCAAATAATGATAATCTAAAATATCCTGTTTACACACGACCATTACATAATGGTTTACCATACAACTATGTTACAACAAAATAAGTTTCTTGAATGCAGTTTTTACACAATATCATACAAGCATGGACTCCAAATCTCGTCCTTATTTAAGTATGCGACAGTGAAAGCTCTTAATAATCACCTGAGAATAAACATGCTTAAAACGTCAACAAAAATGTTGGTGAGTTATAGGTTTAACCTATATATATATCAAATCATAATAATAGACCACAAGATTTCATATTTCAATACACATCCCATACAAAGAGATAAAAATCATTCATATGGTGAACACCTGGTAACCGACATTAACAAGATGCATATATAAGAATATCCCCATCATTCCGGGACACCCTTCGGATATGATATAAATTTCGAAGTACTAAAGTATCCGGTACTTTGGATGGGGTTTGTTAGGCCCAATAGATCTATCTTTAGGATTCGCGTCAATTAGGGTGTCTGTTCCCTAATTCTTAGATTACCAGACTTAATAAAAAGGGCATATTCGATTTCGATAATTCAACCATAGAATGTAGTTTCACGTACTTGTGTCTATTTTGTAAATCATTTATAAAACCTGCATGTATTCTCATCCCAAAAATATTAGATTTTAAAAGTGGGACTATAACTCACTTTCACAGATTTTTACTTCGTCGGGAAGTAAGACTTGGCCACTGGTTGATTCACGAACCTATAACAATATATACATGTATATCAAAGTATGTTCAAAATATATTTACAACACTTTTAATATATTTTGATGTTTTAAGTTTATTAAGTCAGTTGTCCTCGTTAGTAACCTACAACTAGTTGTCCACAGTTAGATGTACAGAAATAAATCGATAAATATTATCTTGAATCAATCCATGACCCAGTGTATACGTATCTCAGTATTGATCACAACTCAAACTAGATATATTTTGGAATCAACCTCAACCCTGTATAGCTAACTCCAACATTCACATATAGAGTGTCTATGGTTGTTCCGAACTATATATAGATGTGTCGACATAATAGGTCGAAACATTGTATACGTGTCTATGGTATCTCAAGATTACATAATATACAATACAAGTTGATTAAGTTATGGTTGGAATAGATTTGTTAACAATTTTCACTTAGCTAAAATGAGAAAAATTATCCAATCTTGTTTTACCCATAACTTCTTCATTTTAAATCTGTTTTGAGTGAATCAAATTTCTATGGTTTCATATTGAACTCTATTTTATGAACCTAAACAGAAAAAGTATAGGTTTATAGTCGGAAAAATAAGTTACAAGTCGTTTTTGTAAAGGTAGTCATTTCAGTCGAAAGAACGACGTCTAGATGACCATTTTAGAAAACATACTTCCACTTTGAGTTTAACCATAATTTTTGGATATAGTTTCATGTTCATAATAAAAATCATTTTCTCAGAATAACAAATTTTAAATCAAATTTTATCATAGTTTTTAATTAACTAACCCAAAACAGCCAGCGGTGTTACTACGACGGCGTAAATCCGGTTTTACGGTGTTTTTCGTGTTTCCAGGTTTTAAATCATTAAGTTAGCATATCATATAGATATATAACATGTGTTTAGTTGATTTTAAAAGTCAAGTTAGAAGGATTAACTTTTATTTGCGAACAAGTTTAGAATTAACTAAACTATGTTCTAGTGATTACAAGTTTAAACCTTCGAATAAGATAACTTTATATGTATGAATCGAATGATGTTATGAACATCATTACTACCTTAAGTTCCTTGGATAAACCTACTGGAAAAGAGAAAAGTGGATCTAGCTTCAATGGATCCTTGGATGGCTCGAAGTTCTTGAAGCAGAATCATGACACGAAAACAAGTTCAAGTAAGATCATCACTTGAAATAAGATTGTTATAGTTATAGAAATTGAACCAAAGTTTGAATATGATTATTACCTTGTATTAGAATGATAACCTAATGTAAGAAACAAATATTTCTTGAGGTTGGATGATCACCTTACAAGATTGGAAGTGAGCTAGCAAACTTGAAAGTATTCTTGATTTTATGAAACTAGAACTTTTGGAATTTATGAAGAACACTTAGAACTTGAAGATAGAACTTGAAAGAGATCAATTAGATGAAGAAAATTGAAGAATGAAAGTGTTTGTAGGTGTTTTTGGTCATTGGTGTATGGATTTGATATAAAGGATATGTAATTTTGTTTTCATGTAAATAAGTCATGAATGATTACTCATATTTTTGTAATTTTATGAGATATTTCATGCTAGTTGCCAAATGATAGTTCCCACATGTGTTAGGTGACTCACATGGACTGCTAAGAGCTGATCATTGGAGTGTATATACCAATAGTACATACATCTAAAAGCTGTGTATTGTACGAGTACGAATACGGGTGCATACGAGTAGAATTGTTGATGAAACTGAACGAGGATGTAATTGTAAGCATTTTTGTTAAGTAGAAGTATTTTGATAAGTGTATTGAAGTCTTTCAAAAGTGTATAAATACATATTAAAACACTACATGTATATACATTTTAAATGAGTCGTTAAGTCATCGTTAGTCGTTACATGTAAGTGTTGTTTTGAAACCTTTAGGTTAACGATCTTGTTAAATGTTGTTAACCCAATGTTTATAATATCAAATGAGATTTTAAATTATTATATTATCATGATATTGTCATGTATGAATATCTCTTAATATGATATATATACATTAAATGTCTTTACAACGATAATCGTTACATATATGTCTCGTTTAAAAATCATTAAGTTAGTAGTCTTGTTTTTACATATGTAGTTCATTGTTAATATACTTAATGATATGTTTACTTATCATAGTATCATGTTAACTATATATATATCCATATATATGTCATCATATAGTTTTTACAAGTTTTAACGTTCGTGAATCACCGGTCAACTTGGGTGGTCAATTGTCTATATGAAACATATTTCAATTAATCAAGTCTTAACAAGTTTGATTGCTTAACATGTTGGAAACATTTAATCATGTAAATATAAATCTCAATTAATATATATAAACATGGAAAAGTTCGGGTCACTACAGTACCTACCCGTTAAATAAATTTCGTCCCGAAATTTTAAGCTGTTGAAGGTGTTGACGAATCTTCTGGAAATAGATGCGGGTATTTCTTCTTCATCTGATCTTCACGCTCCCAGGTGAACTCGGGTCCTCTACGAGCATTCCATCGAATCTTAACAATTGGTATCTTGTTTTGCTTAAGTCTTTTAACCTCACGATCCATTATTTCGACGGGTTCTTCGATGAATTGAAGTTTTTCGTTGATTTGGATTTCATCTAATGGAATAGTGAGATCTTCTTTAGCAAAACATTTCTTCAAATTCGAGACGTGGAAAGTGTTATGTACAGCCGCGAGTTGTTGAGGTAACTCAAGTCGGTAAGCTACTGGTCCGACACGATCAATAATCTTGAATGGTCCAATATACCTTGGATTTAATTTCCCTCGTTTACCAAATCGAACAACGCCTTTCCAAGGTGCAACTTTAAGCATGACCATCTCTCCAATTTCAAATTCTATATCTTTTCTTTTAATGTCAGCGTAGCTCTTTAAGCATGACCATCTCTCCAATTTCAAATTCTATATCGGTTCCATTCGGTTCTGGTCCGGTCTTCGAGATTTTTCGATTTTTCTCGTATCATGCAAACCACATTAAAGATATTCTTCCCTAATCTAAAGCACAATATTTAGGGGTAGTCTATGTCATACATTAAAGATATTGTTCCCTAATCTAAAACACAAAATTTGGAATCGTAAATTTTTCATATATGATAGTAAATGAATACAAAATTTGTACTTTTAAGTTTTTACAAATCAGTCACATTATAAATAGTAAACTTTTCATGTTTTACAAATAAGTATAAAAAATTTATTTTTAATTTTCTGCAAATCAACCACAACATTTTCACTTGTTATAAATTAACTACACAACTTTTCATTTATTAATAACTATTATTATTATTATTTTTATTATTATTATTATTATTATTATTATTATTATTATTATTATTATTATTATTATTTTTATTATTATTATTATTATTATCATTCCCTAATCTAAAACACCAAATTTATGAATAGTAAACTTTTCATATTTTACAAATAAATACAAAATTTTTACTTTTAATTTTCTACAAATCAACCACAATATGGATAGTAAACTTTTCATATTTTACAAATACATACACAACATTTTCACTTTTAACTTTCTACAACTCAACCATAATATTCACTTATTACAAATCAATCACATAACTTTTTATTTATTAATAACTACTAATTTTAATATTATTATTATTATTATTATTATTATTGTTATTATTATTATATTATTGTTATTATTATTATTATTATTATTATTATTATTATTATTATTATTATTATTATTATTATTATTATTATTATTATTATTAAACGACTATTTCAGCATCACTTAGGGGGACTGAACCACCTTCGCGATCATTACAACCCACACACGCTACGGAGGAAACTCACCTGAAAACCGGGATGGGAAAACGCCCCAAGGAGATTTAAACCCGAAAAAATTCTCAAAGTTTGTTATTACTCTTTTGAAGATAAGGACATAAGTAGATTTGTTATTTTTATAATAATTAGAGTTTACATTTTTTTTTTTTAAAGACACTCTAGGGTTGGTATTCATTGTATTCATTCAGAAAAAAATAAAAGAAAATATTTTTTACAGCAGGTTATCATACATCTGATGTAAGATATCATATTATCATACATATGATGTGTGATAACTAAAAGTAATAAAATATGACTAACGAATGAAATAAAAATGTTTAGGGTTTATAAATTAGGATTTAAGATTTTGAGTTTAGATTTTTGGGTTGAGGGGTTTAGATTTAGTTTTTAAAATGAACGGTTTAGAGTTTAGGGTTTATGGGTCTAAACACTAAACTTAAAATCACGTTAAAAATAGAGAAAAATAACCCTCATACTTGGTTATCATACATCATTTGTATGATAAACTGCTGTAATTAAATGTTTTTTCTTAATTACACAATGAATATTAACCATAAAAATAAAAATAAAAATCTAAAATCTAAACTCTAATTTTAATATTATAAAAATAACAACTTTTACTTTTCTCCTTATCTACCGTTATTTCGTTTGATCTTATACTTATGACTTTAGTAGTATTATTAAACTTACTATTATTTATAAAAAAAATTCGCTTTTAAAGGGTCCATTTTCAGTTATTGAACAGGGCCCATTAATTTAACAGAACGGTCATGTTCACGAGCCTACAGCTGGATTGGATTTGGGTAACACTTTCGGCCTAGGGCTATGGACTAATATCATAGGGTAATTGAACTCGGCTATTACTAAAGATTGATTTTTGGTGATGTTTTCGGTTAAAGATGAGATAATTTTTTTGTTATTGAAAGATCAAACTTTTATTAAAAAGGAACAACATTACAGAGAAAGAGAAACTCAAGAGAGTCCAAAGAAACAACAACTCGAGACTATACAGGACATACACAGAGATATACAAGAGCCTAACATCTAGGCTTAACAAAAAAAACAACTCGAAAGATAGTAACAAAGGGTAAGGGAAAAGCTCTTACAACTCAGTTGTATCACCAGATAATTAACGAACTTTTAACAAGCCAATAAAATACCGACTACAGTGCTGTAAAACAGCTACAAAGCATTCGAGTTGTTTTGAAAGATGATAAATTTATTAGCTTTTGGAAGGACAAATGGAAAGATGGGTAGGTTTTGAAAGACAGACACCCAAAGCTGTTTCATCTCGAGGTCCATAAAGATTGCAAGGTCGTTGGTTGCTTGGTGGAGGGTACATAAGTTTGGGAATGGACTTGCGACTTTCAAGGTTCTCGTTCAGCTTCACAATTTCATAATATGGTTGAAGATATTGCAACGATGGCGCTTTCAAACTCTAAGAAGCTATTTCATGCGTTGGGATTTTCCAAGTTGGTAGTACGAGACGTCACATTGATAATAGGGCTCTTCAAGGTGGCTCAGTTGGTACATTGTGGGTGAAGTTTATGTCCCATAAGATTAATATTTTGATTTGGAGGGCCGCAATGGAAAAGTTTCCTACTCTATTTTTATTTCTCAGCTTGTGCCATGGAGATTAATGATATTCGACGTCCCGTTTGTCCGCACAATGTGGAATCATTGAGTCACATATTGTTTTCGTGTGACATTGCGGTGGAGATTTGGAGGAAAGTGAGAGCTTGTATAGATATTCATTCACTGAGTTTTGAGGGGTGGGTCGAATGGATTCCGTGGTTTATGTTTGTACACTTTTAGGCTACCTTATAGATTTTATGAGGTAAGGTTGATCTAATGACATTGGGTGATGCTTTTGGGTGATTTGGATGGAGTTGTATGCTTGTTGGCGATTCCCAGAAGGTAGTAAGATGGTATATTACTTTACACCACCACGATACGTTGGTTTGATTATTGTGAACATGGTAAACTCTTTTTCGTATTAGTTGAGAGCATGTATGGGATTGTGTTTCCCTTTTTATAGAGCAATGTTGGGTCGTTTCTCATATTTCGATGCTTTAGATTAGTCTCCAAGGTTGTCTTTAGAAGCTTTAGTTGAATTTTCTTTTGATTATCTCTTGGATTGCAGGAGACCAGGAAACTAAAGTTGAACCATTCCTCTTTAGTATTTGTGGGCGATAATGTTTGATATCTCCATCCTGCCTTTATCATATCTTTACACTAGGTGATCTCGTGACTCACCTTTGTGTCTTCAGTCTTGGTAAACATGACACCTTCGTAAGAAGGTATCTTCGATATTATTCTTGGTTTTTACCTTCGTTGTTGTCTAAGCTATGGGGTACGCTATCAAACCCCCAAGTTTAAATTTAGGAAATGATCACTTGAGAGCTTGGTGAAATTAAACTCTATGCTCAGTTAAGGCCTTGTCTAATCAACTTTTATCTTTTATTATAGCCCATGTTTGTGCAATTTCTTTTTTACCCTCAAAATTTAAATCGCTAAAAGGGTAAGATCGTAATTTTTATGGTATGGCTGTCGAGGAGTTTTGAATTGTGAAATATGATGGGACGTTTTTTTACAAAGTTTCAGGTTGGGTTATTTAGTGTTTTCTTCTTCAACAAGTGCTTCTTTATTTATTTCCTCCTTTTTTGATCGAGTTCTTCAATCGTCCCTTCAAGGTATCATCTCTCTCATTTTTTGTTATTTTTTATGGAAAAGGTAGGATTCAGTGTTTGCACTAGTTCTGTAACATTTGATCATTGTGCTCGTTTGAGGCAAACCCTAGGGTATTCGGTTGATGATCTGATTCTGCCAGAATCGGGGAACAAAATGCTCGATTTTCCTTATGGTTATATCGGTGTTTATACTCAAATGTTTACTGAATGCAATCTTAGGGTTCCAATTTCCTCTTTTTATTTTAGTGTTTTGAACCACTTCAAGGTGCATTTGTCGATTGTTCATCCTCTGGCCACTAAAAAGATCATGTCCTTCGAGGTTATGTGCAGAGCATATGGTGGTGAACCCTTTGTTGATCTCTTCCATTGTTCTTTAATATTTGTGACGCTGGTAACTGGATCACGGTGGCCAAGCGTAGTAAGAAACATGGTGGTCTTGAAGATACTCCTATGTGTTTTTCTACGCAGGTCCCTGACGTTCGTGGGTGGAAATCATCTTTTGTTTATATGAAAATAGAATTATTTTTCCTTCTCTTTACCCTTCTGTTGTGGATGTTAAAAGAACTGCTCTTCCTAAAGAGTATAATGATCATATTCCTGAAGCTGCATAGAGTCCCCCCTTTTTGGTAGAATCTGTCGTCATCCTATCATTCCTTCAACTTTCCCTGATTCAATTTTGTTTAAGCTTGGAATGTTTCCTTCTTGGGAGAAAGGCAAGGAAAACCCTGGGTTACTTGGTGGGGACAAGGGTAGGTTGTGTTGCATTAGGTCAGATGTTTTCATTCCTTTCTATTTTATTTTTCTCATTCTTGTGTTCTTTTGCATAAATGGTTTTGAGCAACGCGATTAAATCACTTGGTGTTAAGGAGATAACCATTGATGCTCGTGCTGCTTCGACAATAATTAAGGACCTTGGTACACCTACTTGTTTCGGATTTTTGGAGGTGGAAAGCAAGGTTAAAGGTTCTAGGACAGTGTTTAGTACCCTAAGAGTGGCGGGTGAAGCAAAGGTTTCTTTTGAACATGAAATCATTGACGTGTATGCTCAGCCTGAGCGAATTCAGTTGAGGGCTTCAAAGAGAAAGAAGGTTGCTATAATGAAGAAGTAATCTGTCCAAGCTTCTTCTGCTCTTAAGAGAGCACAGTTTTCCCTTGATGATGAGGATATCGGTTATTTTGTTCCTTTTGAAGGTTTTGGTGAGAACATCCCTTTAGGTATTTGAAGTTTACCTCTTTTTTATCAGCTACTCATTTTTTTATTCTTATTTGCTAAGCTTTATCTTTTTGTAGATCCATTACCTGCTATTCCATCCTCTTCTGTTTACCATGATCTTGTTAAAGGTCTTAATTCTCATGAATTTGAAGCTTTTTATGCTGATACCCAAAGGTTGATGGATGATTATGTTGTCCAAAGCTATCGATCTATGATGATGGATCATCTTATGTTATCCCATTTGAAGAAGCGTGACCAGGATATCTCAATTTTAGAGGCGGGCCTTAGTGGTTTGAAACAACAGAATGCTGCAAATAGTGAATTACACTAGGTGTCCAAGGTGGTCTAATATCGGCTAAAAAGTCATGTTTTCACCTCAGTATTGAGGCCCAAAAACAATAAAGTTTCGAGCTTTATATCCAAAATACTTGCTTCCTCGGTTAAATTTGAAGATCAAGTGATTACGAAGACGGTGAAAAAAGAATTGAGAGAATCGGAGCTAAAACGAAGATTCTAGAGCGAAAACGGTGAAAGACAAGAAACCAAGCTACGATCAAGGAAATCAATTTACGATCCAGTAAAATCAGCAAGCCAAACGGCCTGCCAAACGGCTTGCCACAATGTAAAATGGTTTGCCAAACGGCCAAAGCAAACGGGCATCAAAAGCGGGCCACCATTGTAAACAGGCCCTGCAAACGGCTTTCGAAACGGCTTGGCAAACGGCCTGTCAGCCGTTTGCAGGCAAAAATTCACTTCTATTTAAAGGGTCTTTGTCATCCATTTTTACACACACTTCAATTCACTTCTTTCTCTCTCTTTCTACAATATTAGTCATACTTTCAAGGTCTTCGACTCCGTGCGGGAAACCTAGTACCCGAAGAAGAACGCCAAAGATTGTATTAGGAGCAGTCTGGAGTTTGAAGTTGTCACTTTTGTATTCGGAACTCGTTTAATCTACCGGTACTTCTATCCTTTGTCTTTATATAATGTCTTCCATTATTATACTTTGTGATATTGTTGCCATGATTAGTGAGTAGTTATATTTAGTGTATGCTATGATATAGTCAGTTATAATGACGAAATAATGTTATGGTTTGTGTATGTTGTCGAGATGCTTTTCGATTATGATTTAAACTCAATCGCTTTTCCAACTAATAGAACGTAGTTATCGGCTCTGTTATTGGGAAGTCACGAACCCCGATTCAGAATACGCTATCTGTGTCACCCCTTGGTAAGAGAAATCTATTGGATACAACGTAAGTTTGACTGAGGCACACCGGTTGTAGTAAGTCCACCGAGCCTTGGATTCCAACTGCGGACTCTTTCATAGTGAAACATCTAGCTAGACCTCTAGTACATTGTCGGTCCTAGACCATGCTAGTGTAGCCACCAAGCATATAAACTTCGTACGTGCACGCTGAAGCAAAACGGTTGTTGTAAGCTGTACCACTGCTAAGTAAGGCCATGGAACCTGGTCAGTGTTGATTAGTACACTGCACCATAACGCGGTCTCATGCATTGCACCCCGCTTGAGGGATTCTTGGTTAATTAAGGAACTGTTTGTTTAAATACATAAAGGATTGAACCGTTAGGAAACCGAACGTTTTCATGGAAGTCAACCTTGACTTGGCCATGGTTTCTTTATGGTTGAACTCTTTTAAGGGCCTAACTATCTTTTAAACCCAATCATTAACAAAACCTTCAAAACACATCAATTCTCTCGGATATGGCAAACCTTGTATTCTATTATGCTTAAGAAAGTTTAGACCTTTGTGGAATGTTAATACGTCACCCAACCGAGTCGCTCAATTGGATGAGCCGTCTGAACGTGTATGCCTGTAGTAAGACTGCACGTCTATTCAGAATCTTCAAGCCTAACGCATTACCCAGTGACATGTCTTATGGCAGGGGCATTTAGGACCAATGTAATGAATATAAGGTCAATACCTATTCATGAGCCAGCATTCCATAATCTCGGTAAAGTAACTGATGAAATCATAGTATGCGCTTGTTTTAACCTTATCTGAATTAAAAATTTTATCGCATTTACTTTACTTTATCTTATAAATTAGAAAACCGAAAATTAGGTAAAAAAACCACTACTCCATTACTTTAGGATTATCTTAAGCTTTACTTATAGGTTCGATTATACTGATATCTCAAAAATAGGACTCTAGGTCATACTTCCCTTAATCATAATAAGGAGTATTACGATTTAGGCCCCGCTAAATATAAATTTAAAACAAACGCTCTCTTGATAAGCCGGTTCTGACGCCTTGCGACCTAACGACACCGCATAAATAAAACCGTCCGTTTTGGCCATATCATAAGGAGGTGAAGTTTTTGGCGTCATTGTTGGGGAACTGGTATCAGACAATACTGCTTTTATCAAACTTATCCACAAGCATTCAGTGGTGTCTAAGAAAGACAATTATACACTGACTTGGTTGTTGGATTTTCCGAACAGTCTCCAATTATATTGGAACTAAAAGGATCCTGCCTCTCCGTAGTCGGCCTGGCCACTTGCTTTGTTGAATAGTTCGTGCGAAGCTCTATTATCGAAATACTAGGGAATCAGTAGCAAGAACCAAAAACATAATTAAACTTAGGATAATTAGATTAGATTACCTTAGAGTACCTTAGACTATTTTAAACTACTATAGATTACCTTAGAATAAATTAGGTTGCCTTAGATTAAATTAAGAACTTAGCTTATCTGCTTAAATCTTAAAACAACAAAAAGGCATACCTAGTGTATGACCCAAACCCAACCTAGACCAGGGCCGTTGTTATTCGTACCTAATCCAGACGCAATAATCTCTAAAGCACGCAAGGAAGAACGAATAAGAAATCAAATGGCGTTACGCGTTACTTTAGCAGAAAACACCAAACCCTCGATTGAAGGTCGAGGAGGACCGATCAGATTCCCAGAGATTCAAGGACACTCATTCGAGTTAAAGTATCACATCATACAGCTTATCCAAAATGGCTGTCAATTTCAAGGATTACCGAATGATTATCCTAATTCTCACCTTGATAAATTCATATCTCTTTCGAACTCCTACAAACAGCCAGGGATCGGACAAGATATAGTTCGGCTATACTTGTTCCCCTATTCTCTCACTCATCATGCATAAACGTGGTTTGAAGGATTGGAATAAGATTCCATCACGTCCTGGACGGAGATGGCTACTAAATTCGTAACCAAATATTTCCCTCCTTCTAAACAAACCAAGCTCAAGAATGACATCATTAACTTTAAACAAAGTTATGATGAATCTCTTTACACCGCATAGGAGCGATTCAAAACCCTACTGAAGAAATGCCCTAATCACCAGTTAGAACGGTCAGCCCAAATATGTACCTTCTACAATGGTCTTACGGTAAATCATAGGGCGACGATCGATGCAGCAGCTCAAGGAAATCTGATGCATCAAACTGCAGACGAAGCATGGGAGTTGCTAGAGAACATGACAATGCATCATCATGACTGGAACATTGGTGAAACAACTTCCTCATCTGCCCCACTCTTCGCACTTAATAATCAAACGAAGGCCATCAAATCCCTCACGGATAAGATGGAATTTCTTGCCAAACAACTCGGAGAATTAAAGACGCAGCCGCAACAGGTTAACCAGGCTCAGGCTTGTGTTAGTTGTACCAACCCGCAACCCACTGAAGAATATCAAGTTGAGTACGAGAACCCTGACGGTTCAGTTTGTTACGTTCAATACCCAGCTCGTCAATCAAATCCCGATTTTAATCAACAACCTAGGGTTAACCAATTTCAAAGAAACAACCAGCCTTTTCGCTATTGTTACCTACCTTATCCACCCCAACAATCTTAATTGACCTACGATCAACTACTTTCACTCACTAGCCCTCCAGCTGAGGAAAATTCCCCAACCACCTAAATTATGAAAGTAACCAACCCTACTATCGGGACTGATGATCTGTTGACTCAGTTAATTCAAGGACAACAATAATTAAATCAGAGAACTGCATCTAGACAAGACCAGACAGAGATACTAATGAGAAATCAATTGGCTCTGCTCAAAAGTCTAGAAACGCAGCTCGGACAGTTATCACAACGCCTTGAAACCCGACTACAAGGAAGATTACCTAGTAATACTATCCAAATTCCTCACATAGAGGAAGCGAAGCAAATGGATTCCGTAATTCCAGAGGAAGAACCACGGAGAATGTCAACTAGGCTCAAGAACAAATCAACATATACTCAGAAGTTGCCCGCTCAGACTCCAATTCATGTACTTTACCCTGGAAGGCTACAAAAGGAACCATCCAAGCTTGATTCCTTCAAACTTGATGGAAGATTCCTGGACACCATGTCCAAAGATCCTAATCAGAAGAGATACATCCGAAGGCTTCTCTCTACAAAGGAGAGGATAACAGATTCCAACAAAATTTCACTAAGTGAAGAATGCTCGGCATTACTCAGAAACTCTCTAACGCAAAAGCTAGGAGATACGGGCCGATTCATTTTCCCGTGTTCAATCTACCAGTCTGAAACCATTTATGCGCTAGCAGATTTAAGAGCAAGTATTAACCTAATACCCAACTCTCTTTACAAGAGATTAGAACTAGGAGACTTGTCACCAACCAAAATGACAATCCAGCTTGTCGATCACACAATTCGATATCCTAAGGGCATAGTTGAGAACGTCTTGGTGAAAGTAGACAAATTATTGTATCCTACAGAGTTCGTAGTGATGGACTGATAAGGCTAAAAAGGAACATATATTTTATAGCAATATCCCTCCTAAATAATAGGTTTTCATATGTAATTGCATTATATTTTCATTGTAATTGTTTAAATAAATAAGTGCGAAGACAAAAGGCGAAAACGAAGATTTGAAGACACAAACGTCCAAAAAGCTCAAATGTTCAAGATACAATTCAAAAGGTTCAATTTATTGATGAAAAATGTCTAAAAATGACAAGAGTACAAGTTACAAAACGCAAAGTACAAGATATTAAATTGTACGCAAGGACGTTCGAAAATCCGGAACCGGGACCTGAGCCAACTATCAACGCGCGACGCAACGGTGCAAAAATTACAAGTCAACTATACACATAAATAAAATATAATATATAAATAATTATTAAAAATTATATATATATATTATATTATTATTTAATAACGTCGACAAGCAAGGTTCCAAAATTGTGTGAGCTGTATTTTCAAACTCCACGACTCGCGGAGTTTGAAGGCCAAAAACTCCACGACTCGCGGAGCTGTCAGAAATCAAAATGCCTATAAAAGGCCATGCATTCGTTCGATAAAAATATAAAATAATAATAATAATACTCAGTAATAAATAAATAATAAATATATATATATATATATATATAATATATATATAAATATAGTATAGGATAGTTTTATATTAGTTAGTTTGGGTTATGTAAAGGTTATTTTACGGGTTTTTGAAGTCGAAATTCTGTCCGTGTAACACTACGCGATAAATACTCAATGTAAGTTATGTTCTCCTTTTTAAATTAATGTCTCGTGCTTAAGTTATTATTATGCTTATTTGAGCCGAAGTAATCATGATGTTGGGCTAAATATTAAAGACGGGGTAATTGGGCTTTGTACCATAATTGGGGTTTGGACAAAAGAACGACACTTGTGGAAATTAGACTATGGGCTATTAATGGGCTTTATATTTTTTTAACTAAATGATAGTTTGTTAATTTTAATATAAAGATTTACAATTGAACGTACCTATAAATAACCATATACACTCGATCGGACACGATGGGTGGGGTATTTATATGTACGAATAATCGTTCATTTAACCGGACACGAGAATGGATTAATAGTCTATGAAATTATTAAAACAGGGGTGAAATTATGTACAAGGACACTTGGCATAATTGATAACAAAGTATTAAAACCTTGGGTTACACGCAGTCGATATCCTGGTGTAATTATTAAACAAAGTATTAAACCTTGTTACAGTTTAAGTCCCCAATTAGTTGGAATATTTGACTTCGGGTATAAGGATAATTTGACGAGGACACTCGCACTTTAAATTTATGACCGATGAACTGTTATGGACAAAAACCAGACGGACATATTAAATAATCCAGGACAAAGGACAATTAACCCATGGGCATAAAACTAAAATCAACACGTCAAACATCATGGTTACGGAAGTTTAAATAAGCATAATATATTTTATTTCATATTTTCTCGTACTTTTATTTATTGTCATTTTAATTATTGTTATTTATTTTATTGTTATTTAAATATCGTCATTTACTATACGCTTCGCTTAAAATATAAATCGACAAACCGGTCATTAAACGGTAAACCCCCTTTTATATATTATTATATATAATTATATATATTTTGTACAAATATAGTTGTTTAAAAATATAGTGTGCAATAAGCCCGCTCCCCGTGAAACGAACCGGACTTACTAAAAACTATACTACTCTACGATTAGGTACACTGCCTATAGTGTTGTAGCAAGGTTTAGGTATATCCCATTTGTAAATAAATAATTAAAACTTGTGTAATTTGTAACGTATTTCGTAGTAAAATATAGTACTATCACGTTCCCCTCCGCTACCACATCATGGACATTAAGGAAGACCTACACACACCAATAGTGTTAGGAAGACCTTTCATGAATATAGCTAGGACTGTCATTGATGTGTACAATCAAACCTTAATCTTGCTATCACATGGGGAGAGCGTTACCTTCAAAATTGATCGACTTACCAATGTTTCTGGATAGGCAGAGATATTTGCTATTTCCACTCGACAGATCACTTCCGATGATGAGTCCCCACCACCAGCCGATGATATCGAAATGGGTGTCAAGTCACAGTCGGCTGACGGCCCAGAAATGGATGAAGAGGATTCAGCGAAGAAATAGAGGAAGAGGAAGAATCTAAGGAGGAAGAGGAATGGGAGATGTAAAAGAAACTGCGATGATACCTTCTCTAAGCATAGAACACCATGAAGAATTAATGAGGATTGAGACGGAGGATAATAGTTTAATTATTCGTTTCAAGAAGAAAATTGAGAAGGCTAAAATTTAAGATATAGAGATTGACCCTGCAAGTGTCGAAGTGAAGAACCAGAATACTGAAAATGCCCGTTCATCAGACGAATCCTCAGAAGAATATTATACCAATGATGACGACAAAGAGCAACACGAAGACATTCTGGATGATTCATATTCTCCAACCGAACCAGATCAGGAGGAGCCAGACTCTTCTTCAGATCGGATTCCTGTCATACCTACTCACGCCGATATGATAACATTCATCAATGACACCGATGAATTTGAAGATATTCTCGAAGTCATCCGTAAATTAACAATTGATTTCACACTATGCTTAATGGAACGGATCATGGCTATCAGATATGAGTACAACCTCTATCTCCGGAGAGAAGACAATAATGATGAAATCTTAGAAGGACGCATTCAAGACATTATCAACACTCTTCATGATCATATCTACCACGAAGAAAGGCAACGAGAGCACAGTTCAGTGGTTTGCACTATTCTCGAGACAAGATTTTGTCCAGATCAGAAGATCATTTACTCTAAGGTTTACAACGTCTTAGCCGAATCTGAACTTCCGTTCTCAGCAAATCAACGAGCACTACTAACTCTCATCCGAAAGCATTCGGATCTCTCCACCGGAAGCCCGACTTATCACTCTGATTTGCAAATGATAAAAGATATTCACAGCTTCTTCGCTCTCTTGGAAAGAGATAATTTTGAAAGCACACCAGAGAGGCTAGTGATTTACATAACAATTGATCACCATGCTGATCTAATTATCAAGGAATTACAAGACGTAGTAGCAGAAGAAGGAAGACGCAACAATCCATTTTCACATCTTGAACTAGACCTAGTCAATATTGCCACTTATGTTACGAAGCAGATATCACGTATCTTCCACGAATCCACGGATCCTAGTTTCATATTCAAAGCTGGATGTCGGTCAAAGACGGTGACATTAATGCTTGGGTCAGGGCTGCTCTTTACTTCTTTTCAGCTTCACCTCTTAGTAAATCTGTGCAAGGCTACAGACTCTTACTGTGTTGATCACCGTTCAGAAGATTTTGAGATACTGAAGATACAATTCCTGACATTATTTGAAGACCTCCGAAATGAGCATCCTATGATAGAAATAATCACCACCAGTCCTGCCTCAATGATCAACGCTCATGGATCAATCAGCAGAGCCGTGGATTATATTCTCATCGGACTTCAAGCCTTGTCACGAGCCGAAACCGCACATTACCTATCTTTCAGAAGATCTTCAAGAGAAGTACCGGATCTGCTACCACTTTTGGTCCGATACTTTCTCAGGAATTATCCACCAAGACTCACATTCCCTCGAGAAGACAACGATTACAACTACCAGAGGAGAATGTCTGCTTTTTAGGCATCATTACGATCGAGCCAACGACCTTAAACAAAAGCGCTTCTCGGGAGGCAACCCGTGCGATAAAGTAGAATAGAAGAATAAAGGATGACAAATGAGCCGATCAATAAAGGACGTACCTTCCAAGATTGCTGAAATAACCTATCTTCATCCACTAGGGGTACTCCTTTCTTCCCATTACAAGCTCAAATTTTAATTATGCCACATCCTAGCTTATCATGAAGTGTGGAATTACAACCCAAATAAACACTAGACAAATATTCCCAACTCTTCAACTAAAACTCCTAAGTGTGGGATACACTAGGAACATTGAGGACAATGTTCGTCTAAGTATGGGATGTTGGTACTGAAATGTCCCATTCATATTGATTATAAACGTTCCATATTAATTGATTTCGTTGCGAGGTTTTGACCTCTATATGAGACGTTTTTCAAAGACTGCATTCATTTTTAAAACAACCATAACCTTTATTTTATCTATAAAGGTTTAAAAGCATTACGTAGATTATCAAATAATGATAATCTAAAATATACCATTTACACACGACCATTACATAATGGTTTACAATAAGAATATATTACATCAAAAATAAGTTTCTTGAATGCAGTTTTTACATAATATCATACAAGCACGGACTCTAAATCTTGTCCTTATTTTAGTACGCAACAGCGGAAGCTCTTAATAATCACCTGAGAATAAACATGCTTAAAACGTCAACAAAAATGTTGGTGAGTTATAGGTTTAACGTATATATTATCAAATCATAATAATAGACCACTAGATTTCATATTTCAATATACATCCCATACATAGAGATAAAAATCATTCATATGGTGAACACCTGGTAACCAACATTAACAAGATGCATATAAGAATATCCCCTATCATTCCGGGAAATCCTTCGGACATGATAAAAACAACATCGAAGTACTAAAGCATCCGGAACTTTGGATGGGGTTCGTTAGGCCCAATAGATCTATCTTTAGGATTCACGTCAATTAGTAGATCGGTTTACTAATTCTTAGGTTACCAAGCAAAAGGGGCATATTCGGCTTCGATCATTCACCCATATAATGTAGTTTCATTTACTTGTGTCTATTTCGTAAAACATTTTATAAAACTGCATGTATTCTCATCCCAAAATATTAGATTTTAAAAGTGGGACTATAACTTACTTTCACAGATTTTTACTTCGTCGGGAGTAAGACTTGACCACTGGTCGATTCACGAAACTATAATAAATATATACATATATATATATCAAAGTATGTTCAAAATATATTTACAACATTTTTAATACATTTTGATGTTTTAAGTTTATTAAGTCAGCTGTCCTCGTTAGTAACCTACAACTAGTTGTCCATAGTTAGATGTACAGAAATAAATTGATATATATTATCTTGAATCAATCCACGACCCAGTGTATACACGTCTCAGGCTAGATCACAACTCAAAGTATATATATTTTTGGAATCAACCTCAACCCTGTATAGCTAACTCAAACATTACTGCATAGAGAGTGTCTATGGTTGTTCCAAATAATATATATACATGGGTCGATATGATATGTCAAAATATTTGCATACGTGTCTATGGTATCCCAAGATTACATAATATATTAGAATACATGTATAATACAATATAAGTTAGCTAGGATATGATTTGTATAGAATTATTACAATATTTCCCGTAGCTATAACAATCAAAAAATATCTAATCTTGTTTTACCCATAACTTCTTCGTTTTAAATCCGTTTTGAGTGAATAAAATTGCTATGGTTTCATATTGAACTCTATTTTATGAATCTAAACAGAAAAAGTATAGGTTTTTAGTCGGAAATATAAGTTACAAGTCGTTTTTTTAAGAAGTAGTCATTTCAGTCGAAAGAACGACGTCTTGATGACCATTTTGAAAAACATACTTCCACTTTGAGTTTAACCATGATTTTTGGATATAGTTTCATGTTCATAAGAAAAATCATTTTCCCAGAAGAACAACTTTTAAATCAAAGTTTATCATAGTTTTTAATTATCAAACCCAAAACAGCCCGCGGTGTTACTACGACGGCGTATGTCCAGTTTTACGGTGTTTTTCGTGTTTTCAGGTTTTAAATCATTAAGTTAGCATATCATATAGATATAGAATATGTGTTTAGTTGATTTTAAAAGTCAAGTTAAAAGGATTAACTTTTGTTTGCGAACAAGTTTAGAATTAACTAAACTATGTTCTAGTGATTTCAAATTTAAACCTTCGAATAAGGTAGTTTTATATATATGAATCGAATGATGTTATGAACATCATTACTACCTCAGGTTTTGTGGATAAACCTACTGGAAATGAGAAAAATAGATCTAGCTTCAAAGGATCCTTGGATGGCTTGAAAGTTCTTGAAGGAGAATCATCACACGAAAACAAGTTCAAGTAAGATTTTCACTCGAAATAAGATTGTTATAGTTATAGAAATTGAATCAACGTTTGAATATGAGTATTACCTTGTATTAGAAATATATATTACTATAAATAAGAAAGATTTCTTGAGGTTGGATGATCACTTTACAAGATTGGAAGTAAGCTAGCAAACTTGGAAGTATTCTTGATTTTATGAAACTAGAACTTATAGAATTTATGAAGAACACTTAGAACTTGAAGATAGAACTTGAGAGAGATCAATTAGATGAATAAAATTGAAGAATGAAAGTGTTTGTAGGTATTTTTGGTCGTAGGTATATGGATTAGATATAAAGGATGTGTAATTTTGTTTACATGTAAATAAGTCATGAATGATTACTAATATTTTTGTAATTTTATGAGATATTTCATGCTAGTTGCCAAATGATGGTTCCCACATATGTTAGGTGACTCACATGGGCTGATAAGAGATGATCATTGGAGTGTATATACAAATAGTATATACATCTAAAAGCTGTGTATTGTACGAGTACGAATACGGGTGCATACGAGTAGAATTGTTGGTGAAACTGAACGAGGATGTAATTGTAAATTTTTTTTTTAAGTAGAAGTATTTTGATAAGTGTCTTGAAGTCTTTCAAAAGTGTATGAATACATATTAAAACACTACATGTATATACATTTTAACTGAGTCGTTAAGTCATCGTTAGTCGTTACATGTAAATGTTGTTTTGAAACCTTTAGGTTAACGATCTTGTTAAATGTTGTTAGCCCATTGTTTATTATATCCAAAGAGATGTTAAATTATTACATTGTCATGATATTATGATATATTAATATATCTTAGTATGATATATATACAGTTAAATGTTGTTACAACGATAATCGTTACATATATGTCTCGTTTCGAAATCATTAAGTTAGTAGTCTTGTTTTTACATATGTAGTTCATTGTTAATACACTTAATGACATGTTTACTTATCATTTATCATGATTAAACATAGTCTATCAATATCTTAATATGATTCATATGTATTTAGTAAGACGTTGTTATAACGATAATCGTTATATATATCGTTTCGAGTTTCTTAATTCAATAAACTCAATTTTATGTATATAACTCATTATTAAAATACCTAATGAGATACTTACTTATCATAATATCATGTTAACTATATATATATAATCATATATATGTCATCATATAGTTTTTACAAGTTTTAACATTCATGAATCACCGGTCAACTTGGGTGGTCAATTGTCTGTATGAAACCTATTTCAATTAATCAAGTCTTAACAAGTTTGATTGCTTAACATGTTGGAAACACTTAATCATGTAAATAACAATTTCATTTAATATATATAAACATGGAAAAGTTCGGGTCACTACAGGTATAATCTTTTTGTACTATATTTAAACAACCCATTACAAAGATTCCGAGCTCTTAAGCCAAATTTCAAATTTTTAATACGAAAAAGCCTTTCCGAAAAAGTATTTTCGAAAACCTAAAATGTTTGTAAATAAAACTAAGACTTAAGTAAGATAAAAATCTTGTTGGGACGAACCGAATCTCTAATAGAGCATTACATGACATGGCATTATCGACCTAAATTGATTATGGTGAGGCACCCAAATAAGACCAGCATTCATCTTTAATGCTTCGCTATTTTCCACTGAGAGTGCCGATGTCTGTACTCAGAATTAGAACTTGCTCTAGATCTGCATTTTTCAGTAACGAAATGTGATTCATGTATAATCAAAAGAGCTAGCTGTAATAACCCGACTTTTTTCGTTAACTTTTCGTTGAAAACTTAACAACCGGTACTTAAAATCTACAATTTTATATGTTTTTTTAAATATACTATTATTAATATTGATTAGATTTTTTTTTAAAAAAAACACTAAGGTTAGTGAAAATGAGAAAAATATATTTTAAGACAACAAAAAGTATGATTATTAATTTTAATAATTATTATGTTATATAATAATTGAGTTTTGAAAAATCAATTTTATTAATTAGGATATTCTTAAACTAAACCTGAGAAAATTAGTTTAAACATTCATGTTTTCAGTATCAAATTTAAAAATATAATAAATAAGTATTTTATGAAACACACAAACCAGGTATGACGTCAAGAGTTTAAAAGGTTTCAAACAATATATATATATATATATATATATATATATATATATATATATATATATATATATATATATATATATATATATATATATATATATATATATATATATATATATATATATATATATATATATATAATTTTTTTATAAATATAAAATTAACAAGTCATTGAATCATATTAAGATAAAATACATTGAATCTTAGCTAAAGGATAAAAATTTAATTATAACATGTGACTATACAGTAATACCCGTATTTACCTAATTATTATACCCGTGATATATCTATTTACCTGTGACTACACATTAATACCCGTGTATATTAATTATTACATCCGTGATATCTATTATTGAGATAGAAATATACCCGTGACATATCTATCTATTTATAACCCTAATTCATTTCATCAAACACACACATACGTACATATTCTTCCCCTCCTCAAGAACACCCACTACTATTCATCATCATCATCATCAATCTTTCATCCTCAAGAACACCTTCAATAATCACTTGATCATAAAATCGTTTACATATTCGGACTCCTCTCGAAGAGCTCTACACATCTATACCAACAATTTCTTGATTAGGGTAAGTTTTAAAAACTCTAATTTTTGGGTTTTCATGTTTTTGTTATATTTTAGGGTAGATATAGTGTCTAGTGCTCAAGTCCTTGTATGTATGCATGATAGTATTCGTTAATTTGATTGTTTGATGATTTTTTGATGAATCACGAATTTGTTTTGTGTGAGGTCAAAAACTTGAACTTGTTGAATGTATAATATTATGAGATAATCAGAATCCTCTTGAAAAACTAATAATTTTGGACTTTGGAATTTCGAATTTTCGTTACCGTATGCTCATGTTATGCGTAATTGAAGTTTTAACTCGTTTTTATGAATGATCACGTTTTTGATTAATATGCTACTGATATGAACATGATATTTTCAGTTTATGAAATAATTATAAATGAAATCCTTGTGAAAAATTAATAAGTTTGCTCTTTTGAATCGCATATTTTCGTTATGTATAGCTCAAGATATGATCAATTGAATTATCGTTGTGTTTTATGCATTAATCTGAAAACTGGTATTGATTGGTGACGAATTGGTTTATGTATGTTACATGGTTGGAAAGACAAGTGAAAAACACTCGAGATAGACTCGTATATCATGTTAATTGGATTTTTAAAACTCCCGTTATGCTTAATTGATTATTAGACCCGACTTTTGTTGATCAACGTTTTAAACAGATGAAAAACGCCATTTAAATTGATTTCTGGATTATGAGCTGAGGATTTTTGAAAAGTATATGATTAGTACTTCACTTTTTATGTAGATTATGCATGCTAATTGTTCCTAGATGTCCGGCTATATGCGTTCGAATATGACCTCCTGAAACGAATTGAATCTGTTCAAAAATTTGCAGCGAATGACATAACTTGATTTGTAGATGGACTTAGGACTTGTGCTTCTGGTATGTGGTTATTTACATGTTGATGCACATATTTCATTTGTATGTTAGCTTCTGAAACTGTTGTTTGCTATGCGTTATATGTGTTACAAAACAACATGTCTAAATTCTATCCAAATCAGGAAGTCCGTAATATTTTGTAAAACTGTACGAATTGGCTATATGAATTGCTTAGCTTTATTTACCAGTGATTATTTGAGATGTTTGTGGACATCTTCAATTGGCCGTTCGTCGTTTTCATTCTTCTAGAATAAATGGCAGAATTTACAAAACTGGCGCGCGCTGAAAATTTTCTGAAAAACTGTCGGGCGCATTTGAGACTGCTGCGATTTTTCTATTAGGACTTAGAGTCTGATCTCCAGATATATTTTAGGACTTTGAGTTATGGAGATTTTGACGCGTATTTCAAGTCAAACGGACCTGTACTTATTTTTATAAAAATTCTGGAAGTTGACTACATTATTTAAGCTAAATATTATGTGCAATTGATTTTGTTTGACCAAATGGGTTTAATGGGTCAAAATGAGTAACGGTCAGTGTAGAAAAGTCCCAAACATCGATTTAAGTAAATTTAATGGTTGTGGTGTTTAAAAAAAAAGTTGTGGCATGTTTTGGTCAAAATGGGTGTTTATGACCCATTTGGGTCATACGAGCCTACTTTGACCCATATGCGAAATTTTGAGAACCAAAGGTATGTAACACATCCCGTATATTGATTTAAGTATGTTTGCAAGTTTTGGTGCTTTAAAAATGAGTTTGGGTCAAATTTGGTTTAAAGAAAGTTTTATGACTCATTCGGGTCAAACGTGCATAAATTGACCCATATGCATAATTTTGGAAAACAAAAGTCACCAACACATCTAAAATGTCATTTTTGAGCTGTGATAAAAATTTGGTTAAGTCAGGTCAGCCGGATTCAAATTTGGATCGTCAACCGAAAATTTTAGTATTTTAACAAAATTGTCAAAATGACTCTCGGACCTACTTTGAGGACTCGTAAGTTGAAATCAGTTAAGTTTAGATAAAAAAAAATTATTTGGTATTGAAAGTATTTGCGACAAGCTTTAAAACGATATATTATTTGTATAATTTTGTTGAGTCTAAACAGGTATAAAACAAGCGAGAAAATGGGCAATCGTTGCTAATTTTGAACACTTAACAAATTTTATCAGCATTTTATGTTTCGGGAGACTGTTTTCGCGAGGTCATAACTTTAAAACCGTAACTCCATTTTTGTCAAATAAACTGTTTATAGAAAGGTGGGATGACATACTTTCTAATGGTCACGACCTAAGGTATTATATCAAATTTGGTGGGACTTGGAATCAGCTGCAAAATACTAAAAAATACATATATGTAAATAATATAAATTTTTCTAAGTAAAAATGAATAACTTAAGTTTGACCTATGTTTGACTACTTGACCAACTTGTGTAATTTTATGCGGTTGTTGACTTGTGTTAACCATGTTGACTTGCGTTTGACTTACATTGACTTTTGTTGACTTTTGCTAAATTTTGCTAAATTTATGAGTCGGACTTGAGCAATAGGACTATACAAACCCTATGACCTGACCTAGCTTGTTAGATATTTATTAACCAACATATATTCTTTAGGATGAGGTCTACTGCTACTTGCATTCCGAGTATTGGTTACATCTACGTGAATTGTTTATTGGGCTACAAAGGTGAGTTTCATTTGCTCCCTTTTATATAAATTTTTTTGGGACTGAGAATACATGCGCTGTTTTTATAAATGTTTTACGAAATAGGCACAAGTACTAGAACTAAATCTACGTGGGTTTAAACAAGAAATATACCCTTAGCTTGGTAACATTAAACTACTTGTCTATGTACGGTAGGCGCGAATCCTAAAGATAGATCTATTGGGCCTGACAAACCCCATCCTGACTATGAGATGCTTTAGTACTTTGAGGTTATTTTAAACACACCTGATCTGGTGTACTTCAGAGGGTAAAACATGAACGTTAAGGCTTGTTACCGGGTGCCTACAACTTATAGAATACTTTTATACACTTGCGAGTGTACATATATTTATAGACGGAAATCTTGTGGTCTATTAAAATAATGAAAATGATTGTTTATGATAAACTAATGAACTCACCAACCTTTTGGTTAACACTTTTAGCATGTTTATTCTCAGGTTTTTCAAAAGTGCTTCCGCTGTCTGCTTGCTATTTGCTCAAGGTGCTGCATGGAGTCTTTTATGCCATATTTTCAAAAAGACATTGCATTCAAATATTATTGTTATAATCTGTTATTAAATAAATTGATGATTTAGTCATTTTGTATAAGTTGTCATATATATTTGGGATATGTCTATATTTTGGTAAACTTTCTATGTATAGAAAGTATTTTAAAAAAAAATAAAAAATGAAAGTAATATTTTATCAAAACGTATCATATAGAGGTCGAAACCTCGCTGTGGGACCGTAGATAACGTACCGCGTCAATAGCAATTTTGAAGGGTCGTTATAAGTGGTATCAGAGCGTTGGTTCTAGGGAATTAGGTGCATTAATGTGTCTGACCTGGACCGTTAGGATACATTAGTGATCTAGTCTAGAACCGTGTCGTTAAACTTATATGTGATTATGTGCATATTCTGATATTAATATAATATGATTATTACTATCGGTGAGAAAGTATTTCTCCCTTTGATTACAAGCCTTCTCATGCTCAAACGAGTTCATTTTCAACACCCGGTCATTGAAAAACCAGGAAGCGTTATTCATGACTTTCGAAATTTCCGACATTCCTACGTGAGTTATTACTTATATATTTTTATAGATATCATATGTGTTATATTATGTGCTTATATGCTTCGATTCATAAACTCCTGACATCTCGAATTGTAAATCGGAAGAAGTCTTATCCGACTCACGAAGATTCTCAATAGTTCCAAAGACATTCTTACGTCATTACCCTTTCAATATTATTAATTAAAATAAATATTATATTCTCGTACTATTTTTAGTACACCCCTTTTTGAAATCATTTTGATTTATAAATTCTGGAAAACGACACTTGTTTTATATCCATAAATATTTTAGAGTAATGTTGGAACGGAAGTATGAGTTAGTGTAACATAATTACGCTTGATCAACGTGGTTATATTACGGTAAGTCATGCAGAAGTTCTAATGGAACGTGATGGTGGTAATGTTTGATCAACCTTATCTTCACCACGTACCATGTTACATGACTCTGTTTTTTGTGCTGATATCTGAATATATCAAGACTCTATATGTGACATCATTTGAGTCACGTGTGGTTCCTTCTCATCTTTGTCATATCACACTTGCACTCCGAGCAGTTTATTCAAAGGTATTCGTATCAAAGGACTATGATCTTGTTTTACCTAACTTTCATATTTAACTACAAGATGCTCAATCTTTCTACGTCAAGACGAACATTCTATCCTCACTTGTTTCTTAAACGCCGTTTAATCACACCAACCAAAATTTCGGGACGAAATTTTCTTTAAGGGGTAGGTAATGTAATAACCCGACTTTTTTCGTTAACTTTTCGTTGAAAACTTAACAACCGGTACTTAAAATCTACAATTTTGTATGTTTTTTTAAATATACTATTATTAATATTGATTAGATTTTTTTTTTTTTAAAAAAACACTAAGGTTATTGAAAACGAGAAAAATATATTTTAAGACAACAAAAAGTATGATTATAAATTTTAATAATTATTATGTTATATAATAATTGAGTTTTGAAAAATCAATTTTATTAATTAGGATATTCTTAAACTAAACCCGAGAAAATTAGTTTAAACATTCATGTTTTCAGTATCAAATTTAAAAATATAATAAATAAATATTTTATGAAACACACAAACCAGGTATGAGGTCAAGAGTTTAAAAGGTTTCAAACAATATAGATATATATAGATATATATATATATATATATATATATATATATATATATATATATATATATATATATATATATATATATATATATATATATATATATATATATATATATATAATTTTTTTATAAATATAAAATTAACCAGTCATTGAATCATATTAAGATAAAATACATTGGATCTTAGCTAAAGGATAAAAATTTAATTATAACATGTGACTATACAGTAATTCCCGTGTTTACCTAATTATTATACCCGTGATATATCTATTTACCTGTGACTACACATTAATACCCGTGTATATTAATTATTACATCCGTGATATCTATTATTGAGATAGAAATATACCCGTGACATATCTATCTATTTATAACCCTAATTCATTTCATCAAACACACACATACGTACATATTCTTCCCCTCCTCAAGAACACCCACTACTATTCATCATCATCATCAATCTTTCATCCTCAAGAACACTTTCAATAATCACTTGATCATAAAATCGTTTACATATTCGGACTCCTCTCGAAGAGCTCTACACATCTATACCAATAATTTCTTGATTAGGGTAAGTTTTAAAAACTCTAATTTTTGGGTTTTCATGTTTTTGTTACATTTTAGGGTAGATATAGTATCTAGTGCTCAATTCCTTGTATGTATGCATAATAGTATTCGTTAATTTGATTGTTTGATGATTTTTTGATGAATCACGAATTTGTTTTGTGTGAGGTCAGAAACTTGAACTTGTTGAATGTATAATATTATGAGATAATCAGAATCCTCTTGAAAAACTAATAATTTTGGACTTTGGAATTTCGAATTTTCGTTACCGTATGCTCATGTTATGCTTAATTGAAGTTTTAACTCGTTTTTATGAATGATCACGTTTTTGATTAATATGCTACTGATATGAACATGATATTTTCAGTTTATGAAATAATTATAAATGAAATCCTTGTGAAAAATAATAAGTTTGCTCTTTTGAATCGCATATTTTCGTTATGTATAGCTCAAGATATGATCAATTGAATTATCGTTGTGTTTTATGCATTAATCTGAAAACTGGTATTGATTGGTGACGAATTGGTTTATGTATGTTACATGGTTGGAAAAACAAGTGAAAAACACTCGAGATAGACTCATATATCATGTTAATTGGATTTTTAAAACTCCCGTTATGCTTAATTGATTATTAGACCCGACTTTTGTTGATCAACGTTTTAAACAGATGAAAAACGCCATTTAAATTGATTTCTGGATTATGATCTGAGGATTTTTTAAAAGTATATGATTAGTACTTCACTTTTTATGTAGATTATGCATGCTAATTGTTCCTAGATGTCCGGCTATATGCGTTCAAATATGACCTCCTGAAACGAATTGAATCTGTTCAAAAATTTGCAGCGAATGACATAACTTGATTTTTAGATGGACTTAGTACTTGTGCTTCTGGTATGTGGTTATTTACATGTTGTTGCACATATGTCATTTGTATGTTAGCTTCTAAAACCATTGTTTGCTATGCGTTATATGTGTTACAAAACAACATGTCTAAATTCTATCCAAATCAGAAAGTCCGTAATATTTTGTAAAACTGTACGAATTGGCTATATGAATTACTTAGCTTTATTTACCAGTGATTATTTGAGATGTTTGTGGCCATCTTCAATTGGCCGTTCGTCGTTTTCATTCTTCTAGAATAAATGGCAGAATTTACAAAACTGGCGCGCGCTGAAAATTTTCTGAAAAACTGTCGGGCGCATTTGAGACTGCTGCGATTTTTCTATTAGGACTTAGAGTCTGATCTCCAGATATATTTTAGGACTTTGAGTTATGGAGATTTTGACGCGTATTTCAAGTCAAACGGACCTGTACTTATTTTTATAAAAATTCTGGAAGTTGACTACATTATTTAAGCTAAATATTATGTGCAATTGACTTTGTTTGACCAAATGGGTTTAATGGGTCAAAATGAGTAACGGTCAGTGTAGAAAAGTCCCAAACGTCGATTTAAGTAAATTTAATGGTTGTGGTGTTTAAAAAAATAAGTTGTGGCATTTTTGGTCAAAATGGGTGTTTATGACCCATTTGGGTCATACGAGCCTACTTTGACCCATATGCGAAATTTTGAGAACCAAAGGTATGTAACACATCCCGTATATTGATTTAAGTATGTTTGCAAGTTTTGGTGCTTTAAAAATGAGTTTGGGTCAAATTTGGTTTAAAGAAAGTTTTATGACTCATTCGGGTCAAACGTGCATAAATTGACCCATATGGATAATTTTGGAAAACAAAAGTCACCAACACATCTAAAATGTCATTTTTGAGCTGTGATAAAAATTTGGTTAAGTCAGGTCAGCCGGATTCAAATTTGGATCGTCAACCGAAAATTTTATTATTTTAACAAAATTGTCAAAATGACTCTCGGACCTACTTTGAGGACTCGCAAGTTGAAATCAGTTAAGTTTAGATAAAAAAAATTATATGTTATTGAAAGTATTTGCGACAAGCTTTAAAACGATATATTATTTGTATAATTTTGTTGAGTCTAAACAGGTATAAAACAAGCGAGAAAATGGGCAATCGTTGCTGATTTTGAACACTTAACAAATTTTATCAGCATTTTATGTTTCGGGAGACTGTTTTCGCGAGGTCATAACTTTAAAACCGTAACTCCGTTTTTGTCAAATAAACTGTCTATAGAAAGGTGGGATGACATACTTTCCAATAGTCACGACCTAAGGTATTATATCAAATTTGGTGGGACTTGAAATCAGCTGCAAAATACTAAAAAATACATATATGTAAATAATATAAATTTTTCTAAGTAAAAATGAATAACTTAAGTTTGACCTATGTTTGACTACTTGACCAACTTGTGTAATTTTATGCGGTTGTTGACTTGTGTTAACCATGTTGACTTGCGTTTGACTTACATTGACTTTTGTTGACTTTTGTTGACTTTTGCTAAATTTTGCTAAATTTATGAGTCGGACTTGAGCAATAGGACTATACAAACCCTATGACCTGACCTAGCTTGTTAGATATTTATTAACCAACATATATTCTTTAAGATGAGGTCTACTGTTACTTGCATTCCGAGTATTGGTTACATCTACGTGAATTGTTTATTGGGCTACAAAGGTGAGTTTCATTTGCTCCCTTTTATATATATTTTTTTGGGACTGAGAATACATGCGCTGTTTTTATAAATATTTTACGAAATAGGTACAAGTACTAAAACTAATTCTACGTGGGTTTAAACAAGAAATATACCCTTAGCTTGGTAACATTAAACTATTTGTCTATGTACGGTAGGCGCGAATCCTAAAGATAGATCTATTGGGCCTGACAAACCCCATCCTGACTATGGGATGCTTTAGTACTTCGAGGTTATTTTAAACACACCTGATCTTGTGTACTTCAGAGGGTAAAACATGAACGTTAAGGCTTGTTACCGGGTGCCTACAACTTATAGAATACTTTTATACACTTGCGAGTGTACATATATTTATAGACGGAAATCTTGTGGTCTATTAAAATAATGAAAATGATTGTTTATGATAAACTAATGAACTCACCAACCTTTTGGTTGACACTTTTAGCATGTTTATTCTCAGGTTTTTCAAAAGTGCTTCCGCTGTCTGCTTGCTATTTGCTCAAGGTGCTGCATGGAGTCTTTTATGCCATATTTTCAAAAAGACATTGCATTCAAATATTATTGTTATAATCTGTTATTAAATAAATTGATGATTTAGTCATTTTGTATAAGTTGTCATATATATTTGAGATATGTCTATATTTTGGTAAACTTTCTATGTATAGAAAGTATTTTAAAAAAAATAAAAAATGAAAGCAATATTTTATCAAAACGTATCATATAGAGGTCGAAACCTCGCTGTGGGACCGTAGATAACGTACCGCAACAATAGCGATTTTGGCGGGTCGTTATACTAGCCATTTGTCAAAAATAAGCCTTTCACACCTCCACTACTTCTACCACACTAACTCATCCACATCATTTTTACTATCACTCGAAAAATCCAGAAAATGAGATTCCTTCCAAAATCCCGAAGTTATAAACCTCTCAAGTATCATGGAAAAAGGTCTTGAAAAACTTTACCAGCAAAAAGTTTCTCAAGATGAAATCTCTAAAAAAAAATGTTGGATTTTCAAAGTTATGAAAAAAGGTGCAAAACTAATAAAGAGAAACGCCGAAGAAGAACTTGACCACAAACGCCTATCACTCCAACGGAGAAAAAGTCAAAGTGCTTCTCAAAAATATAAGCACACCTATCTATCCTATATTTTCGAATTCCCGAATAAAAGTCTTTAAAAAGACTAGACTCTCACCCCTTTCAAAACAACTTCACCACCACTCTAAAATTCCTTTCCATCATTCTAAATTGACAAATGACCTAGAAGCTATAGTTACTACCGTTTTCACATTAGTAGCAAGGATTTGAGTCTTTATCAGGCCAATGACTATGGGTGTGGCATGATGATATGGCCAAAATGGACGGTTTTGTTTAGTACGATGTCGTCAGGTCGCAACACGTCAGAATTGGCTACCAAAAGAGAGTAAGGGTTTTTATTATTTATATTTAGCTGAGATTTCCTAGCTATAACTCACCTACTTGTCTTCCTTTTAACGAGTAAGGGCCTGTTTACCTTTTTTTTCATTAAGTTCTGTTATGGATATAGATGGCAGAATGGATATGGATAGCTATATACATTAATCGTTGAATGAATATTGTTGTTTACTTTTTGTGCTGAATAAAATGTCTGAATAATCAAATTGACCATTGTACCCTTTAATTTAAATAATTATTTTCTATTTATATAAATATAAGTTCGCTGTTATTCTCTTATTTATATTTATAATGTTTATTTATATTTATATCTATACTTACAATCTATAATTATTACTCCGCATACAGCTGTTTAGTCCACTACTATGGTTTAATAAATTATACGTAGTAATTATAATTATAATTCTATAATTTTTATCTATACTCGAATTTCATCTAATTTCTAGAACTTTCTCGTTTCACCATTTAACAACAAACAAGAAATCAAAAAAGCTACCCTATGTCTTCAATTTTACGGTCTTTCAATTCCTTCAACCTACCATTCGATGAATAAGATTTAAAACCGATTGACATTCAATTTTGAGCCAAGATTTAAACCAATCGACATTTGGTTTCAAGCGTTCGACTAATAGATCTAAACCGATATTGATACTCGGTTTCGAGCGTGCCATCTGAGAAGAAAAGGATTCATTAGGTAAATGGAATGTATTTTATTAATAAATTATCTAAAAGTGGTTATTGTAGTTTTATTAACAGCTTCCAATTATTGATTTAATTTTCATGAAAGTGAGCTTTTAATCATCGGCGTAATTTTTCCTAGTGATACAGGATGTCACTAGAGATTGAAGGTTGGTGGTGAACGTGTAAATGCATAAGGGTAATATTGGAAGATGTTTGGGTGAATGGGGAGTACACTGGTTTTTCTGGTGACCGATACAGCCGTTAACTCAATCCAGTACAAAAATTAAGTCGTAAGTAAACACTCCATGGTGATGACCGAATAATCTATCCAGGACATTAATCCCAATTAAGTCTCAAGTAAACAGCCCCTAAGTGGTAAATATAACTCAGGTTCGTATTTTTGTATGTTTGCTCAGTAATGTGGGACAAAAGTGCCTATATAGTTAACACCCTAGTGACAGTAGGTGATAGGTTAAGATTAACTTCTAATATATTGATATAATTGAAAAGGATAAAGATAGATATGTATGAAGAATAGAATTCTGATGGGGAGTTATTGCAGGAGTTAAGTTCCTAGAATAAACACTAAACCTCAATCAATTGGACTTTAATCCTAACTGATTTGTCACTGAG
Organism: Rutidosis leptorrhynchoides; assembly: GCF_046630445.1. Lineage (NCBI taxonomy): Eukaryota > Viridiplantae > Streptophyta > Magnoliopsida > Asterales > Asteraceae > Rutidosis > Rutidosis leptorrhynchoides. The sequence goes on from NC_092335.1 coordinate 191,513,696, forward strand.
AGTTTAGGCCTTAAAGATTCTGGCTAAGACAGATATCCCTACTCCTAACGTTAACCTAGAGGGTTTAAACGACCTTATGGATAGAATCCTATGTACATGAACAAAGTGGTATAACCCTAAAGGAAAGTCTCAGGTTTTCTTAATCCTAGCCGGTTTAACTAAAGTAATATTCCACCACTTAATACTATGTTAGGCCTTAACATTAACAGATGTGCAATCTTAGATATTCTAAGGTACTGCTAATTGGATTAGAGGTCTCTCCTTTGCGATCACTTATTCAACCCTGGATCATCTTACAACATCTCAAGAACGTTGCTTCTGACGAGAATCATGCTTTTGAGCAAGCTAGTGTTCACTGAACTCTATTTTGCCTACTCTAATCACAACCTAAATGGGCAGCTCTTCTTTGATGAATAAATGATTATTCATACGTAGGTACTATATCCCTATTGTGACGTCAAGCACACATAACTACTTACCCGTATCCTAGCGTTGATCAGGTTCTAATACTAGGTTATAGCCATGTGAATAAGCGGAAAGGGTGATCCATAAATTAAACTTCTAAACCATCAGGGTTTCAGCTTATCAATAGCATAAGTTTCAGATAAAGTATTCAACATATAATAAACATTTGCAACAGACAGATAGGCATGCAAGATGAAAGCAACTTAAGATAACAAGATAACTTTATTAAATTAAGGAAAGTACAAGATAACTTTATTAAATTAAGGAAAGCGTTCACCGTTTACAGACGAGATCTGGACCATTACAAGTGCTGACATCCTCTAGACTGCTCCTATTACAATCTTCGGAGTTCGCCTTCGGGTACTTAATTTCCCGCTCAGAAGTGAGAAGGCCTTGAAAGCTCTAGTGAGAGAAAGTGTATTGTAGTGAGAGATTGAAGAGAGGTGTGTTGAAATTGGATGACAAAAATCCCTTAAATAGACATGGAAATTCCCTACAAATGGCTGGCAGGCCGTTTGGCAGGCCGTTTGCAGGGCCCGTTTGCCAGACCGGCCCGTTTGCAAGGGCCGTTTGCCCTGGCCATTTGGCAGGCCGTTTCTGAGCCAGGCAAGCCATTTGGCTTGCCTGGTCAGCTGGTTTTCCTGGATCGTAACTTGATTTCTTGTCTTTCACCGTTTTCGCTCTAGAATCTTCGTTTTAACTCCAATTTTCTCGATTCTTCTTGCATCATCTTCGTAATTACTTTACCTACAAATCTAACCGAAAAAGAAATTATTTTTCCGATAAAGTTTTGAACTTTATGCTTTCGGGACTCAATATCGGGGGGTAAAAACATGACTTTTTAGCCGATATCAAATATCCCACACTTAGACTTTGCTTGTCCTCAAGCAAACTTCCGAACCTTAGACACTGAGAACTTTTATTCGTAGAGATTAAGTGATCTTTGTTTCACAAGATGGAGGAGCGAAAGCTTGGTGTTATTTCTTTTTGTTATTCCCAAACCTTTTTCCCGCAAACATGAGAGGATGTTACATAACTGAGGCTATCTCACTCGGGTCACTCAATTCACTAAAGTGTTTTGGATGTCCTATAGTTCTAAGAAATGAAATCGCTCATAGCCAGTCATGCTCACATTCTTCGTCATAAGCTTGATCGAGACTCAAATCTCCATCACTTATTTGAGAGAACTTTCGGTTATGAACTCAGCTTGATTCGTGAAGAGATGGTGGTTTGAGGTTTTCTGGGATGTAAAAAGGTTTGATAGGATTTTGAAAGATCGAATATTTGGTGATCCTTTCAGCTTTTCGTCAGGAATTTCAAGATCGAGCATCCTTCTTTTTGACTGCCAGGAGTTCTTTTCTTGAGTCTTTCTATGGTTCTACTTTTATTAGAACCTAAGTATTTTTTTTTGGTAAGAATCTTTTGCTTCTTTCTTCGAGGTCTCCTTTTATTGGCGGTCTCTTTGATAGTTGGCTTGGGTGCTCGCGTTTTCTAAAGTGGTTTTATAGAGGTTTTTCGGCAGAAATGATTTTGTCGGGATTATTTCTTTATTTATGAAGTGGCTAGAATGGATGGAAAGTGGTGAATGAAATTGTAGAACGGAGATGGAAATGAAGGTGTGTGATGGGGATGTTTTTGTCTTCACGAATAGCTGAGGTTCTAACTTAGTAGTCCTTGTCAAAATGTGTGATTCCGAAATGTAAATCAAGAGCAAGTTCTGATTCCGAGATATTAACACCGGCGCGCTCAACGGAAATATAGTGGAGCACTAAAAATGAGTGCTTATAAAGCCTTATTTTGGGCGTGCCTCACAATAATTATAATGGGTCGAATAGCGCCTTTCGTTATGCAATGCTCTTTTGGGATACTAGGTTTGATTTTTGCAAAAAGTTTTAACCTTGTTTTACTCTTTTGTCTATTTTGTAGCAAAAACGTTTTGATCTTTTATAGAATTTTATAATCCTTGGTGTTTTATAGTTCGGAAAGTTTTAAGTGTTTGTGATAACTTAGTTTATTAACACTTGAGGTTTTACAAGAATCGTTATGTGCAACATTGGCTATCCCACACTTTAAAGTAACATTGTCCTCAATGTTAGGGATACGGCGTATCCCACACTTTAGGTTTTGAAAGAGACGTTTTGTTATTAAAAGTTAAGGTGGGGTTGGCAATCCCACACTTAGTTTTTGAAGTGGTATAGTAGTTTGCGTATATTCTATTGAAAAAGTGGTGAAGACGTAATACTCCCCTATGGTCGCAAGGCATGTAGTCGGATGGTTTCTTCAATTCTCGTGCTGGCGTCATCCACGTTCAGTGCGTCCTTGCTCCAAGTCATACTTCCATTCTTGTATGATCTCGATCGTCGTTTGTTTGTGATGTTTTATTCATGCAATTTTATTCTAAATATCATACATACTTAAAAACATAAAGTAGTTATGCCAAGATTGGCGTACAGACATAATAATGTAATGCAGTAGCATAAGTAATCATAAAAATAGTTCAGAAATAAGGTAAGTCATGGTTGAGGTGGAGGGTAGGGTAAGGAATACGATATGCTAGTGCGGGGCTGTCTCGCTGGTCGAAGGGCTGATTGCCCTTCATCAGTCATCTCCTCGTCTGTAGCGAATTGTTGTGCCAATTCCGCCGTGTTCATCCTAAAAGATACCCTGAACTGAATCTCATCTGACCGTGCGATCAGTCCTGTAAGCGATGATGTACTCGTATGAATCATAGGCCTCGTACGCTAATTCTGCCACTCTTACAAATCGCTTCCCAAATGTGGGTTCATACCCATACCATCTATACCCTTCATGACTCCTTCAGTCATATAGCGGCTTGCAGCCTGATCCCATACGGAAGCCTGAGCATCGGCGGATCTATCTCTGTGAGTGCTCATGTAGGATGTGTCAAACAGGTTGTCGATGAAACCTGCGGCCCCTGTGCTCGGTTCCCTAGGAGGAGATGGGATGACTGTATGCTGCGTGTACTGATGCTAATGAAGAGGAGGAGATGGGGGTCCTGTGTTCTTACGGCTCGGGCCTGCACCTCTGGGTCCCTGTGGGCATACATCACCAGATACTCGTGAGGATATGGCGGAACATTGAGATGTCTGCCTGCATAGTGCGTAAAGTGATCCATATTCTGAAAGATAGCGTACTGGACAAAACAACTCTCATGCCCAGGCAAGTCTCCCATGTGATAGTGGTATGGCAGAAAGTGCGGCCTATCCCCTTCTCCTACTGATGAGTGTCAGCGGGTGTCAGTGGGCCGTCCCTGTGTGGTAGGATCATCCTCATCCTGCGGTTCCTGAGAACCTCGCCTTCTTCGACCATCTCTCGTTCTCGCATCAGGCCTGAACCCTGTAACTCTTACCCCTGGTACTGTCCGGTCCTCTGAGTCGGGTATCGCTGGATTAGCTACAATGATTAACTATTCATCCTCGATATGAATGCATTCCCAAGTGTTCAGTATCTTATACCCTATCTCTTCTGACTCGGCTCCAATCTTATACCCAATTCTCTCAATACTCCCCAAAACTTGCATCTTACGGAGGAGTCTGGTAATGAAGGTTCCCAAAACCGGCACCACTGTTCTTGCGGCATTTCTTTCATTGGTGAATGCCTGGGCTAGAAAGTATGCAACTTGCATGTTCTGGCGGTAGATCATGGCGTGCATCAGGCACATATCATTAATAGTAACGACACTACCATGTTGGGCTTTTGGGTGAAGGGTTTTGGTGATGAGATGGTGAAGAATTCGGTGTACAGAATTGATGAATTTCGAAGCCTTTTTACTTGACCTCCATGGTTCATTATCGGAGGTGTATTCGCCAGAAAGCTTGGTGATCTATGTTGTTTAAGGTGGTGTACCCTCTCTTGAATATAGAACGGTCAAGCTGTGATGGCTTGTACAGTTCCAGATACCTTGCGAATCGTGCGAGAGACACGTGATACATCTGATTTTGATGGCGGAAATGGATGCACTCGTGATCATTGTAATCATCTTGATCAATGTTCGACTCAAACATCCAAGTTGCCATAAATTCTGCGTATGGCTCCTCATACACCTTTTCATTTATTTCAAACAGGTTTTGCCAGGCTCTGTTTGTTCTTCCGTTTACTCTGACATTCAAGATTGCCCTAAGCTCATCAGCCCATCCACACTGTTCCATTATTGTCCAGTTGATATATTTGTTGGCCCAATTTTGGCCGATTAATCGAGGTTCTCATAAACGGTTCATTTTCTGCTGGATTATTTTGTCCGAGGAGGTAATGGGGCAACTCATATTCTGCTGTTATGTAATTTGCCATCTGCAAGAGATCAAGTAACATAGGTTATGTTCCAAAATAATAAGATTTAAATTAACACATAGAATTTAAAAAATGCATATATTTTTTGAAAAAAATTCGAAATGAGGGCTTTAAAAATGGCATTTTCCAATCCCTTTTATAGTCAATTATAGCCAAAATTACCGCAAACAATATCTAATGATACTACAAACTTATTTTCTAGCAAAATTCAAAGCGTACCCGTGATTGCAATAAATAATGCTAAAAATAATAATTATAGCGAGTTAGTCGTAATAAACAATTTTGATCAAAATGTGATGATTCATAAGCATACAATGATTCTAATGACCATTTTAATTACCTTAAATATTTTAAATCATCAATCTTGAGCTATAACGTACTTAAGTCAAAGATTAAGGTTGTTTTATCGAAAAATAACGATTTTGTCAAAAACGTACAAAATAAGGGAAATCAAAGATTAAGCTACATTTTCATTAGCGAGTCAATGATATCTTCCTTTGTGCTAGTTTTAGGGCAATCCTATGTTTTAAAAACATTTTAACTATGGGAATAACCCTAATCCTAATTAAGTGTAGTTTTATCAAAACCTCAATTTCCAAGCAAACAAGCCTAAATTGTTCCAAAATTAGTTTCTAAATATCCTAAATGAATCACTAAGCCTAAATAAGCTAGCAAGACATCAAGTTTCCAAAGATTTTACCAATTTCTAACCTAAAATCTTAACTAACGAATCGAGAGCTAAAACATATCCAAAATGCCTCAATCGAACCTAAAAACTAACACACATTAATCACATTATCTAACTAAGCATAAAGGAATTCAAAATTGGGCATAAAACACAATTTTTTTCAAAAGTCAAAAATTTGACTCTAGTAAAAATTCGAATTTTAACTGAGAAAGAGTACCTTTTACACCAAATTGATGATGGAAACGCGTTTAGGAAGCACGAGAGAGTCGGATTTGAGCTTCGATTTGTCAAAAACGGTCAAGAATTGATGATGATGATGATGGTGTTGGTTGGAGGTGTTGGTTGGAGGCATCGGCCGAAAGGAGCAGGGAGGGAGAAGAAGAAGAAGAAAAAGAAGAAAGAAGGAAGAAAGAATGGAAAGAAAAAGAGAAAGAAATTGGGCCCGTGTGGCTCGCGGGCTTATTTCCCCGACCCGACTCGCGAAATTTTTATATTTTTTTAAAATTTTAAAGTTTTAACTAGGTTAATAGAAGGTAAATAAAAATTTTCTTCGGATCTTAATCCGGTTATTTTTAAACTAAAATTTAAAAGATAAAGACAAATGGATGGAGTAAAATTAAAATATTTTATTTTATTAATAACCCAAATTACATAGGTTCCACAACTAAGTTCCAGAAATGACGCGGAAAGAAAGATAAATTTAAAGCTTCTTTGACCATCCAGAGTTGATCAACAGAGTGTACTGAAAATATTTCAAAATCACTTAGCATTTTACGCTCGCGCTTTTGTAAATCTCCGATGTCGTCCATAAGTTTAACCAAAGCCCTTCTTACTTTTTTAAGGTTTGAAATTCCATCACTTGGTCCAGTATCTTGATAATTAACTTCAAAAAGAAATTTTGACATTGTGTCTTGAAATAACAGATCTTCCGCGCAGTCAGGATCACCGATAGTAATTTTAAAGTTTTTAGATATTTCCCGAATGATCTTCCTTTACGGGGTTGTAAATGGGAACTTTGACATAGTGAGGATTTGTACGAGTTCAGAATATATTTCCTTTCTTTTTGCGTAGAAATTCTGATGTATTCTTTCCTCGGTGGAATCCGGAAAAACTTCAATTAATCTTTTGATAAGAAATGAGGCTGGATCAAAGTAGAAGAAATCTCGATCTCCGTATTTTGAAATAGGGTTAGGTTTCTTGCTTTCAGTCCAAAATTCTAATTCAGAAATCATTGCGGACACATATCGGTTGATGTGAATCTGAGAGAATTCCTTGTTACTAAAGAGAGGGAGAAAACTGATGAATGACTCTAAATCGAATTTGAAATCAATTTCTGCATTCCCGATACTTGAGAAAATATCATCCCCACATTCTTTTAACAGTTTGTGAAGAGAACGAACTTGAGAACGCAGCTCTTTTAACAGATTGATTTGAAATGTTGAGAACGGGAAGTCTGAGGAATAGAGGTGCCTAATGAATTCTCTATAGACGTCTAACCTTCTACTAGGATTTAACAGATTTCCAGTAAACGAAGCTTTTGTTTTATCAGTGTGCCGTTTCTCTTTAGGATTTAATTCAAACAAGTTTGGGTAGTTGAAAATAGTTGGATATTCTTCCCGTATTTCATCTTCCATAATAAGGAGTTCATTAAGGCTGAGTCTCCCTTTTGGATCGTGAAGAGGGTCGAATCCTGGTTCATTTGAGTAAAACTTATCCAAAAGCAATGAAATCTCTAAGTCAGACGAAATTATCCGGCTTCTTGGACTACAAGGATCAAGAACTAGTTCTTGATGAGATTCATCAGGGTTTAGATTTGTTTTTATTTTATAAAGAAAAACTTCTCCGGTTTCCGAAGTTGTGGGAGAGCAACTGCGATTCGCACTTTCTTCATAGTCGGTCAAGTTTGAACTGAAATCTACAGAAATTAATACCATAATTAATATTTTGTTTTTATAGTTTTGAAAAGGTTTTACTATAATGGTGACTTTAAATCCTATACTGACAAACTCCCTGTTTGTTAAGCGTGTGTGTTTCTTGTCAATTTATCTTTGAAACAAGTGGCCAGGCCGGCAACGTAGATACAGGATCCTTTTGGTTCCAATATAATTGGAGACTGTTCGAAAAATCCAACAACCAAGTCCGTGTATAATTGTCTTTCTTAGACACCACTCAAAGGTCTCAGATATGTTGACAGAATCAACGGTTACCTTAACAGATAGAAAATAAGTCCTCGGCAACGGCGCCAAAAACTTTTACTTCTCTCATGATATGGCCAAAACAGACGGTTTTGTTTAGTGCGATGTCGTCAGGTCGCAACACGTCAGAATTGGCTACCAAAAGAGAGTAAGGGTTTTATTATTTATATTTAGCTGGGGTTTCCTATCTATAACTCACCTACTTGTCTTACTTTTAACGAGTAGTGGTAAATATAACTCAGGTTCGTATTTTTGTATGTTTGCTCAGTAATGTGGGACAAAAGTGCCTATATAGTTAACCCTAGTGACAAAAGGTGATAGGTTAAGATTAACTTCTAATATATTGATATAATTGAAAAGGATAAAGATAGATAGGTATGAAGAATAGAATTCTGATGGGGAGTTATTGCAGGAGTTAACTTCCTAGAATAAACACTAAACCTCAATCAATTGGACTTTAATCCTAACTGATTTGTCACTAAGAGTTTAGGCCTTGAAGATTCTGGCTAAGACGGATATCCCTACTCCCAACGTTAACCTAGAGGGTTTAAACGACCTTATGGATAGAATCCCAGGTATATGAACAAAGTGGTATATCCCTAAAGGAAAGTCTCAGCTTTTCTTAATCCTAGTCGGTTTAACTAAAGTAATATTTCACCACTTAATACTATGATATGCCTTAACATTAACAGATGTGAAATCTTAGATATTCTAAGGTACTGCTAATTGGATTAGAGGTCTCTCCTTTGTGATCACTTATTCAACCCCGGATCATCTTACAACATCTTAAGAACGTTGCTTCTGACGCGAATCATGCTTTTGAGCAAGCTAGTGTTCACTGAACTCTATGTTGCCTACTCTAATCACAACCTAAATAGGCAGCTCTTCTTTGATGAATAAATGATTATTCATACGTAGGTACTATATCCCTATTGTGACGTTAAGCACACATAACTACTTACCCATATCTCAGGGTTGATCAGGTCCTAATACTAGGTTATTGCCACTAGAATAAGCGGAAAGGGTGATCCGTAAATTAAACTTCTAAACCATCAGGGTTTCAGCATATCAATAGCATAAGTTTCAGATAAAGTATTCAACATATAATAAACATTTGCAATAGAAAGATAGGCATGCAAGATGAAAGCAACTTAAGATAACAAGATAACTTTATTAAATTAAGGAAAGCATTCACCATTTACAGACGTGATCTGGACCATTACAAGTGCTGACATCCTCTAGACCGTTCCTATAACAATCTTCGGCGTTCGGCTCCGGGTACTTAATTTCCCACTCGGAGGTGAGAAGGCCTTGAAAGCTCTAGTGAGAGAAAGTGTATTGTAGTGAGAGAGTGAAGAGAGGTGTGTTGAAATTGGATGACAAAAAGCCCTTAAATAGACTTGAAAATTCCCTGCAAACGGCTGGCAGGCCGTTTGCAGGGCCCGTTTGCCAGACCAGCCCGTTAGCAAGGGCCGTTTGGTAGGCCATTTCTGAGCCAGGAAAGCTGTTTGGCAGGCCGTTGCCTTGCCTGGTCAGCTGGTTTTCTTGGATCGTAACTTGATTTCTTGTCTTTCACCGTTTTCGCTCTAGAATCTTCGTTTTAGCTCCGATTTTCTCGATTCTTCCTGCATTGTCTTTGTAATTACTTTACCTACAAATCTAACCAAAAAAGCAATTATTTTACCGATAAAGTTTTGAACTTTATGCTTTCGGGACTCAATATCGGAGGTAAAAACATGACTTTTTAGCCGATATCACATGACTGGCTATGAGTGAATTCATTTCTTAGATCTATAAGGAACCCTAAACAATCTTGTGATTTGAGTGACCCGTGGAATGTTAGCCTAAGTCATGTAACCTCCTCGCATGCTTGCTGAGATAGTTTCAACCTTAACAAAGATAACTCACCTTATTTTTCGCTCTTATAATAGAAAGCAAACCGCTTAGGCTATTAGAAAAAAACTCCAAAAATATTTCTTGAGGTAAAAACAAGAAGTTTGCTTGAGGATAAGCAAAGTCTAAGTGTGAGATATTTGATATAGGCTAAAAAGTCACGTTTTTACCCCGGTATTAAGGCCCGAAAACAATAAAGTTCCAAGATTTATGCTTTGTGATATTGTTGTCATGATTAGCGAGTAGTTATCTTTAGTGTATGCTATGATATAGTCAGTTATAATGCCGAAATAATGTTATGGTTTGCGTATGTTGTCAAGATGCTTTCCGATTATGCTTTAAACTCAATCGCTTTTCCAACTAATAGAACGTAGTTATCGGCTCTGTTATTGGGAAGTCGCAAACCCCGAATCAGAGTACACTATCTGTGTCACCCTTGGTAAGAGAAATCTATCGGATACAACGTAAGTTTGACTGAGGCACACCGGTTCTAGTAAGTCCACGAAGCCTTGGATTTTGACTGAGGACTCTTTCGTAGTGAAACATCTAGCTAGACCCCTAGTACATTGTCGTTCCTAGACCATGCTAGTATAGTCACCAAGCATATAAACTTCGTACGTGCACGCTGAAGTACAACGCTTGTTGTAAGCTGTACCTCTGCTAAGTAAAGCCATGGAACCCGGTCAGTGTTAATTAGTACACTTTACCATAATGCGGTCTCAAGCATGGCACCCTGCTTGAGGAATTCTTGGTTAATTAAGGAATTGTTTATTTAAATACATAAAGGATTGGACCGTTAGGATAACCGAACGTGTTCATGGAAGTCAACCCTGACTTGGCCATGGTGTTCTTTATGGTTGAACTCTTTTAAGGGCCTAACTATCTTTTAAACCCAATCATTAACGAAACCATCAAAACACATCACGTCTCTCGGATATGGCAAACCCTGTATTCTATTATGCTTAAGAAAGTTTAGACCTTTGTGGAATGTTAATACGTCACCCAACAAGTCGCTCAATTGGATGAGCCGTCTGAACGTGTATGCATGTAGTAAGACTGCATGGGCGTCGGGGGTAAGGGACGTTGCTGTCTATTCAGAATCTTCAAGCCTAACACATTACCCAGTGACATGTCTTATGGCAGGGGTGTTTAGGACCAGTGTAATGAATACAAGGTCAATACCTATTCATGAGCCAGCATTCCATAATCTCGGCAAAGTAACTGATGAAATCATAGTATGCGCTTGTTTTAACCTTATCTGAATTACAAATTTTATCGCATTTACTTTATTTTATCTTATAAATTAGAAAACCTAAAGTTGGGTAACAAACCACTACTCCTTTACTTTAGGATTATCTTAAGCTTTACCTATATCTACTGATATCTCAAAAATACGACTCTAGGTCATACTTCCCTTACTCATAATAAGGAGTAGTACGATTTACGCCCCGCTAAAAATAAATTAAAAACAATTGCTCTCTCTTGATAAGCCGGTTCTGACGCCTTGCGACATAGCGACACTGCATAAATAAAACCGTCCATTTCGGCCATATCACAAGCTTGCTTAAAGCATCTACTTTCTTGTTGCGGTTACGGGGTATTTGCTTAATTTCAAATGCTACGAAGTTTTTGACTAGTGTTTTTGCAAGATCTAGGTATTTTTGCATCGATGTGTCTCTTGCTTCGAAATTGTCGTTTAGCTGGCTTACTTCTAGTTGTGAGTCGACGTAAGCCGTGAGCTGTTATACGTCTATACTCTTTGCCAAGCGTAATCCGGCTAACAGAGCTTCGTATTCGGCCTCATTGTTTGAGGCGACGAAGTTTAGCCGAATAGCATAGGTTATTTCTTCTCCGCTCGGGGATACGAGGAGCAGACCTATGATGGCTCCTTCCTCGCTGGATGCCCCGTCTGTATATAGTTCCCAGGATTCGTGTGTATCCCTTCTGGTGACGGGAGTTTCACCTTGTTTGATCATTTCGGAAGGGAGTTCCACCAGGAAGTCGGCTATAACTTGGCCCTTGACTGAATTCCTTGGGAGAAAGCTGATTTCATGCTCGCTGAGTTCAATTGCCCATTTTGCCATCGTGCCAGAAATTTCCGGCCTTGTCAGGACGTGTTTGATTGGTTGGTTCGTGAGAACCTGTATCGTATGTGCTTGGAAATATCGCTGTAACCGCCTAGCCATGTGCACTAGTGTAGTGACCCGAACTTTTCCATGTTTATATATATATTAAATGAAATTGTTATTTACATGATTAAGTGTTTCCAACATGTTAAGCAATCAAACTTGTTAAGACTTGATTAATTGAAATAGGTTTCATATAGACAATTGACCACCCAAGTTGACCGGTGATTCACGAACGTTAAAACTTGTAAAAAATATATGATGACATATATATGGTTATATATATAGTTAACATGATATTATGATAAGTAAACATATCATTAAGTATATTAATAATGAACTACATATGTAAAAACAAGACTACTAACTTAATGATTTTGAAACGAGACATATATGTAACGATTATCGTTGTAACAACATTTAATGTATATATATCATATTAAGATATATTCGTACATCATAATATCATGATAATATAATAATTTAAAATATCATTTGATATTATAAACATTGGGTTAACAACATTTAACAAGATCGTTAACCTAAAGGTTTCAAAACAACACTTACATGTAACGACTAACGATGACTTAACGACTCAGTTAAAATGTATATACATGTAGTGTTTTAATATATATTCATACACTTTTGAAAGACTTCAAGACACTTATCAAAATACTTCTACTTAACAAAAATGCTTACAATTACATCCTCGTTCAGTTTCATCAACAATTCTACTCGTATGCACCCGTATTCGTACTCGTACAATACACAGCTTTTAGATGTATGTACTATTGGTATATACACTCCAATGATCAGATCTTAGCAGCCTATGTGAGTCACCTAACACATGTGGGAACCATCATTTGGCAATTAGCATGAAATATCTCATAAAATTACAAAAATATGAGTAATCATTCATGACTTATTTACATGAAAACAAAATTACATATCCTTTATATCTAATCCATACACCAACGACCAAAAACACCTACAAATACTTTCATTCTTCAATTTTCTTCATCTAATTGATCTCTCTCAAGTTCTATCTTCAAGTTCTAAGTGTTCTTCATAAATTCTACAAGTTCTAGTTTCATAAAATCAAGAATACTTCTAAGTTTGCTAGCTTACTTCCAATCTTGTAGAGTGATCATCCAACCTCAAGAAATCTTTCTTATTTACAGTAAGATATCTTTCTAATATAAGGTAATACTCATATTCAAACTTTGATTCAATTTCTATAACTATAACAATCTTATTTCGAGTGAAAATCTTACTTGAACTGTTTTCGTGTCATGATTCTGCTTCAAGAACTTTCAAGCCATCCAAGGATCCTTTGAAGCTAGATCCATTTTTCTCATTTCCAGTAGCTTTATCCAGAAAACTTGAGGTAGTAATGATGTTCATAACATCATTCGATTCATACATATAACGCTATCTTATTCGAAGGTTTAAACTTGTAATCACTAGAACATAGTTTAGTTAATTCTAAACTTGTTCGCAAACAAAAGTTAATCCCTCTAACTTGACTTTTAAAATCAACTAAACACATGTTCTATATCTATATGATATGCTAACTTAATGATTTAAAAACTGGAAACACGAAAAACACCGTAAAACCGGATTTACGCCGTCGTAGTAACACCGCGGGCTGTTTTGGGTTAGTTAATTAAAAACTATGATAAACTTTGATTTAAAAGTTGTTCTTCTGGGAAAATTATTTTTCTTATGAACATGAAACTATATCCAAAAATCATGGTTAAACTCAAAGTGGAAGTATGTTTTTCAAAATGGTCATCAACACGTCGTTCTTTCGACTGAAATGACTACCTCTTACAAAAATGACTTGTAACTTATATTTTTGACTATAAACCTATACTTTTTCTATTTAGATTCATAAAATAGAGTTCAATATGAAACCATAACAATTTGATTCACTCAAAACGGATTTAAAACGAAGAAGTTATGGGTAAAACAAGATTGGATAATTTTTCTTGTTGTAGCTACGTGAAATTTGGTAATAAATCTATATTAATCATATCCTAGCTAACTTATATTGTATTATACATGTATTCTAATATATTATGTAATCTTGGGATACCATAGACACGTATGCAAATTTTTTGACATATCATATCGACCCATGTGTATATATTATTTGGAACAACCATAGACACTCTATATGCAGTAATGTGGGAGTTAGCTATACAGGGTTGAGGTTGATTCCAAAAATATATATACTTTGAGTTGTGATCTAGCTTGAGACGTGTATACACTGGGTCGTGGATTGATTCAAGATAATATATATAAATTTTTTCTGTATATCTAACTTTGGACAACTAGTTGTAAGTTACTAACGAGGACAGCTGACTTAATGAACTTAAAACATCAAAATCTATTAAATGTGTTGTAAATATATTTTGAACATACTTTGATATATATGTACATATTTGTTATAGGTTCGTGAATCGACCAGTGGCCAAGTCTTACTTCCCGACGAAGTAAAAATCTGTGAAAGTGAGTTATAGTCCCACTTTTAAAATCTAATATTTTTGGGATGAGAATACATGTAGGTTTTATAAATGATTTACAAAATAGACACAAGTACGTGAAACTACATTCTATGGTTGAATTATCAAAATCGAATATGCCCCTTTTTATTAAGTTTGGTAATCTAAGAATTAGGGAACAGACACCCTAATTGACGCGAATCCTAAAGATAGATCTATTGGGCCTAACAAACCTCATCCAAAGTACTGGATGCTTTAGTACTTCGAAATTTATATCATATCCGAAGGGTGTCCCGGAATGATGGGGATATTCTTATATATGCATCTTGTTAATGTCGGTTACCAGGTGTTCACCATATGAATGATTTTTATCTCTATGTATGGGATGTATATTGAAATATGAAATCTTGTGGTCTATTGTTACGATTTGATATATATAGGTTAAACCTATAACTCACCAACATTTTTTTGTTGACGTTTTAAGCATGTTTATTCTCAGGTGATTATTAAGAGCTTCCGCTGTCGCATACTTAAATAAGGACAAGATTTGGAGTCCATGCTTGTATGATATTGTGTAAAAACTGCATTCAAGAAACTTATTTCGTTGTAACATATTTGTATTGTAAACCATTATGTAATAGTCGTGTGTAAACAGGATATTTTAGATTATCATTATTTGATAATCTACGTAAAGCTTTTTAAACCTTTATTGATGAAATAAAGGTTATGGTTTGTTTTAAAATGAATGCAGTCTTTGAAAAACGTCTCATATAGAGGTCAAAACCTCGCAACGAAATCAATTAATATGGAACGTTTTTAATCAATAAGAACGGGACATTTCAGTTGGTATCCGAGCGTTGGTCTTAGAGAACCAGAATTTTGCATTAGTGTGTCTTATCAAGTTTGTTAGGATGCATTAGTGAGTCTGGACTTCGACCGTGTTTACTTGAAAAATGATTGCTTAACAAATTTTGTTGGAAACTATATATTTTTAACACGTAAATATTATGTGATATATTAATCTCTTAACACGTTTGATATTATGTGATAGATGTCTATCTCTAGAACAAGTCCCATTGACTCACCTAATAATAATGAAGAGTCAAATGTAAATTGGAATGATTCGTGGACTGATTCACAAATTCCCGAAGAGGAACCGGAAGAAGAGTCAGAACCGAAAGAAGAATTGGAACCGGAAGAAGAAATAGAACCAGTAGGGGAAATAATAAAACGGTTAAGTAGAAGAAAATCCTCAACCAACCGACCAAAGTTAATTATGGTCAATGGTGTTTCCGCCAAGGAAGCAAAGTATTGGGAGGATTACCAATTCTCCGATGAATCGGATCACGACAAGGATTCCGATAATGTTATAGAAATTACCCCAACACAATTTAATAAGGCAAAAGAGAATAATAAGGGAAAGGGCATAAAAATAGAGAAATTTGATTCCAAACCCGATGAACTTTATATGTATCGTCAACACCCGTATTTCTTAAGTTGTGACAATAACCCGGGAACCTCTAAACCACCAGGTTTTTCTAAACCAATGTGGAAAACGACGGCTCGTATTTGGGGAAAATCATATATCCCTAGAAACTTGGCAAAATGAACCAAAACCGAAGAAGAAGAAACGAGCGAGTCGGAATAAGATAGTTGTATTCGTGTGGTGTAATATATGTAATATAGTGTGCTTATGCTTTATGATATATGTAAAAATTGCTTGTATTAATAAGTATTTTTTTTATGAATCTAACTCTTGTCTATTTTACAGTATAAAAACACAAAATGGATAGACAACTCAATATTTTAAGAGACCTACCCGGAGACATGATTGATGAAATCTTGTCTAGAGTCGGTCAGTATTTTTTAAGAGACCCACCAGGTTTTTCGTTCGAAAGATGGGGGATATCACATTGGGAAATCCATAAGTTACGATGTGTTTACTTTGACGCATATGTTGCGGGGAACCCAAATGCTATTTTACGCAACGGGTTAAGAAATTATTTTGACTCAATATATCCGAATATAGGACTTCATGATTTAGAAAAAGTGGCTAACATGCAACATAAAGAAGCATGTTATGCTTACGGGTTAGTAATGTTCGCTTCTCACCAAAGTGATAAAAAGAACATCGGGCTACAACTATTAAATAAAACGTTTCCACAAGTGACGGAGTCGGTAATTGGGGTAAGAAATGAGATTTTTAGGTTATTACGAGACTGTTGGTCATTACGTAACCTTCATCCTTTTGACGATGTTACAACACATTGTCTTACTATCGGTCACAACGGTTATGTTCCACAAAACCAAGGATGGGAAGTGGTATTAGTAAAACCAGAATGCATGACTTGTTTCTGGACGTATGAATTACGTGTCTTTATTGCCTTTGCTAAACGCCTTATTTATTAACTAGAATTATCTTCGCAACTACTTTGTATCAAAGTTTTATGTGCTATATTTCATGCTATATGTAAAATAGCGGTATTGTAAGTTTACAAGTTATTGTATAAAGGCTTGAATATGATATATTTTTTGTTTTTGTGATTATTTTTTCATATAGAATTGTAGTAGTTGAAATGGTATGTTAGCTACTAAGTATGAACTTAACAGGTAGGTACTACCCGAATTAATGAGTATAAAACGCTAATATGAAGAAAGAGCTTTTATAAATAAGTTCATATTACGCTACGAAATACTATTGACTACTCTTGATATTCTATATGATTAACTCGTTTCATTTGACTATTTTGAAGGAAATGGCACCGAATACTCGACACACCTTGAATATGAGCGAAGAGGAATTTCGTGCCTTTCTTGCTTCAAACATAGCCGCAGTACAGGCTGCACTACATACCAACAATAACCTTGGATCTAGCAGTACAGGAAATCGTGTAGGATGCACCTACAAAGAATTCACTACCTGCAAACCTTTGGAATTTGATGGAACTGAAGGACCGATCGGATTGAAACGGTGGACCGAGAAGGTCGAATCGGTGTTTGCCATAAGTAAGTGTACTGAAGAGGACAAAGTGAAGTACGCTACGCATATCTTCACAGGTTCTGCGTTAACATGGTGGAATACCTATCTAGAGCAAGTGGGACAAGATGATGCTTACACACTACCGTGGTCAGCATTCAAGCACTTGATGAACGAGAAGTACCGTCCCAGAACCGAGGTCAATAAGCTCAAGACAGAACTTAGAGGGTTACGAACCCAAGGATTTGATATTACCATGTACGAAAAATGATTCACAGAATTATGCCTATTGTGTCCGGGATCGTTCTAAGATGAGGAAGAGAAGATCGACGCGTTTGTGAAAGGATTACCGGACAGAATCCAAGAAGATATAAGTTCACACGAGCCCGCCTCCATACAAAAGGCATGTAGAATGGCTCACAAACTAGTGAACCAGATTGAAGAAAGAATTAAAGAACAGACTGCTGAAGAGGCCAATGTGAAGCAAGTCAAAAGAAAGTGGGAGGAAAACGGTGATAAGAATCACCAATACAACAACAACAGCAATTACAACAATAATCGCAACAACTATCCCAACAATCGCAACATCAATCGCAACTACAACAAATGGCCCAACAACAATAACAACAACAACAACAACAACAACAACAGCAACTACAACAATCATCTCAACAACAATAATAACCGCAGCAACAACAACAACAATCAGAAGCAGCTATGCCAAAGGTGTAAAGTATCACTCGGGGTTTTGCACCAAATTTTGCAACAAGTGTAAAATAAATGATCATAGCGCGGCGAAGTGTGAGGTCTACGGACCAGGGGTTAACAGAATGAAAGGAACAAATGGTGTCGGAACGAGTAATGGCGGAGCAAGTAGTGTCGGAGCAAGTTATGCCAATGTAGTTTGTTATAAATGTGGAAAACCGGGCCACATTATTAGAAATTGCCCGAAACAGGAGAACACGAATGGACAAGGCCGCGGAAGAGTTTTCAATATTAATGCGGTAGAGGCACAGGAAGACCCGGAGCTTGTTACGGGTACGTTTCTTATTGACAATAAATCTGCTTACGTTTTATTTGATTCGGGTGCGAATAGAAGCTATATGAGTAGAGATTTTTGTGCTAAATTAAGTTGTCCATTGACGCCTTTGGATAGTAAATTTTTACTCGAATTAGCAAATGGTAAATTAATTTCAGCAGATAATATATGTCGGAATCGAGAAATTAAACTGGTTAGTGAAACATTTAAAATTGACTTGATACCAGTAGAGTTAGGGAGTTTTGATGTGATAATCGGTATGTACTGGTTGAAAGAAGTGAAAGCAGAGATCGTTTGTTACAAAAATGCAATTCGCATTATACGAGAAAAAGGAAAACCCTTAATGGTGTACGGAGAAAAGGGCAACACGAAGCTACATCTTATTAGTAATTTGAAGGCAAAAAACTAATAAGAAAATGTTGCTATGCTGTTCTAGCACACGTCGAGAAAGTACAAACTGAAGAAAAGAGCATCCATGATGTTCCCGTCACAAAAGAATTTCCCGATGTATTTTCGAAAGAATTACCGGGATTACCCCCACATCGATCCGTTGAATTTCAAATAGATCTTGCACCAGGAGCTGCACCAAAAGCTCGTGCTCCTTACAGACTCGCACCCAGCGAGATGAAAGAACTGCAAAACCAATTACAAGAACTTTTAGAGCGTGGTTTCATTCGACCAAGCACATCACCGTGGGGAGCTCCTGTTTTGTTTGTCAAGAAGAAAGATGGTACATTCAGGTTGTGTATCGACTACCGAGAGTTGAACAAACTTACCATCAAGAACCGCTACCCACTACCGACAATCGACGACTTATTTGATCAACTACAAGGCTCGTCTGTTTTTTCAAAGATTGACTTACGTTCCGGGTATCATCAAATGCGGGTGAAAGAAGATGATATTCCAAAGACTGCTTTTAGAACACGTTACGGTCATTACGAGTTTATGGTCATGCCGTTTGGTTTAACTAATGCACCAGCTATGTTCATGGACCTTATGAACCGAGTGTGTGGACCATACCTTGACAAGTTTGTCATTATTTTCATTGATGACATACTTATTTACTCAAAGAATGACCAAGAACACGGTGAACATTTGAGAAAGGTGTTAGAAGTATTGAGGAAGGAAGAATTGTACGCTAAGTTTTCAAAGTGTGCATTTTGGTTGGAAGAAGTTCAATTCCTCGGTCACATAGTGAACAAAGAAGGTATTAAGGTGGATCCGGCAAAGATAGAAACTGTTGAAAAATGGGAAACCCCGAAAACTCTGAAACACATACGCCAGTTTTTAGGACTAGCTGGTTACTACAGAAGGTTCATCCAAGACTTTTCTAGAATAGCAAAACCCTTGACTGCATTAAAGCATAAAGGGAAGAAATTTGAATGGAAGGATGAACAAGAGAAAGCGTTTCAGTTATTAAAGAAAAAGCTAACTACGGCACCTATATTGTCATTGCCTGAAGGGAATGATGATTTTGTGATTTATTATGACGCATCAAAGCAAAGTCTCGGTTGTGTATTAATGCAAAGAACGAAGGTGATTGCTTATGCGTCTAGACAATTGAAGATTCACGAACAAAATTATACGACGCATGATTTGGAATTAGGCGCGGTTGTTTTTGCATTAAAGACTTGGAGGCACTACTTATATGGGGTCAAAAGTATTATATATACTGACCACAAAAGTCTTCAACACATATTTAATCAGAAACAACTGAATATGAGGCAGCGTAGGTGGATTGAATTGTTGAATGATTACGACTTTGAGATTCGTTACCACCCGGGGAAGGCAAATGTGGTAGCCGACGCCTTGAGCAGGAAGGACAGAGAACCCATTCGAGTAAAATCTATGAATATAATGATTCACAATAACCTTACTACTCAAATAAAGGAGGTGCAACAAGAAGTTTTAAAAGAGGGAAATTTAAAGGATGAAATACCCAAAGGATCGGAGAAGCATCTTAATATTCAGGAAGACGGAACCCGGTATAGGGCTGAAAGGATTTGGGTACCAAAATTTGGAGATATGAGAGAAATGGTACTTAGAGAAGCTCATAAAACTAGATACTCAATACTTCCTGGAACGGGGAAGATGTACAAGGATCTCAAGAAACATTTTTGGTGGCCGGGTATGAAAGCCGATGTTGCTAAATACGTAGGAGAATGTTTGACGTGTTCTAAGGTCAAAGCTGAGCATCAGAAACCATCAAGTCTACTTCAACAACCCGAAATCTCGGAATGGAAATGGCAAAACATTACCATGGATTTCATCACTAAATTTCCAAGGACTGCAAGTGGTTTTGATGCTATTTGGGTAATAGTTGATCGTCTCACCAAATCAGCACACTTCCTGCCAATAAGAGAAGATGACAAGATGGAGAAGTTAGCACGACTGTATTTGAAGGAAGTCGTCTCCAGACATGGAATACCAATCTCTATTATCTCTGATAGGTATGGCAGATTTATTTCAAGATTCTGGCAGACATTACAACAAGCATTAGGAACTCGTCTAGACATGAGTACTGCCTATCATCCACAAACTGATGGGCAGAGTGAAAGGATGATACAAACACTTGAAGACATGCTACGAGCATGTGTTATTGATTTCGGAAACAGTTGGGATTGACATCTACCGTTAGCAGAATTTTCCTACAACAACAGCTACCATTCAAGCATTGAGATGACGCCGTTTGAAGCACTTTATGGTAGAAAGTGCAGGTCTCCGATTTGTTGGAGTGAAGTGGGGGATAGACAGATTACGGGTCCGGAGATAATACAAGAAACTACCGAGAAGATCATCCAAATTCAACAACGGATGAAAACCGCCCAAAGTCGACAAAAGAGCTACGCTGACAGTAAAAGAAAAGATATAGAATTTGAAATTGGAGAGATGGTCATGCTTAAAGTTGCACCTTGGAAAGGCGTTGTTCAATTTGGTAAACGGGGGAAATTAAATCCAAGGTATATCGGACCATTCAAGATTATTGATCGTGTCGGACCAGTAGCTTACCGACTTGAGTTACCTCAACAACTCGTGGCTGTACATAACACTTTCCACGTCTCGAATTTGAAGAAATGTTTTGCAAAAGAAGATCTCACTATTCCGTTAGATGAAATCCAAATCAACGAAAAACTTCAATTCATCGAAGAACCCGTCGAAATAATGGATCGTGAGGTTAAAAGACTTAAGCAAAACAAGATACCAATTGTTAAGGTTCAATGGAATGCTCGTAGAGGACCCGAGTTCACCTGGGAACGAGAAGATCAGATGAAGAAGAAATACCCGCATTTATTTCCAGAAGATACGTCAACACCTCCAACTGCTTAAAATTTCGGGATGAAATTTATTTAACTGGTAGGTACTGTAGTGACCCGAACTTTTCCATGTTTATATATATATTAAATGAAATTGTTATTTACATGATTAAGTGTTTCCAACATGTTAAGCAATCAAACTTGTTAAGACTTGATTAATTGAAATAGGTTTCATATAGACAATTGACCACCCAAGTTGACCGGTGATTCACGAACGTTAAAACTTGTAAAAACTATATGATGACATATATATGGTTATATATATAGTTAACATGATATTACGATAAGTAAACATATCATTAATTATATTAATAATGAACTACATATGTAAAAACAAGACTACTAACTTAATGATTTTGAAACGAGACATATATGTAACGATTATCGTTGTAATGACATTTAATGTATATATATCATATTAGGATATATTCGTACATCATAATATCATGATAATATAATAATTTAAAATCTCATTTGATATTATAAACATTGGGTTAACAACATTTAACAAGATCGTTAACCTAAAGGTTTCAAAACAACACTTACATGTAACGACTAACGATGACTTAACGACTCAGTTAAAATGTATATACATGTAGTGTTTTAATATGTATTCATACACTTTTGAAAGACTTCAAGACACTTATCAAAATACTTATACTTAAAAAAAATGCTTACAATTACATCCTCGTTCAGTTTCATCAACAATTCTACTCGTATGCACCTGTATTCGTACTCGTACAATACACAGCTTTTAGATGTATGTACTATTGGTATATACACTCCAATGATCAGCTCTTAGTAGCCCATGTGAGTCACCTAATACATGTAGGAACCATCATTTGGCAACTAGCATGAAATATCTCATAAAATTACAAAAATATGAGTAATCATTCATGACTTATTTATATGAAAACAAAATTACATATCCTTTATATCTAATCCATACACCAACGACCAAAAACACCTAAAAACACTTTCATTCTTCAATTTTCTTCATCTAATTGATCTCTCTCAAGTTCTATCTTCAAGTTCTAAGTGTTCTTCATAAATTCTACAAGTTCTAGTTTCATAAAATCAAGAATACTTCCAAGTTTGCTAGCTTACTTCCAATCTTGTAGAGTGATCATCCAACCTCAAGAAATCTTTCTTATTTACAGTACGATATCTTTCTAATACAAGGTAATACTCATATTCAAACTTTGATTCAATTTCTATAACTATAACAATCTTATTTCGAGTGAAAATCTTACTTGAACTGTTTTCGTGTCATGATTCTGCTTCAAGAACTTTCAAGCCATCCAAGGATTCTTTGAAGCTAGATCCATTTTTCTCATTTCTAGTAGCTTTATCCAGAAAACTTGAGGTAGTAATGATGTTCATAACATCATTCGATTCATACATATAAAGCTATCTTATTCGAAGGTTTAAACTTGTAATCACTAGAACATAGTTTAGTTAATTCTAAACTTGTTCGCAAACAAAAGTTAATCCTTCTAACTTGACTTTTAAAATCAACTAAACACATGTTCTATATCTATACGATATGCTAACTTAATGATCTAAAACCTGAAAACATGAAAAATACCGTAAAACCGAATTTACGCCGTCGTAGTAACACCGCGGGATGTTTTGGGTTAGTTAATTAAAAACTATGATAAACTTTGATTTCAAAGTTGTTCTTCTGGGAAAATTATTTTTCTTATGAACATGAAACTATATCCAAAAATCATGGTTAAACTCAAAGTGGAAGTATGTTTTTCAAAATGGTCATCAAGACGTCGTTTTTTCGACTAAAATGACTACCTCTTACAAAAATGACTTGTAACTTATATTTTCGACTATAAACCTATACTTTTTCTGTTTAGATTCATAAAATAGAGTTCAATATAAAACCATAGCAATTTTATTCACTCAAAACGGATTTAAAACGAAGAAGTTATGGGTAAAACAAGATTGGATAATTTTTCTTGTTGTAGCTACGTGAAAATTGGTAACAAATCTATATTAATCATATCCTAGCTAACTTATATTGTATTATACATGTATTCTAATATATTATGTAATCTTGGGATACCATAGACACGTATGCAAATGTGTTGACATATCATATCGACCCATGTGTATATATTATTTGGAACAACCATAGACACTCTATATGCAGTAATGTGGGAGTTAGCTATACAGGGTTGAGGTTGATTCCAAAAATATATATACTTTGAGTTGTGATCTAGCCTGAGACGTGTATACACTGGGTCGTGGATTAATTCAAGATAATATATATAAATTTTTTCTGTACATCTAACTTTGGACAACTAGTTGTAGGTTACTAACGAGGACAGCTGACTTAATGAACTTAAAACATCAAAATGTATTAAATGTGTTGTAAATATATTTTGAACATACTTTGATATATATGTACATATTTGTTATAGGTTCGTGAATCGACCAGTGGCCAAGTCTTACTTTCCGACGAAGTAAAAAATCTGTGAAAGTGAGTTATAGTCCCACTTTTAAAATCTAATATTTTTGGGATGAGAATACATGTAGGTTTTATAAATGATTTACAAAATAGACACAAGTACGTGAAACTACATTCTATGGTTAAATTATCGAAATCGAATATGCCCCTTTTTATTAAGTCTGGTAATCTAAGAATTAGGGAACAGACACCCTAATTAACGCGAATCCTAAAGATAGATCTATTGAGCCTAACAAACCCCATCCAAAGTACCGGATGCTTTAGTACTTCGAAATTTATATCATATCCGAAGGGTGTCCAGGAATGATGGGGATATTCTTATATATGCATCTTGTTAATGTCGGTTACCAGGTGTTCACCATATGAATGATTTTTATCTCTATGTATGGGATGTATATTGAAATATGAAATCTTGTGGTCTATTGTTACGATTTGATATATATAGGTTAAACCTATAACTCACCAACATTTTTTTATTGACGTTTTAAGCATGTTTATTCTCAGGTGATTATTAAGAGCTTCCGCTGTCGCATACTTAAATAAGGACAAGATTTGGAGTCCATGCTTGTATGATATTGTGTAAAAACTGCATTCAAGAAACTTATTTCGTTGTAACATATTTGTATTGTAAACCATTATGTAATAGTCGTGTGTAAACAGGATATTTTAGATTATCATTATTTGATAATCTACGTAAAGCTTTTTAAACCTTTATTGATGAAATAAAGGTTATGGTTTGTTTTAAAATGAATGCAGTCTTTGAAAAACATCTCATATAGAGGTCAAAACCTCGCAACGAAATCAATTAATATGGAACATTTTTAATCAATAAGAACAGGACATTTCAACTAGAGCATAGATTAACTTTTCCATATTCGGGTAGTTTACTTCCCCGTTTTGTAATACTTTTCTTACGAAGGATACCGGCATTTGAGTTTTACCCCTATCGGCGATTAGCACCGAGCCGATTGCCTCGGAGGAAGCGGCGAGGTATACCGTAAGGGTTTCTCCTTGTATTGGCGCCGTTAGTGTATGCAGTACTTTTAAGAATGCCTTCATATCCTGGAAGGCCTTCTCGGCGTCCTTCGTCCAGACGAAGTCTTTTTTGTTCAAGCAACCCTTTAATGTTTAGAAGAAAGGGAGGGATCTGTCGGCAGCCCGTGACAGGAATCTCATTAGTGCCGCTAGCTTCCCATTTAGGCCTTGAACATCTTTTTTGTTCCTGGGCGATTGCATGTTTTCAATTGCTTAAATTTTCTTCCAGTATGCCTTGATTCCTCTCGGGGTAACCGTGAACCCTAACAATCGTCCGTCTTCCATCCCGAAAGAGCACTTTGACGGATTTAGTTTCATATTGATTTTTTGTAGTGACTCCAATGTTTCGATGATATCTAAAATCATCTGTTCCTCTGAGTTACTTTTGATGACGATGTTGTCAACGTACGCTTTGATGTTTTGTCTGAATTGGTCCTGAAATGCTTTGTCTATGACCTGTTGGTACGTTGCTCCGGCATTCTTTAATTCGAATGGCATTTTGGTATAACAAAAGATGCCTTTGTTTGTGAAGAAAGTGGTTTTTTCCTCAACGACTTCTGCCATTGGTATTTGTTAGTAGCCTCTGTATGCATCCAGGAAGCTCTTAAACCTGAAACCTGCGAAAGATTCAACTTTCTAGTCGATTTCTGACAAGGGGTAGTTGTCTTTTGGTCATACTTTGTTGATGTCTTTGTAGTTGACACACATGCGCCAAGAGCCTTCTACCTTTTTTACCATCACGGGATTGGCTACCCATGTCTGATATTTTACCTTCTTCATTATTCGGGCATCGACCAGGCGTTGTACCTCGTCGTCCAGAAATTTGCTTCTTTCTAATGTCATTGCTCTTTTCTTCTGGACAATAGGTGTGATGTTTGGGTTCACGTTTAGCAGGTGTTGTGCTATTTCCTGTGGAACTCCAATCATGTCGGATGGCTCCCAGGCGAAAACATCGATGTTTGCTACTAGAAGTTTGCAAAGTGTGTCTTTTATATTAGCGCTCAGAGTCGTTTCGACCTGGATTTGTTGTTCCGGGTATTTAGGGTTTGGTGACGCATAGCCATTTTCGTGCACTATGATGTTATCTGTACCTTTAAATATCTTCAAGCACTCAACCGGCTCCAGCTCTTGTGTTCGCATTGTTGGTATGCCGGCGGGGGTTGGGAATTTAAGCATGCCATGTACTGTGGATGTGACTGCTCTAAATTTTTGCATGGCATTGAGTCCGAGAATGATGTTTTATCGTGAGTATGTTTTGACAATAGAGAATTCTATGTCTACAGTGCTTCGAAAAGGTAATTTCCCTAGTACAACTTCCAATGTGATGGAACCTACCGGCCATGTTGCAGCATTGTTGAATCTTGCTAATGATGAGGTTGCAGCTTTCTTTTGCCGGTGAATGCTCTCCAGTAACTGCAAGAAGTAGTGTTCGAACATGACCTCTGCTCCTGCACCGGTGTTAGTGTATATTCGTCCAATTTGGCAATTGGAGATGTATGCCCGAATGACAACTGGGTCGGAAGAGGGGTTAATATTGAATAACGACGGGAAGATGATTGGTTCGTGTTTCCATTCATCTAACACTCCTGCTTTTCGTTGTTGCCAAGCAACCCATGAGTGAATCATGTACACGTCAGCCTTACCTGTGTTATCTGGGCTTGCTTCTTCATCTTCTAGCTAGTTGAGGTAAGGAGTGATTAATTTTGTACCTTTAGATAGCGCCATTTGATCAAACCAAAATTGTTATGGTTAAATAGATTTCGGGTTTGAGTGCTTGATTTGTGGAAAAGAGTGGATCGAATATTTTAACTCCAATAATTGTGCGAACCCCGATTTGAAATCTGGATTTTAATGGCGTAAAACAATCGATGGGATTAACCTTATTCGACCGGAATCGAATAAGTTAATATCTTAGAGTTGAGATTAGTTCCGATAACGACCGGAATCTTTATCAAAATCGTATTGTCAGCTGGAGAGATGTTACTGTAATTAATTTGAGCAAAGTAACATTAATGCATCCAGTGTTGGTGAGTGAATGAATTTGTTTGTGTATTTATAGATGTTATGAGGTAATGGTGACGTGTCACATGTCCCTTTCATGGTCATGACAAACTTTTCCAATCTCGAGGGTTGACCTGGCACCTATCCCTTTCATGGGAATAACAAATAGATTCTAACAAACTTTCCTAGAATCATGGGCTGACGTGGCAATTAGTCAGTTTGTGTATTTGCCCCGGGATCATGTGCTTGTTCCGGTACGGTGCACTTATTTCGGGACAGTATGCTTGTTCCGACATGGTACTTGTTCTGGGACAATGTGATTGCCCCGGGACCGGGTACTTAAGATGGGAAGACATGCTAGTTCCGGGAGTGTGACAGATCTGTCTAGGTTGTAACGGGTGGATGTATTGCTCTTTGTCCGGGCAAAAAGGTTTTGCCTGATGTTTACTCCAAGTGTTTCTTTGCGGTAGTGTTATGACCGGGCAAGATTGTTGCCGGCTTATAAGTAACTTTGTAAAGGTTGTTGGATGCTCGATGCTCATAGTTCATCAGGCTTTGTGTGGTAATATGGTTCTTGGTTCCTTGAATTCCTTTGCATCCGGGTAGAAGATGCCGGTATCCGGCATACCCGTCCGAAATGGAACTTTGTGTAGTGTTCTGGCTGACCTTTATCCAGTATGATCAATGTGTAGTGTCCCGGCTAGCCATCGTCTGGTACGCATATTCTCAAATAGCTTTCTGATCGGGTTACTAAAATGAAGCCAGGAAGGTGCTTTTTGGCCAGGATAGCTCGTGCCGGGTATTTTTGGGCGAAGTGCTGCCAATAGTGTACCTTTTTGAGACGGATCATTATGAGTATCATCAGTAATCTTTATGGTTGAACTCTTTTTAGGGCCTAACTATCTTTTAAACCCAATCATTAACGAAAACATCGAAACACATCACATCTCTCGGATATGGCAAACCATGTATTCTATTATGCTTAAGAAAGTTTAGACCTTTGTGGAATGTTAATACGTCACCTAACGGAGTCGCTCAATTGGATGAGCCTTCTGAACGTGTATGCCTGTAGTCAGACTGCATGGGCGTCGGGGGTAAGGGACGTTGCTATCTATTCAGAATCTTCAAGCCTATCGCATTACCCAGTAACATGTCTTATGAAAGGGGTATTTAGGACCAGTGTAATGAATACAAGGTCACTACCTATTCATGAGCCAGCATTTTATAATCTCGGCAAAGTAACTGATGAAATCATAGTATGCGCTTGTTTTAACCTTATTAAAATTACAAATTTTATCGCATTTACTTTACTTTATCTTATAAATTAGAAAACCCAAAATTAGGTAACAAACCACTACTCCTTTACTTTAGGATTATCTTAAGCTTTACTAATAGGTTAGATTCTACTGATATCTTAAAAATATAACCCTAGGTCATACTTTCCTTACTCATAATAAGTAGTAGCACGATTTAGGCCCGCTAAATATAAATTTAAAACGATTACTCTCGTGATAAGTCGTTTCTGACACCTTGCGACCTAACGACACCGCATAAATAAAACTGTCCATTTCGGCCATATCATAAGAGAGTGAAGTTTTTGGCGCCGCTGCCGGGGAACTGGTATCAGATAATACTGCTTTTATCAAACTTATTCGCAAGAATTTGGTGGTGTCTAAGAAAGATAATTATACACGGACTTGGTTGTTGGATTTTACGAACAGTCTCCAATTATATTGGAACGAAAAGGATCCTTCCTCTCCATAGTTGGCCTGGCCACTTAGTTTGTTAAATAGTTCATACGAAGCTCTGTTATCGAAATACCAAGGAATCAGTAGCAAGAGCCAAAAACATACTTAAACTCAGGATAATTAGATTAGATTAGCTTAGAATTAAGATCACCTTAGACTACTTTAGATTACTTTAGATTACCTTAGAATAAATTAGATTGCCTTAGATTAAATTAGGAACTTAGTTTAAAATTTAAAAACAAAAAGGCATACCCAGTGTATGACCCGAACCCGATCTAGACTAGGGACGTTGTTATTCGTACCTGATCCAAACGCAATAATCTCTAATGCGCGCAAGGAAGAACGAATCAGAAATCGAATGGCGTTACGCGTCACTTTAGCAGA